>NC_034591.1:46026084-46092422 GCF_900095145.1 Mus pahari
TTAAAGGGCCAGCAAATATCTTCAACAAAATTATAGAAGAAAACTTCCCGAACCTAAAGAACGAGGTGCCCATGAACATAAAAGAAGCCTACAGAACTCCAAATAGACTGGACCAGAAAAGAAATTCTTCCATTATTCTTACAGTGTATGCATTTACATATTTGCATAATGCTCTTATGTCATTTTCTTTATAACATTGGGATCTATTTGAATGAGAATATATTTTAATAACATTTTCTTCATTTATTATTTATGGAACATGATAAATAGCAAATAATGCTTATATAAGTTTAAATGAACAAAAAATTAAGTAAATTTATGGTATACAATGCTTATAGTGAAAATATACTTTAGTAATCATGAGTGGAAATAAAACAATTTGAAAGTTCAGTTTTACCACATTCTAACAAATAACATTGTTCTAATTTTCTTGATATATTTTAAAGCATGTCCAAATAGTAATGATATTGTTAAGTCATAATTATGATAATAAATTTATTATTACAAATTGTATGTCTTCCTTTTTATGGGTTGTAGATTTATATTTTATTTATTGAACACTAAATAAACAATTTCTGGGTACTCACTATATTATAAAACTAGTATGTGAGGTAAAATTTACTTTGTATAACTTCTTTGATGTTAAATATATGCTGTGTAACAAAAACTGACATTGTAAATGTTCTGTAAACTTATTACCAAAATTCTATTATATGTGTATATATTTAAAGTGTGATCAACACTAATAAACAAAATTTATGAAATAATTTAAAACTGAGCACTTTTAGAGAATATGTTTATAGCTCTAGCTACAGAAATAAGTTAATACTTTATTTTGTTGGATCAGAATAGAACTACATGGATGTAATAATGAATACTCTCATATAAATTGATTAGATATGTTAATCCCTAACCCAGTGTTCAGTACATAGAGGGTTTAAAATGAATTGTGAGCATGTTATGGGCCAAGTATTTGTATTTTTGCAAAATTACATGTTAGTACTCATATTCTCAGTCCAATGGTACTGACATACATAGAAAATTAGGTTTAAGCAAGTGGTAAGGAAGGGATTAGTTTTTGATAAGAAGATGAAGAGACGAGTTCTCTGTTTTCCCATACCCTTCTCTCTCATTGGCTAAGTAAACAATAACAAGGAGATCGTCTACAAGTCAGGATGAGGGTCCATTCCAGAATCCAATTGGACCGGGACTTCAGTCTTAGGATTCCTGTTATAAGGGCTGTGAGCAACACACCACTGCATATTGAATCATCGCGCTTGTGGTGTTATTGGATCTCTACCTCATGAAGGCAGCTGATGAAAAACAGGAAAGATGTGAGAAGACTGTTTTAACTATGCACATCCTGCATAGACTGGTGTACTCGCACTGCACTCTTGAATCAGGAAGGTTCATTCATATTTGCAAGCTGCTCATATGTTGGTCCAAACTGAAGTGGAAATAGAGGCCACTAACTTGAATAGAGCAGTAAGACCAGGAATGTCCTGCTTCAGTCTCATGGCCTCTGCTTATTTTTTTCCTCTGAGAAGGAAAACCTGATTTTGCGTGCCTGCCTAGAAGCTATCCTAGAAGACACTGAAGAGGGCAACTGAGTGTCTGCCTGTCAGTAAAGATGACAGGCATAAATGGGCTGGGATCCAAACCATTCTCAACCCGATGCAAAATTCTTGTCAAGCCAGGGAACAGAAACAAGATACACTGACAGATATCACCAACCACGAGGTAGGAACAATCCCCCACAGGCCAAAGATTGTCTGTCACAGCTCTGAGAGGGAAAGTTAAGATGGGAATAGCAGGCCTGGCAGACATCATCTACGTGGCACACTGAAGCTAGGGCCACCTCCACAAACTGTCTGCAAGCCTGTGGATTTACCTCACCTAAAATAGGTTCCCAGCTCTCATCACACTGAAACTAAGAAAATGATTTATATAAATGGAGCACTTACATCAAAATTTCTCTTACTGTCATGACAATAAGTTTGAATTGCAAGTAATGGACTTTAGATTTATAAGAGGAAATTAAACTTACTTTGTCTTTTAACTTTTCAAATACATGGAATTGCAAAGAAGATAGCAATTAAGTAATTAATGAAAGTATGTCTCTTTATATTTGAACATCCCAATTTTTATTTATGCAATGGGTTATAAAAATAGTTCCAGAGAAAAGTAGAAAATGCTGATTAGCATAGTACAAAGAATTTTTGGGGGCATCAACAGAGTTGAAAACCTAACCTTCATTTTATTCTTCAGAATTGAAGTTTATCAGTAAAAATGAAATGCTTGGAATTTTCTATGTTCTAGGCTGTTAATTTTGTAGTGGAAAGCATCCTATTCCAAAATCACTGCCTGTGTCTTTATTTGTTGTTATCTATTCAACACAATTACTTAATTTCTAGTAAACACAATTTCCAAGTCCTATAATTTTGAGATCAAAGTTAGTGGATTTTTGTAAGAATTCTATTGGTAGCTAATTTTAACAGCTAGGTGTTATAATAGTTATATGTTTGTTTTACCTTATTTATATCTAGTGATTTTTTAAATCTATTGTATAAAATGCAGACAATCTGATTATTCAAAAAAGAATAGATTCTTCTATTCTTACCTTACATGAAAAAATAAATGATCTAAACCAAATGAAAACTCACTTCATTTTCCCTTATATTCTCTCTCATGTGTTGTTGTTATTTTAGGTATTATAGGTATTCATACACTCATCCTCCAATGCCCAAAATTCATAAGTTGAAAGTAAATATAATTTAGCCTACACTAAAAAATAGTTAATACATTTGCTTTCCCATGTCCTGATGTTGAAAAGGCAGAAAGTGAGACAAATGAAGCTTTCAAAACACTGGTTTGAAAAAATATTCTAAATTTTCATATTTCTTTTTTAAATTATTTTTATATTTATTCTTCTCTCAAATATCACACCCTGACTACAGTTTTCAATCCCTACAGTCTTCCCAGTATCCCCTATCTCCCATCTCCCTGCCTCCCTGATCCACTTCTACTAGATATTCTTTCTCAGTGGTATTAAATGTGTGTGGCTTAACAAGATGCATTAAGACTATGCACAAATAATTATTTCAAGGCTGGTCAAAGCAGCGCAATAGGGGGAAAGGTGACTCAAGAGCAGGCAAAAGAGTCAGAGACATCCTCACTCCAGCTCAAAAATTTATTCATTAATTACTATATTCTGTCCTCAATTTAGATTCCATATCACATACTAGAAGTAGATTTGGCATATATTCAGTGCGTGGAACTTTACCTTCTACTACTTAGGGCAAAAGAGAGGAAATCATTGGCAAAAATGTTTAATTAATTACTGAATGTTTGGTAACATGGTATATAAAAATTTAGTTACAATATGATCTAATTTGAGAAGATTTAATTGCATTGTTATTTTTATATATCCACTGTTGTTATTTAAATTTCAGTAGAAAACAAACTGGAAGGCTCAAGTTTTCTAATACTGCTCAGAGAGATGATTGACACCTGTTATCCCAGAACTTGGAAGGCTGATGCAGGAGAGTTGTTGAGAGTTCCATGCCAATCTGGATAATACTGTCTCAAAAACTATGTAAGTACCTAACTAGCCAACTAAGTAGTATAAAATTCACTCTCTTAAATAATTCTCCATTTTATCTGTAATTATGTTATTATTTAATGCATTGTATCCAGTACACACATACATATATACACACACACACTCACTCACACACACACACACACACACACACACACACACACACACATACATACACACTTAGACAACCATCAAGTAAAACATGATATTCATATTTTTCTACTAACAAAACTTTTATGGTTACTTCAGTTAAACTATTGAGATAAAGAAAATAAAAGAGCTGAAATACTGCTCCTCCTACGTGTATTTAGGGAACTGTGTCAATGCCTACACAGAGCAGCTTCTTAGATAAAATCATTTCTGTTGAAAAATTTTCATTATTGTGCAAAATTCATGATTTCTGAGGTAAAATATTTGTCCTCTATCTTAAGGACAAAGATTTAAATTAGGCACAAATGAAATAATCTCTGTGTTTCCACAGGCACACTGGGGATGCAGAAACACTCCTGTTGAAGCGTATCAGCTGACGTGCAGCACTCTAGATATCTGGGTATAGTGGTTGACTTGTTTAAGTTTTATGACAAAGCAATTCATTAGAACGTATGTAACATTAGTCTCTAAAATGCCAAAAAAGCCCCAAAACTTATGCGAATCATGGTCTTGTATAGTCGGATCAACTTAATTTTTGCCTCTGTGGACAATTATGGTCTTCCAATATTATACCTAATGATTTTTATTCTTTTATTTGTTTATTTTTTTTATTTTCCTGAATGTAAGTTCCTTAAATACCTACTTACATTACACCTATGTATTATAACATTTCACATAAAAAGTGCCCATAAATGTCATCTCTGGTATAATATCTCCTTAAACTAGGCAATCTTAACATGCTGACTCCCTGGCTGCAACTGTGAATGAAGATCTTATTCTCCTAATTTAGAAATATCAGAGATTCACCTTCTCAAATTATACTATCACAAATACTTCCTTATATGAAATAAGGTTTTTAGAATAAATTTACTCAATTTTTTTTTTTTTTGAGACAGGGTTTCTCTGTGTAGCCTTGGCTCTTCTGGAACTCACTCTGTAGACCAGGCTGACCTAGAACTCAGAAACCTGCCTGCCTCTGCCTCCCAAGTGCTGGGATTAAAGGCATGCACCACCACTGCCTGGCAAATTTACTCAATTTGATTATTGAGTAATACTCTATTCAGTGAAGAAACCTAAGTTAGTTCTCCAATAATCTGTGCACTTTTAGGCTCAAGACTATCATAATATTGGAGGTAAAGTTTCTGTTGATTTTTAAAAAGTCTAGCTGTGGGCATCCACTCCCTTGGGGTAAATATTAAGAATGGCTCTTTTATTGATGTACTGATTTTACATATATTTTATTCTATGTTAAAATTGTGTCAAATACTTAGTGACTTTCTTTTTTGTAGACCTTATTAATTTTTGAGATTTAAACAGTGTATTTTATTTATATTCACCTTTCCTCTCAAAGTTTCCCAAATCCACATGCCCTCTCATTCCCATCCAATCTTGTTTCCTTTTCTCATTACCAAGGCCAATTTTTGACACACATACACTTGGATTTGGACCTTTCACTGGAATATAGTGGAGTTATAGGATACATTTAACACTCTAAGAAAAAAGGAACTCTTCTCCCAGCAGCAAACAATTATCAAATGATTGTTTTGACTAGGGTTAGAACACTATGCCTAACTCCTCACGATACTGGGATTTTGTTTGCTTTAGGCTCATATAGATCTGATGTGAGGTGTCACAACTGCTTTGAGTTTGTATGTGCAGCTGCCATGCTGTGTGTAAGATACTTTTTCATATAGTCTCCCTACCTCTAGCTCTTATGCATTTTCTGCCCTATGATCCATAATATACCAGTTGTTTTGGGACTCACATGGAGACTGAGGTGGATATCTGCTACATAAGTGCCTGTGGACTTGGCCCAGCCTATGTATGCCCTTTGGTTGGTGACTCAGTGTCTGAGAAGAGCTCCTAAGGGTCCAGGCTAGCTGAGTCTGTTGGTCTTCCTGTGGAGTTCCTATCTCCTTCAGGGCCTTCCCCCCCAGCTCTTCCATAAGAGTCCCTGACTTCCTGACAATGTTTGGTTGTGGGTCCCTGCATCTGTTTCATCAGCTACTGAGTAGAGGCTCTCAGGACAGTTATGCTAGGTTCCTGATTTACTATATTTTTAATTAGAGGTTTTAACTATTTGCTGGCATATTCTTTGGTTGATCAATTTGATAATTTCCCATACAGCATATTAACACTAAATTTTTGCTTTGTTTATTACAGGTAAGTAGATTTCATGGCCAATACCTTCACACATATATCAACAGAAATCATTAATCAAATTAACTTTCAAATTTGAAAGTAATTATATCTACTTACAATTCCCCAGTATGAAACTGGGTCGATTATCTGTGAGTAATAGAGTGAGACACTAAGCATGTGTCAAAAATAATATAACTTCTTCTGGGAAATCCCTAACATTGTTTTGAGATGAAATGTAGAGGACAGTACTTTTTACCTTGGATGTTGTGCCATTCGTGTAATGGGAAAAAGGCAAGAAGACAGGTTGCATGACCATTTCTTCTTTCTCTTCCACTATGACTGTCATGAGAAAGAAATTGTCTTTAGTCATGTGATAGCTGATAAAGAAAATGTAACATTTAATAAAGAGGTATGTTTTGTAGCCTCAAAATATATTCAAGACTTGGAAAGTTTAGTGAAAGTAACTCTCTAATATACTCTAGAATTGTTTTTTATAAAAATTTTATAACTTTTACATAATTAATAAATGATATTGATATCTCTTGTATAAATAATAATGATGCTGTTGTTAATGATGACAATGATACTTGAATTATAAAATAACTCTACTAATGTAAGCACCGGGTGAGTATATGCTGGTAAAGATAAAATTGCTGATAAAAGGCCATTGTTCTGAGAGTTGCGAGATTCTTTTTAGAAGAAAGAGTGCTGAGAGAATTGAAAATTAAGTAAAATACTCAAATGCATATTTTAATTTATTGCTATGTATACTGAACATTTATATCTGCTGAAATCAAAAACCTTATCTTGATTAAAATTAATTTATCCCTTTGAACATTCAAAGTGAACTAAAAAGAACAAAACTGTGAACAGATTTGTGTATGTTTTGAACTTTTAACTAAGGCTTTTAATTTTGAATTTGTGAGCATAGTCATTTCTCAATATTTCTCTATTATTCATATGTTTGCACATCTGTTTGTTATATTCTTTTAACAGCATAGATGGCACAAATATTCAATTAAACTACAGAAGCTTATCACTTAGAATCCATTTATAAATGTCATTACACCAAATGTCAGGAAAAATGAAGCAGAGGCCCGTCTGGCTGAATGAATTATGTGCCATATAATTTCAGATTTGCTTAGGGTATGATTTTTCCCCTTTTATTGAAATTAGAACTTTTTCCCACATAATATACCCTGATTACAATTTCCCCTGTCTCTAATAGTTTAAAGGAAAGCAAAATACATTTAGTAACATGAAAAACAATCTCTTGATATGAACAGGGGAGGCTGCAGTAGGGATGTATTGGATGAGAGAACAATAAATTTGAAAACTTGGAAGTAAAGTTGGTTTGTGCTTTTATAAACATCTCTCTGAAATAAGGAACTAGAACCAGAGGGAGCTAACCATACTTAAAACTAAGTGTAGTTATTTTGTAATCAACTGTATTTAAAGTATTTGCTAATTCTGTGATAATTTTTTATAGATCGTAACTATCATATACCTACTTACATAATAGGACCATGATTTTTTATATTAACTAATATACAAGATAATTTTGATAGAACTTTAATAGCAACATAAACATGAATATGACTGAAGAATTTTACTTTTGGTACCGTTGCAAGTAATATGACAGTATGTCAAACATTCTTTTACATTTACAAAATTCAAATGGATGAAATATTCCCATAACTTGTCAACTAGTAAATTAAGTATATGGTTGGTATTTTCCATGCAATAGCAATGTAATACTTACAAATTTCCCTGACCAAATCTATATTTCTGACATGTTCTTTAAGTATGCTTGCTTTGCAAACAGCATAACCCATGAAAAACTTATAGTATTTTCTTCTATGTTAATGTCATGTACCTGAATCTGTAAGTTCCCTTTATTGCCTGGATGCTATTATTGCTTCTTAAAAAGTATAGTTAAAATAATATTACTCCTACATTTGCCTGAGTGCTATAAGTCTTTCCAGCAGTTGGAACATTATTTGGGAAAGAATGGATCACATGTCTTTAATGTACCAGTGTGCTAATCTCAGGATATAGTTAATAATATCTCATAAAGATTGCCACAGCGAGTTCCTTGTCAATCTGACCCTGACAGCCCAGACATATTGATTGACTGGTGCTGGCAGAAGATTAAGCACAAGAACACATAGGCAAGAATAGGTGGATATGGCAATCTGCACGTGAGCTTCTTTCCTTAAACTATGCAACATTCCAGAAGAACTGCTGCTTGCAATTGTGAGTTTAACTCATGATGACTAAAAGGTACAAACTGTCTGTTAGCCTCCACTAGAAATAGCAATAAAATTGCATTAGCCTAAAAGTGTTTGAAAAAAAATAATTGTTGTCACTGGTAATAAATTTATACCCAGTGTTGCCTTGCCTTTTAAAATAAATCTGTTTTTGGCTTTGTGACTACTCAAACATTTTATCTTTTAACTATGGCCAAGCATTTTGTAATGAATGGAGGGAATAGGTTATGATTGCTATCAAAAAAGTTTTTCCATGCATTTACAGGGTAAAGGAAGCCACTTTTAAATATTTCAGAAGGTTTTTTTTAAACAGTTAATTGGATGTTCCATAGAGAGATCATGAATTGATTTATGAGAAAGGCTTCTTTGGACCATGACAGGTCTGCACCTTTGGTCTGAGTGTGCTTGGCTTTGACTATTGTTGCTAATGCATTGGGTGGGGATGTTCATGTTGACAATAAGCTGAATAGACACTTGCTGCACTATGTCACAAATGTACAAAGGTGGTTGAAGGAATATTTTGCAGAATGGCTTGTCTACAAACACCTTAACAGCATTAACTGTTTGCTTCAGAGTGTTCAGAGAATTCATGTGAAGGGATAAACAGCAACTATAGCTTAGTCCTCAATATACCTTCATATTACATCATAAGAGCCTATAAGGAAGAAAGTATTCACTAGTCTTACCAACAAAATTAGACTCTAGGATAATTACAATTAAAATGTTTATGTTGTATGCACGTACAAATTAATATAGACATGTAAATATATGTATTTTCTGGAATAAATGCATGCACACACATAAACACACAGCAGCATATAACAAAAACGTACATATATTTGTGTATTTATATGTAGTTTTTCACTTACATGCATGTGTGCATGCATATGTTTAAGGGGGTTCTATTGAAAGTTAGAGGAAGAGATTAGAAAGGCTGTATTCTCCTACAAGGTGGAAAGCAGAGAGAGAAATCAGAAAAAAAATCAATAAATTCTATTCAATCTTTCTCTTACCTGGTTACCACTCAAACTACCAGGGCACGTTGAACACAGGAAGAAAAGTCATCTTTGGTTTTTCCAGTTACTATTCCTATAAACCAGAAGGCCAGCATTTGAACAAGATATATCCAACTCTATGATAGCTGTTTGAATGCTCTAGGGATAACCAAAGGTCTTCAGTTGCCTCTTTGATTCACAAGAAGTGAAAAAATCCTTATCTGGTGCTTTAAGTCTGGCTACTTATCCATGTCTTAGGAGGTCAGAGTCCTAAGTAGGAAGTTTATTAGGAGTGTTTAACTCAATTAGCATAGTCTCAAATATCTTCTAAATACTTGTGCTTGTACACATAGGAAAGAGCCTTAAGTAGAGATAACTCTCATTCCAATCAAAGTGATGAATTTAGAGATTTCTTGGTGCCTATAATGCAGGTAAGAAGTGACTGTTCTGCTCTCAACCCCAAACAAAGCATTTATATCAATTCCTCTTAGGCTCAGAAAATATTAAAGAGAAGGGAGCAGAACATTAGAGTTCACGATGGGTAAATATATGGAAAAGAGCATTATCTAGACTAACTGTTACCCTTGCAATCATTAGTTCCCAGCATCTGCAGTTCTCATGAAACTGGTTCTACCCACAGTCATGAAGGTGGGGGGGGGGGAATTGTAGGTTCTGCTATTTATCGCTGAACTACTGGCTACATATAGATTCTGTGTGAGGGGAAAATCATTTGTCTTTATTTTTTTACGTATTGCAGGCTTCACCAGATAGCTCCAACCTATAGTGAAATAGATGGTCCTCTGGAAACTAAGATGAGTTACACGTGCAAATTAAGTAGACATGAGCATGTAGATAATTTCTCTGGGAGAACATGGGTGCCTATAGGTGATAGAAAGATGGACGTAAGTGCATCTGTAAGTGGTCAGTAGATCAATTTCGTCTCAATTGCCCTGTTTTTGAGATTCATGTTAAGACAGACTTAACACATATTAAGTCTTCTGAAACAAACAGACAAAGAAAACAAAACACTAAGACTATTTTACCTGAACAGACTTATAGCATGGGAACTTGTTTGATTTATAGTCAGAAAGCTAAATAGGAGAAGCAGAAATAAAACTTATACCTCTGGTGATGTCATTTGACACGACTGGGGCTAGATTTAGCTTATACAGGCAATTTTAAGTCTGTACTAGTTTCAATTTTCTTTAAGTCAAGTTTTTGAGTATTTTAATTAAATCATGTTATTCAATTCTAAAAATGTCTTTCTCTTTATTTTGTCAGTAATTTAAGTTACTTTCTTTTGCAGTTATTTTGATTAACAGTTATATTATTGTGTGTCCCACGTATTACCTTGTTATTTTATTTTATTTTATTTTATTTATTTTATTTTTATTTTGACACCTGCATATGTAAGTACCATACCTAGAATATCTATATTATTTCCAACCCTCCCTCCCTACAGCAACTTCCCTGATTTTCATGAATTAATGGCTTTTCTTCTTTAATAATTATGGCCATATATATAAAATCACAGTCTCACACGCACACACACACACACACACACACACACACATATACACACCATATTGAGTCTGTTTAGTGTATCAAAAGATGACTATTTGATAATGGAAATCTATACAGGAGCTCTGGTTTGTAGGAAAAAGCATCTCCCACTCTCAGGAGCCATTGACAACCTATGGATCTTAATCTAGGAGTAGGACCTTGTAGAATTCACCCAGTTCACACTGGCATGTCAACAAGTGTTGTCATTTTTTAGATCTTTAGGTAATCATATTATGAGAGTAACAGGTACAGTGTTCCTCTGTGTGTGTGTGTGTGTGTGTGTGTGTGTGTGTGTGTGTGTGTGTGTGTGTGTGTATGCATGTGTGTATGTAGTATCTCACAGCAAGAGTCCTCTGGCTCTTACAATTTTTCAACAATCTCAGGTGATGTTCCCTGAGCCTATATTGATTTTATGATAGATTTATGAATTTGAGCTGAAGACATTACAAAAACTTATTTTATTCATTTTTGACAGTAGGGGATCTTTGCCGTAATCTCCCCCCCCCTTTTTTTTTTTTCAGAAAGAAGCTTCTTGATGAAGGATAAGAATGAAAATTATCCCTGAGTATGAAGACAAATATTTGGAATAAAGTTAGAAGTTGCATTAGTTAAGAAAATCATAGTACTACAATCTCCTTCAGCATATATGGCCTCTCTAGCCCTGGGTGGTTGTCTCGATTCACAGGACCAGACATGAAAATGGTCATATTTCTTGATCCTTGCCATTTCTGCTCTGGACTTGTTCTTAGGACTGAGTTAAAATTCATGAATGCCTTTGCAATGAATATAAAATCTCAAAATTGTTGACTATGTAAGAGTAAGCTTGAGAAAATGGGCACAATGGAAGATCCAGAAAAGAAAAGAAAGAAAAAAATGTATGAAAAAGTTTTAAACATTAATAAACTACCAGTCATCCGCAAACTGAATGGATGGAATTACCTGTTATGCAAATCTGTCAGTAAAATTTTGAAATTTAAGTAACATATTCTTATAACCTTCCTCCTTCTAAGGAATACAGAGAGTCTCAGTCTCAGGAGAGTGTAATTGATCTAGATAAAGTCTAGGTGTTTAGGGTAAAGAACCCTTGATCTGGTGATTAGATCCCTTGTCAGAAGAAAAAAACTGAAAAAAAAAAAGACACAAAAAAATATCAAAATAACCTATAAGCTATGGCATACTTAATATATATTCAAAATCGCTTTATTAAATTTGATTTTTATAAGATCACATTATGAATAGTTGAAGCCACTTAGGTATTAAAAGAGTGATACCAGTTTGTACAATATAGAAAAATTATCAAAGCCAGAATCTTTTCATCACCCAAAGCTATAATTCAAGGGGATCACATTATAATAGGATCAATACTTGGAAACACCATCTGCAATCTGTCTCTGAAGTTACCAGGATCAGAAATACCAAAGCAATTTTTATAATAAATTGATATTATTGATACTTGAATTATATCTACAGATTAGTGTTCTATTATCTTTTTTTTAACCCACAAGAAGAATAGAGCTGTTTGGTATCCTGTGTTTCCACTCAGAAGTTTCATTGTTGACACAGCAATAAGAAAAGTAGTTTTTATCATCCGTCAAAGTGAAAATTTAAAAGGGGGGGGGGTTGTTTAGCACCCAATCAGCTACCCAGGCCCCATGTATACATGTCTCTCATGAGTATGTCGTTCATATATACCCACATGAGTTTGTGCGAGTGCACACATACACCTATACATATAAACACGGATGTGTGCATATCTTTACACAAGAATTAAAATAATATGCTCTGTATTTATTCCATTGTGCTCAATATAAAGAAAAGGGTTGTCTTGAGTACCAGTGATTTAATAACAGATTTTGGGATGAGCGTATGTTGACGTATTAGATACTCTGCCAAACAAAATATTCTTACAAGAAAAGGAAAAATGGGGATATAACATAACAAATAGCCACATAAAGGAAAATATGTGACTAGGAAAAAGAGAAATATGAAAAGGTGCTAATTCTGAAGTAGACTGGTGTTGCAGCTAGTCCTGGAATGTCAGAAAGCAACAGGTTTTTCATTTGAAATTAAGTAAAGTGTTGGATGCTTACCCAGCGATGATAATTTTAGATTTCTGGGTTCCTGAACTTCAAGGAAATACATGTTTTGTTATTATAGAATACTAAGTTTGTGGTGAATTTTATCAGTGGCCAAGGAAGGACCCAAACATTTGCATTTTTTTCTTATTAGTTATATTTACAAACACATCATTTCATTCTTCTGATTTGGAAAATTAATACCTTCATAGTAAGATTCAAAACTAATTTCTCTTAAGAGGAAGTCAATAATACAGAGTGAAAGGATAGTTGTAACTTTTTACTAATATATATACCACCAAAATAAAGAATGAATGGAGGAGGAGGAGGAGGAGGAGGAGGAGGAGAAGAAGGAGGAGGAAGAGGAGGAGGAGTGAAATTATCAGCATGGGTGAGGAAAACTGATCTAAAACAGAATAAGAATTATCTAAGTAAAATTATTTAAAATATCCTACCACATCAGAAAATAATTTAATATAATAGTGATTTATTATGTTATGTAACTATAACCATCATGTGATAAAATTCCTTAATAAGAACTACATTGCTGGGCAGAAAGGACATGGAATCCCAGAGATAATTGTTCTGTTATATTTGTATGGCAGTAGAAAATTTATGTATGTTCTCCCATAAGATCAGTCATTTCTATATGTGGATTCAGTACAACCACTCTGGAAATCAGTCTGGAAGTTCCTCAGATTATTGGACATAGTACTACCAGAAGATCCAGCAATACCTCTCCTGGGCATATACCCAGAAGATGTTCCAACTGGTAATAAAGA
This sequence comes from Mus pahari, assembly GCF_900095145.1. NCBI lineage: Eukaryota > Metazoa > Chordata > Mammalia > Rodentia > Muridae > Mus > Mus pahari. Next base: position 46,039,663 of record NC_034591.1, read on the forward strand.
TACATGCTCGACTATGTTCATAGCAGCCTTATCTATAATAGCCATAAGCTGGAAAGAACCCAATAGAGGACTCAAGAAAGAACTCAATAGAGGAATGGATACAGAAAATGTGGTACATTTACACAATGGAGTTCTACTCAACTATTAAAAACAATGAATTTATGAAATTCTTGGGCAAATGGATATATCTGGAGGATATCATCCTTAGTGAGGTAACCCAATCGCAAAAGAAGTCACTAGATAATGCACTCACTGATAAGCGGATATTAGCCCAGAAACTTAGAATATCCAAGATACAATTTGCAAAACACAAGAAAACCAAGAAGAATGAAGACCAACGTGTGGATACTTCATTCCTCCTTAGAATAGGGAACAAAATACCCATGAAAGGAGTTACAGAGACAAAGTTTGGAACTAAGACAAAAGGATGGACGATCCAGAGACTACCCCACCCGGGGATCCATCCCATCATCAGTCACCAAATCCAGACACTATTGCATTTGCCAGCAAGATTTTGCTGAATGGAGAGTGATAAAGCTGTCTTCTATGAGGCTATACCAGTGCCTGGAAAATACAGAAGTGAATGCTCACAGTCAGCTATTGGACGGAACACAGAGCCCCCAATGGAGGAGCTAGAGAAACAACCCAAGGTGCTGAAAGGGTCTGCAACCCTATAGATGGAACAATATGAACTAAGCAGTTCCCCCTGAGCTCGTGTCTCTAGCTGCATATGTAGCAGAAGATGGCCTAGTCGGCCAGCACTGGGAAGAGAGGACCCTAGGTGTTGCAAACTTTATATGCCCCATACAGGGGAATGCCAGGGCCAAGAAGTAGGAGTGGGTAGGTAGGGGAGCTGGGTGGGGGAAGGGTATAGGGAACTTTTGGTATAGCATTTGATATGTAAATAAAGAAAATATCTAATAAAAAAACTTGAAAAAATAAATAAAACTTCCTTGATATATATTCCATCTAAAATCAGCATTTCAGTGAAATAGACTTTAAAATATCTGATAATAACAGTGACAAATTGTTAGCTAAGAATTTTACAGTCCATTTCAGTCTGTCATAACACCTAGTTTTACTGATCCATAATCTATAATATAAGTACTTACAAGCAGAAATCTTGAGAATTGTAAATGTGGCATAGTTATTTCTCCATAGACTTGTTTAATCTTCTGTTGGAAATGCATCATCTTGGAAATAGACATTCTATGAAAATGACATTTTTGGCATGTGGAAATTCTCATCTCTCAATTCTCATCTCTCTCTCTCATTTGCTACATTCTATTTCATTTTAAAGTCTAAACATATCTAGAAAGCTCTCCAGATCTGAGGCTCAATATCATTGATGAGCTACAGGATTTTCAGTTTTCATTGTTCTTTATTGTCAAGAGAGAAAGGCAGGCAACATCAAAATACCAGATCAAGTGGTGTTCAACCTGAAACTCTAAAGAATAAGTCACAAGTTCTACAAAAGAAAAATTTAACATTATTAAAGGGCTGCTTGTAGCAGATAAATATATAAAAGCTATTCTTTTACTCAGTGTTAAACTGAATAGAATGCAGACATTGAACAGGTTCCGTCACCCTGGACACAGTGCTCCGAAGGAGCTCCAGGCTGCAGGAGACTCATTAACCAATGAGTCTCAAGAGCTAACGTATTTAAACATGACACGTACTGCATTCTCTACACTAATTTTGTAAGAGAATATATATTTACTGCTAAGAAAGAATGAGCTTAGTTCCAGAGTAAGGAATGGTTAAGTGTATTGAGGAAACAATTTCTCTAGATATACAAATGTTAAAACATCATACTGCACAACTCAAACATATGTCTACCTACCATTCATACATCCATTAATAAAATGTAAGAATAATATCAGTAAATGGAGTAATGTTGCATAGACAGATGCTTTGGATATCCTCACTCAATTTCGACCTCCAAAGACTACCCAAACCGACACCTACACTCTCTCATAAAGCAACTGACTTACATTTATTGCATCGTTAATCAAACTTATAGCTAGCATTTCATTTTAAATTTAATTGCCTTTAAATGTTTTAATGTTTATGATTAATTCATTGTCTTACTTTTATAAATAACACAACTACATCGATGGGCAAACTATGATTGCTAATTTTTATCCTGTCATTTTTTTCTAATACATTCAAGGATTTTTAACTTTTTATTTAATTTATCCATTCAATAAATTTTGATCAGAACATTCTCCTTACCCCAACTTCTTTAATAACTCTCCCAGGCTTTATTCACACAACATCAGGTCTCTCTCTCTCTCTCTCTCTCTCTCTCTCTCTCTCTCTCTCTCTCTCTCTCTCTCTCACAAGAAGAGAAAAAAATAACAAAATAAAATTTCTAGCAATCAAACTAAAATAAAAGTAAATAATAAATAAAACCAGGCACACATAAACAGAACAAAAAGAATGCAAAGGCACTGCCTAAACGTGATCTGAATAACGATAGTCTAATGAACATGTCAAACAGGATAAGCCTCAGTCTTGCACAAACAACTGTGGAGAGCTGAGTAACACTCACCTTAGGAGAGGTGGCCTTCCCTAGGGAAGACCACAATGGGTTATCAAGTGCCAAATTGTCAGTCCTGAAAATATACATGCAAGTAGCAGTATACGAACTGAACAGGTTATATTTAGAAATGTATATGAACATACACATACAAATGTCAATAAATAATAATGAAATAAGTGGCCATGGATTTAAAAGAAATTAAGTACTATCTTATGGGAAGATTTGGAAGGAGAAAAGAGAAGTGAGTTGCTATATTTAAATTATAATCTCAAAAAATAAAATAGAAATCACCAAGTGTCAGAGCATCAAACACATATACACTTTAAATTTAATTTTTTAAATGTCAGAGAATTAATTATAGTAGAAATATACCTCTTTATCAATATATTGTGGCCATAAAAATAGTCTTTAAAGTTATTCAAAAAGTGATGCCAGGGCTCTGAGATAAATCACTGAAAGTTTCAAACCTGCAATTAGCATCTCCCGTTTGTCCTTCACTCTGCCTCTTTTGATCACTCTCTAACCCCTCTCTGTATGCTATAAAACTTGAGCCTTTTTCTTCATTAAACGGACTATGACAAATCTGCTGCACGGTCTCCTTCTCTTTCTTTTATTCCCATTTCACCTTAGGTTTGTGATCCCCTCAAGACCCATGGAATAACTTGTCCAGCGGGCTGGAAAACAGGTGCAGTCTATTTGATGTTTTCTATGTTTTGTACCTTCACAAAGATCTCCTACTTTAAGTTAAGAAAATTTTCTCCTGTATTTTGTTTAAAAGATTTTTCTGTTCCTTTGACCTGAATTTCCTTTTTATTCTCTATTCATATATATATATATATATATATATATATATATATATATATATATATATATATCCATACACTAGACATAACATAATACATGTAGACCTAGGATACTTACATTTTCATTAATATCAAAATGTTATTTTGACATGTTCCAAAGTTGTCTGTCTATCTATCTATCTATCTATCTATCTATCTATCTATCTATCTATCTATCCATCCATCCATCTATCTATCCACCTGTTTGTTGTTATTTAATCACTTTATATCCAGCTTACTTCTTTGATTTTGTCTTTTCATAGTGTCTCAGATTTCCTAGATGTTGTTCCAGGTGTTTTAGACTTGACATTTGTTTTGACTAACGTTTCCGTTTGTGTGTGTGTGTGTGTGTGTGTGTGTGTGTGTGTGTGTGTGTGTGTGTCTCCATTGCATAAGATTTTCTCTTCCTCGTCTTCTATTCTGTTGGTGAGACTATTACATTCTGGTCTAAAATGCATTCATTTCACTCCAATGTTTGTTTTTGTTTTCAAAGATATTTTAAGGGGTTTATTCATTTCTTCTTTAAGAAATTCTGTTACATGCATAAAGAGTATTTTAAGGTATTCTTAGTTTTCAGCTATATTGCAAAATTCAGAGCCTGTTGTGGGAGGACTCTGGGTCTCGAATGGAAATATATTGTCCTGGTTGCTGATAGTTTTGACTTTATACTGAGATCTAGGCACCTGGGCTTGTGAAAATTTTAATCCTAAGATCTGGTGTCTAGACTTGTCTTTGATGGGTAGGTGGTTTTTTCTTTGTTTTGTCGTCTTCTTTAGTTCTTAGGAGAATTTGGTGGTAGAATATTCTTCTGGGATCTGGATAGTTCTGGCCACTTGCAACATGTGTTTCTAAGGTTTGGTAGCTCAGTAATAGGGACAGGCTTGTGAGGGCTCAGGAGGAATCCACAGGAAGGAGAAAGCAGGATGTTATATGAGGTTTTCCTTAGGTTCCTGAGAATGAGGATAGAGAATGAGCAGAGGCCATAGCAGAAAATCTTCTAGAGAGCTTTGGATGAAACTAGGGTATTAGATTCAGAGGAATGGAGGGAATGGTGAAGATCTGTTGTTGGACTATCTACTTCCCTGGTCCAAGTGGTTTGTAGATTCCCAGGAAATGCCTGTTGGTGGCTCAAATAGAATTTTGAGTGGGCTAAAAGAATTTCCTGGAGGCGAAGATCTACATGATCTTCTTTAGAATGGGGCAAAAAGGAGAGAGAGGGCATGGCAGTCTGCTGCAAAGCTGGGGATGAGATCGAGGGTAGGAGGATTGAATTTCGGGGTTTGGAGGGAGAGGTGGATGTCTGAAGTAAGCCTACTGGGTTTCCTGCCCTAAGTGGTCTGTGAATTCCCAGTAAATGACTTCTGGGATAAAGCAATGAATCAGGGGTGAGAAGTTTGAAGGTGGGGCTGCTACAGAATTAGGGATGAGACTGGGATATAGGACTTCCAGTTACTAAAGTTCTGCAGTTGGCCATCGAAATTCTGGCCCGAGTGGACTATGGTTCCCAGGGAATGTCAGTTGGGGTTGAATAACTCGAGAGTAGGGCTAAGATTATTTATTTGTTTATTTATTTATTTATTTATTTATAGTGCAGAAGGGGCCAGGTAGAAAGAGAGGAGGCTGTAGCTGGAGGTCTGCTACAGAGTTGGGAATAAATCTAGGGGACTGGTTTCAGAGGAGCTGAAGGAGAGTTGAAGACCTGCCATTAGCCTATCTACTTCCCTGGCTAGAGTTACCTTATTTTTTTCTTTTGTTTATATACTTTTCATTTCTCTTTTTATCCAGCATCCTTTATGTAAATATTATGGATTTCACTTTAGTGTTTTTTAAGAGGGATATCTGAGTGTATGAAAGCATGTGTTTCTTATTCTTGTGCCTGATGTGTTAATTTATACTATATTATACTATATTATATTATATTATATTATATTATATTATATTATATTTCCCTGGAAACCACTTTATTTTTATAATGAGCAATAGAAAGTTCGACTAGAGTTGGTAAGGAACTATAGAGAAAATAGATGCAAAGGGAAAAAAATCCTAACTATGATATATTAAATTAGAAAAAGTCTATATTTAAAATCTTGCCCACAGGTTCTAAATTTCTGATAGATTTTAATCTATTTTCAAGGTTTAAGGAGGCATACAGTGGATAGAGATTTATTTTACTTGAAGATATTAATACATGTTGGTTGTAATACAAAATTATAATCATTTACTAGCTATTGAAACATGCTGATATTTTAATTCTCATGTTTGTTTTCATTAACTACTTCAATAAAGGTATTTCCCTTGTATATTATCAGTTATATGAATATTTGTACATTTATAAAGCAAAATGGATTTTGATGCTTGTTCAATGCTTTTTATTTCTCATTTTCAAAAGAAATGTGGAATAAAAATAGACAAAATAAGCTGGAGTTGTAAATGATTCTAGCTTATCTAGGGTATGTCATCATCTGAAACAGTTCACAGACAGGAGTACAAAGTTCATCACATAAATTGTAGATAAAATATGAGAAAGCAAATGTAGGAGCAGATTGGAATGGAATTGAATATAGATCTTTGGAAAATGAGAAAGACAGTTAACGCTGCCTCCTACTCACGGAAGATGGAATCCTGTTTTCAGGGGTTGCACTGGATGTTTTTAAGGACAAATTGGGGCCAAGGAAATAACTCCTTTAATGAGCAGTGTGAAACTTTGCATAAAATGTGAGAGGGAGTCACACATGCAACCTACCAAGCCTAAATAAATAAGAAATCATAAGTCTGCAAAATCCTACTTCAAAGGAAACTGACTTAGTAATAAAAAATTCCAACAACAACTAACCCCAGGACCAGACGGTTTTATCTAATTCATCTAAATTTTCAAAAAATAAGTAATTCAGATTCTCAAAATCATTAAAAATTCACAGAGGATGCATCATTTCCAAGTTCATTTATGATTCCAGCAAACCTTGATTCAAAATCCAGACACTGATAGCACAAGAAAGACATAGAGAGTGTGCCTGATAGACAAAAAATAAGAACATTTACCAAAATTCTACAAAGTAAGCCCAAATTCAAAATCCTGTCACACAGGCTTTTCCTGTGCATCTTGACTATGACTTTGGATTATCTTAAGTTGTTTCCTCAGAGAAACCAGCACTTACCCTCTGTGATGTTTCTACTGAGGAATGAAAACAATTCATGTCTGTGTTCCTCAAATAATGTTCTTTCCCCCCCCTCTCTCTCTTTCTTCTGCTGCTCCTCCTCCTCCTGCTACTGCTATTAACAGTTTATCTACATAAATTTTATGTCTTAATGCCTTTGCATATTTTCCTTATGTTCATTCTGGATTTTAATTTTCCAGGTCTATATAGTATTATTTTCTACATTTTAAGGAGACTTTCAGGTGTTTTTTCATCATCATGTTTCTGCTTTTCCTCTTCCTTCTAAGATTAGTCTTTTGCAGCTTCACATGGGAATCAGATAGTTACTGCAGTTCTGTGATCCTGCTATCTCCTCTCCTCTTCCTCCCCCTCTTCTCCCTTCTCCCCCTCCTCGTTCTCTACTTTGTTGTCTCTTTTCATCTCTAAAATCATTCCATATACTTTTATAATTGTATGCTGACCTCACACAGTCTCATTTTTCAGTACTCAGCTAAATAATTGAATTTTTTTTTCTGCTGCTCTCTATATTTCTCCCATATTCTTTTTTTTTTTTTTTTTTTTTTTTTCTCAAAAAGGACAGCATTTAATTGGGACTGGCTTACAGGTTCAGAGGTTCAGTCCATTATCATCAAGGAGGGAGCATGGCAGCATCTAGGCAGGCATGGTGCATCATAAACACAAACAACCAGCTTTACATGGGTTCCAGGGATTCAAACTCAGGTCTCTGTGCTTGAACAATAAGCGCTTTACCCACTTAGGCATTTCCAAGCTCCTGGGACCATCCTCTTAAGGACTTAGGTGGAAGGGCTGTGTCCAAACCTTGTGTCCAGGTTTGAGAAATGGTTATTTAGTGTGAACTTGGTGTGTGTGTGTGTGGGGGTATTGTTGTTTTGTTGATGTTTGCTGGGTTTTTTTCCAAGGTAGTTTCATACAACCCAGGTTGGCCTTAAATTCTTCCTTCTGCTTTCACCTTCCAACACCATATTTAGAATTAACATTTTTATGCTAAAAATTAGTACGAGTTTTATGAACCTTAAATTAATAATTATGATTATGGAATGGATATTAAACCCATTACTACCAAATACTCAGTAGCAAGGTCCTTCAGGATCTTCATTTCCATAGTTTCAATAAGATCCTTGTAAGTGTCCCGTGGGACTGCTAAAAATGAACAGAGAAAGAGCTCTGGCTAAGGGTGAAGTCTCTTCTATTTTATGACATGGCAGTATCCATCAGACTGACTTTTGTCCTGCTCTTAGCCCACATATGCCAAGGACTTCTTGTAAGATCCATGACTCTCCCTAAAGACCTCTTCCAACTGTGTGGTCAGACTTCATTGAGGACAGGCTAGAAGTGCTGGGACTAACAACTTCCAGAAGCTAAAGAGAATCAGGGGATAAATACCCTTATTCTTCAAGTGGGCAGCTCAAGGGTAGGCAGGCCCTGAGTGCTGTCCTAGACTTTTCTAGAGCCATTGATCTCCACTTGATAGCAGTGGTAAGATGTTTGTGAACACTGAACGTTGACTTCGTTGGTCACATCTGGATAAAATGCCTATGCTGAAATCTGTGCTTCAGTGTCTTGTGTCTGCTGTGCCTACAGTGAAGTGAAGCTTCAATCTTGTCCCCTGGGCCCTGTTACTGTAATATTTGAGGTCCAGAGAAATGTATGGGATTTGGAGATTGACAGACCTTGAGAACTGAGCTTGAGGCCATCAGCCCCCTGCATCTCTCGTGCTTTCTCCCTACTGATGTATAGGATGGGCTTCCAAGCCCAGGGTTGTGCTGTTCAGCTTCTTTGGTCCTGCCCATCTCCATTTCAAAAATATCAGTCATGTTTCTGGTTTAGTTTCTTTTATACTTTCAACCTCTACTTTTTTTCTTTGATAGCTGTCCATAGACGGAGTGACAATTTATCCACATGAGGACTGAAGTTCTACAGTTGGTGATAAAATGTAAATCCATATGTATTGATTTAAGAATTATGACTGAGACAAAGCTGGACAGATAATTCAGTAGCTAAGAACACTTGCTGCTCTTGTAGAGGACCCAGGTTTGCTTCCCAGCACCTACACGATGCCTCACAGCCATCTATAACTTCAGTTCCAGGGATTCCAGTGCCCTCTTCTGATTTTGGAAAGTGCTGGGCATGTCCATGATATACATGCATCCAGGAAAAACACCCAGGAAGTATCCCTATTGGAACAGTCTCATAGATTAGAGAGGTTAGCAGCTTTCCTTCATCCCTCAGGTTCCTCATGTTCTGCCAGAGACTAGTCAACTCCCTTCTGGGGCAGGGCCAGCCCCACCACAGCGTTCTTCCTTTGTTAGCTTTTTCTCCCATATTCTAATAGTTGCTTTTGTGAATTTCAGTTGCTTCCTAAACCAAATGCTTACATCTTCTCCCCCAAGAAATCTCCTAATCTCTGTCTATGTCTGTTTAGTTCCTGTATAAGGACAGTGGGCTCATCTCCCGTTTTCTGAATTCCCTGGCTATAGTTCTGTGATAGTTAATATCTTGAAGTCACTGTCCCTAATTCATTGTTCACTCTTTTCCTTTTATGGTGTATGAATGTGTTGACTTATACTACTACATATTTGCTAGAGTGAAAGTCTTCTCTTCCATACTTGAGGAAATCTTGATCAGTAATTTGTGTTTCCTTGGTTGATTTAGCAAACAAAGTTCCAGCTCATTTTATTTCATTTTATTTTTTGTGCCCACCTAGAACTGAAGGCTCTGACTCCTTTAATAGAGTATTGAGTGGCAAGTCTGGTGGTGGTAGGTGGATATATTAAAATATACATGGTGCTTTTTCTGTGACCTCTCATTTGATTGAGCTAAAGAACTTTCAATAACTATCACATAGTACATTGTGCATATATATACCATAACCTTAGTGAATAAAATATGCTTTAAGTTGCAGAAACATGTCAAGTGAATTTGGTCATCTTGCATAAAAGTTCATGTGTTCTCAATACTGATTATATTTTAATTAAAAATGTTAACCTTGATCCCACTTGGGATGGTCTAGGACACAGCCTGGAGAGGTAATTTGCATGTGGTTCCCTGAATTCCACTGTCTACTTCTGGAATCTCTCTTAGGTCACAATGAATCTTGCAGGACTTCAAGAGCATCCTGCTACCTCATGGGATCCTTCAGAAATCCCAAGACTAACAAGCTTAGAACCATGCTCCACCAGTCCTATTCCAGTCCAGTCTGCCTGTGACACAATGGAGTAATAAGCAGCTATTAAGAACAATGATTTCACGAAAATCATAGGCAAATAGATGGAACTAAGAAAAAAACTCATCTTGAGTGAGGTAACACTGGCACAAAAGAACACACATGGTATGTATTCACTGATAAGTGAATATTATCCCCAAAAGCTCAGAATACCCCCGTTACACACCACAAACCATACGAAGCTTAAGATGAAGGAAGACCAAAGTGTGTATATTTCAGTCCTACATTGAAACAAACAAAATCATCACAGGAGGTAGAGGGAGGGGCCAGGGGCTGGGAAAGGAGGGGAAGGGAAAAAGGAAGGGGCAGGACCTGCTATGGGAAGGGACAGGAGAAAAATGCAAAGGGTCAAGAAATTGAACAAAAATGTGCAGCAGTAAGGTTGGGGAACTGGGGGTAGCTACTAGAAAGTCCCAGATACCATGTAAGTGAAAGGCTCCCAGGATCCATTGGGATTGATGTTAGCTGAAATAGCAACAAAGGGGAAATAGACCCTGTAAAGATCACCTCCAGTAGATAGGCATGGCCCCCAGTTGAGAAAAGGGATCACCCACCAATCTCAAAATTGTTAACCCAGAATTATTCCTGAATAAAGGAAATGCAGGAACAGCAACAACAACAACAACAACAAAAACAACAAAAATGGTGCAAAGACTAAAGGAAAGGTCATCCAGAGACCCCCCAACCTAGAGATCCATCCCATCTACAGACACCAAACCCTGACACTATTGCTCATGCCAATAAATGCTTGATGACAAGAGGTGATATGGCAGTCCCCTGAGAGGTTCTGATAGCCCCTGACTAATACAAATGCAGATACTCACTGCAAACTATCAGTGCTAAGGACACAATGCAAGTGCTAGAGGAATATCTGAAGGAGCTAAAGGAGATTGAAACCCCATAACAAAAACAATATCAACTAAACAGACCTCCTCGAGCTCTCAGAGACTGTATGACCAACCAAAGAGTAAACTTGGAGGGATCCATGGCTCTAGGTACATATGTAGCAGAGGATCGCCTTACCTGGTGTCAGTGGGAAGGGAGGCCCTTGGTTCTGTGGAAGTTTGATGCCCCTATGTATAGACATGCTTAAGTAGTGAGACAGGAGTGAGTGGGTAGAGGAGCACCCTCATAGATTCAAAAGGGAAGTGGTAGGATGGGGAGGGTGTTGTAGAGGGGAAACAGGGAAGGAGTTGAAATATAAATGAATAAAATGGTTAATTAAGAAAAAGAAGAAGAAAGTCTCAAGAGAAGAAGGAGAATTAGAAGAAGGAGGCGAAGGAGGAGGAGGAAGAGGAGGAGGAGAAGAAGAAGAAGAGGAAGGTGGCAATGGCTCATGAGGTATAGACAATAGGAAATGATCAGATCAAACTCGGGAACTAAATATCCTTCCCAATAGCAACAAATAATGTAAAATATCTTGGTATAACTCTAACCAAGCAAGTGAAAGACCTGTATTGCAAGAACTCCAAGCATCTGAAGAGAGTAATTGAGGAAGATATCAGAAGGTGAAAAGATCTCCCACACCCATGGATCTATAGGATTAACACAGTGAAAATGGAGTTTTTACCAAAGACATCTGTAGATTCAATTTGTTCCCTATCAAAATACCAACACAATTCTTTACAGATCTTGAAAAACAATTCTTAACTTGCTAAGACCACTCCAGTGCAGTCTGCTTGGTAGGCCTAAAGCCTGAAAGCAGTCAAGGGGCAAAGAGTTTCATGGAAACAGCCTCCTGGAACCTTGGCATTCTCATAGCCAATGTACTCAAAACCTGTTCCCACATTAGTTTGGTGTTTGGATCCCTGTGCTCTATTTCAGTATTGTTTTATTATAAATGCCTTTAAGAATTGATTTTTGACATAGCTAATCCTCCACCAGTGTTCCAGTGGTTCCTAGAAAATGCTTGAAGTCAAAGGTGAGCTTGGAATTCAGTAAGAATGTTACCTATTTAGTAACATTTAAATTCACTTCTAGTAGAGAAAGTGAAACTAATTAGGGATTACAAAGAATAGAGCTAGAAAAGCTCAGGGGTTATCTGCATAGTAATTACTTAGGACAATAGCTGAGTCACACCCAAACACAGGAATACACAATGGTTTAGGAAGTAGGTGGGTTGTCATGAAAGGGTTAGTGGAAGGGAATTCTCCTGGTACAGGTTTATTCACTAGGCCCAGAGGAATAGCATAAACAGGTATTTACTAAAGAACTCCTGGTGGTGGGTTTAACAATAGACTAGCATTGCATTAGAGCTGGCTCCATTTTAAGTGGTAAACCCAGCCTGGTCCCCGCCATCTTTTTATGTATGCATTCTTTTTTGTTTTGTGTCAATATAACTTGGTGGATATGTTCACCTGGCTTTTCTTGTTTTTCTTCTGTATAAAGAATTCTGGTTTTCATTTGTACAATACATTCAGATCCATACTCCTTTGTGTCATGTCTGTTTGTCACCCCATTCTTGCTGACTCCATGTCCACTTGCTGGAATCTCTGATTTTCCACGAATTGAGCAGGGCCGACTAGGCCCAGTCTGTGGCATAAACTGAGAGAGAGAGAGAGAGAGAGAGAGAGAGAGAGAGAGAGAGAGAGAGAGAGAGAGAGAGAGAGAGAGAGAGAGAGAAGCAGAGGAGAGGGAGGGGAGGGGGAGGTGAGGAGGAGGGAGAGGGCAAGGGAAAGGGAGAGGGAACAAGGTAGGCAAAACAATCTGGAACATTAAAAGAACTTCTAGAGGGAACACTGTCCCTGACTTCAAGCTGTACTGTACAGCAATTCAAATAAAAACTGCATGGTATTGGTATAGAAATAAAAAATACCTTGATCAAATGCTATTCCGAAAGTCCCCTATACGCTCCCCCCACCAGAGACTACCCCATCCGGGGATCCATCCCATCATCAGCCACCAAACCCAGATACTAATGAACAGGACCCTGATATAGCAGCCTCTTGTGAGGTTATGCCAGTGCCTGGCAAACACAGAAGTGGATGCTCACAGTCAGCTATTGGATGGAGCACAGGGCCCCAATTGGAGGAGCTAGAGCTCTGATGGCTGCTTCATGGCAACCTGTGTTCCTGTTTTAGTGGTGGAGAAATAGAGAAAGAAATTACACCCATAAAATTCGAACCATGACCTATTCATTTAGAAACATTCTGCTATGTGGAGATATTCAAATGAAATTACAAATCATATTTAAAAAAGTACATATTATGCAGAGCTTGCCTAGAAGGAATTTGGCAATAACAGTATGTAACAAATGTATCCTAACCCTGAATAATGTGAAGGTTTAGGATGGACATTGTGAGATAGAACACTCCGCTCTTGTGTATTATTCTTGAATTCCTATCTCCAGTGAACAAATGAATTTAATGTAACTATGTGTTTCAGAGAGCGTTTTCACTTTATTTCGCAAATAACTTTTAATCATGCATGGCTTAAGGATACCTCCTTCTGCCTTTCTTCTTCCTCATAACATCCAGGAAGTAGAAATCAATGTGTTTGGCTTCTTAAGCATACATTACTTGTATTCTTCAAACTTGGTATTTTTCAAAACAAAGCATAATAAAGGGATTTAAAAAAAGTATTGGCTTAGCTGAAAAACTAAAAATACTTAGCAATAAATAGTAAAAATAGAAGTAAATATAGAATTAATAAGAAAAGGCCATTTTCCAGATAAGGAATCATAATTACTTGGAGCGATTTGGTGAATTCCCAAGTTTGAGGAAAGCTAATATTGACTTTTATGATACCTGCAAATCTCTCTGTTTCTCTCTTTATGTGTGTGTGTGTGTCTGTGTGTGTGTGTGTGTGTGTGTGTGTGTGTGTGTGTGTGTGTGTCTGTCTGTCTGTCTGNGTGTGTGTGTGTGTGTGTGTGTGTGTGTGTGTGTGTGTGTGTGTCTGTCTGTCTGTCTGTCTGTCTGTCTGTCTGTCTGTCTCTTTCTCCTGTCTCTTGGGAATATCCCCCTTTCACCTCAGTTTCTCATTTCACATCTTTATTTACAAGGAAATTAATAAATAGAATGTACAAGTTTAGTAAATGTCACGGAGTTTTGAAATTCTTTGTCTCTCCTGGAAATATATCTTTGATACTAAATAAAACTATCCAGACTACAACCAAGCATACAATGTTTTTTTTTTTACTTTATTTACTAAAAAGTAGCAACTCACTAATGGCCTTTAATTTTTTGAATTTTCTATTTTATTTTAAAAATATACAACGTTCTCTCACTTATTTCTACACTCTACCATAATAATCTGTGTTTTTCTGTAAAATCTGACAAACCAATGTCTTTGAGAAACAGAGCTTTCATTTTTGGATGTCAATCATAATTACTTGTGGCACACTTTATAATGCTTCTAGCCATTATTTTAATCACATGTATTAATTAATTTCAAGAAGTTTGATTTATTTCTTGAGACTCTGATATCAACTTTTTTCAGATCTTTTATCAAAACGCCTGTCACAATCTGAGAACATGCAGTGCTTCTCGTTTAAAGCAGACACGTGCTTTATTGGCAGTGGATCTGAAAGCAGTCTTGGCTATTTCTTGTCTTCCCTGATGCTGTGGAATATGTCTACCCACCCTATTCTTTGCAAGAGAAGAGTGCTTCTTAGCTCCGGTGTGCAAAATGTTTATACACTTGCTCAAAGGATACCTTCTTTGTACAGGAGTTAACATTCACTCTCTTCCACTTCCCAAAATTCGTCACCAATTCTATAGCAATCTGCCCTGAAATTTGCATTTCACCTTTCATTTAAACTCCATGCTATGCACTTTGAGATTCTGTCTCTAAACTCTCAGATTCTGCTATTCCTTAAGTAAATCTTAATCATTTACAATGCCAACTTATTTTCTCTTTTGGTCCTCCTTCCTCACATAGTGTTAAGTGCATTTAGAATGAGAAAAGAAAGTGTCTTCAAGGTTCATGTGGGGAAGTGATTTAATGAGAATGGTATAGGACAAAGGTGACATAAAAAAGCCACCTGTATATTTTAAAAAACAAATTTCCTTTCACGCTGATGTAATTTATTTAGCATACATGTATATTTTCAAATCGAACTATATTTAACAAGTACTGTAACACCCTGTCAACAGGGGTATTTTTGCATTAATTCATTAAGATTTTGTCATTGTAGAACAAGGATAAATGGCATAAAGACAGAGTAAAATAAATAGCCGAATTTTATAGAGTTACATATAGAAAAATTGAAGCAATTTAAAGTATTTATTCCTACACATATTGATGTTAAAAAGCCCTGAGAGTAGAGCTGGGCAAGTTCTCACTTGGACTGTTTACAAGCCCTGTGTTTTGTATGCTGTGCACAGTAGTAGAAATGCAAATGAAGTGGGCTGATTTATTGGAGAAAATTGATGGAAGCTGTGTTGTGTGACACACGATTAAGCACCGAGGCATTGTATGAAACTGAATTTGAGCAGTGTCACTGTGATAAATTTAATCTGCTTCCTCCTCCTTTATCCTCAATTGAAGCATGTGGTCCTCCATTGATAATCAGTATCGCTTAATGGGTTGTGTCTGAAATACATCAGGTGGTGATATTTTGATTGTGTGAACATTACTGGGTGTGCAGAGGCATACGGACAGAGCAAGAAAACTGCCTGATGCTGTAATTTTAATGATCATCATTAGACATGTTTTTCTTATTTTGCAGTTTGTTTTTAAATTTTGTCCACTACCAACATCTTTGGGTACTACATAATGATAGTTGCTCAAGGGTGGAAAACATATGTTTATTGAAAATGTTCTTTGTAGTTGGCAGGTATCCTGAGGTTTTTGTTTTTGTTTTTGTATTTTTCTAATTTAGATTGAAAAATTAAATGTGGATTTTATGCTAGGTAAATATAAAATGTAAAATATGTACAGATGGCTTTTTTTTTTGCTTGTTAGTCTTACAGTTTCCAGATGTTCATTATGAACAGGATTGAAGCAAAAAGGGGAATGAAAAGCCTTGGTAACTAACAGTGTCAAACCTGTGGTAGGCACTACCTTAGACATTAAAACAGTGAAGGGCACATTTATCTTACCTTATCTAATCATGAGGCGGTTGTGAAGGTGGTTTCACATTGCATTCATATAATCTAGGGTCCTCTAAAGGGAAATATTTTCATCAATTCACGGATAACTATCCAGGAATATTTATGCAGCACGGGATAATGGACTCCTGATAGTGTGTAAAATGAGAGTGGCAGAGAGGCATAGCAGCATTGGGTCAATAATTCCCTAGGAAAAATGAAATTGATAAATGTAGTTGACAAAGCTTTTGATACCATCCATTTCAAGGGAAGAAAGAAAAGTTCTTGAGAGCTGTTACCAGGTGGCAGATCAGAGCAAAAGTTGATTTCTGTTTTCTTCATGGCTTTCGACAACTGAATTCCACAGGGCAATTGGTTCCTCTGAGGCTTACATAATTCCGCATTGTCTGTGTGCAGCTTCTTTCCTCCCTTTGGACACCACCTCTGTCCTCTGTGTTTCACAGCACGGACCCTGCTCTGCTATTGCTGTGTCTCATTCACGCGACTGTCAATGTGCTTTCATCACATCAGACATTGTGAAAAATACTCATGTCCGTGCTTGGGGAGAAAAAGGAAAGCACCAGGAAATGCTATGACTCCTCTGGAGGGCAGTTTGAGACCAAGTGACCAAAGGCAAACATTTCAGAAAGGCTCAGATAGCTGACAGCTTCTGACTTCTCATTGTGTCTCCAAGTTTCATGCACCCAGCCTGGCTACATTTGTGGTATGAATAGAAGAACCATAATAGCTGCATAAAAACACTTGTTCACTTATAATCCACCTCTATCTGAAATTCCTTTACGCGATTCCTGATGATATTTATTGTATAATAAGACAAAATTAATTTTTCCTTTAAAAAGGAATGTTATTTAATATGTCTGAAGAGTAGTCTTAAACAAGTCATACATTCACAATAAAATGGCAAATGATTTCAGACATAATACCATCATAACATGTACCGCAATGATTGTTGCAGGTTCAGAGACCATAAAGTAAAAGTACAATTACGATATTTATTTTTGTTTCTACATATAAGTTTTCTTTTATTGGCTAACAGTATCTACTTGTATTAAAATCTAAATGTAAATTAAGGGCCAGAATTTGACACATTTACAAATGTTTGATGGAGGATTATATAAGGGAGTATATGATGTCATAGACTTTCTCTTCTGTCTGAACATTCCTGCAGGTTTTTTTTTTTTTTTTTTTTTTTTTTTTATATCCTACAGTATTTTTAGAAGGCTTGCCAAAAGTCATTTCCTGAGTGAGACATTTAACAATGTAAGTTATTGTTTTAGTACTGTTATTACTTCAGGAATATAACTTCAGCTTTGAAACCTAATTAGAGAAGGTATCCGTGTGTGTGTGTGTGTGTGTGTGTGTGTGTGTGTGTGTGTGTGTGTATGTCACTGTGTGTGTGTCACTGTGTGTGTGTCACTGTGTGTGTGTCACTGTGTGTGTGTGTCTGTGTGTGTGCCAGCTAAAACCACAAAAAACACTAACTGAAGTTACACACAAATGATGCAGGTTGTCATGGTAAGAAGAGGGTGGAGAATCCCCTAGAGCTGGAGTTGAGGTATTTGAGAACATTATGTATTCTGAAAATTGAACTCAGGGCTCTTCAAGAGCAATAGATGTTCTTAACTGCTGAACCATTTTTCCAGGCTCTAAATGAATGAATTTTAAAAATAAATCAATAAGTATATTTGGCATGGGTTTTCTTACCAAAATGATAAAGGGAGAATGAGAAAATAGATATTCTGAATACTTGTCATTCTTACCTGAGAAAGTTTTGAGAAAATGCATGAACTATCACCAACTGATGTGCTCTGGACATCTTAGTTTAAGGTTTTCATAACAGTCTTCTCATCAATTAAAAACTCCAGTATTTGGGTCACAAGCATTTGTTAATTTTGTGTTTTTCGGTGTTTTTTGTTTTTGTTTTTACTACATGATAGATGTGGAATGCATGGCTCTCTCCTCTAATGACGTGTGGGTAGTTTAATGCTCTTAAATTAATTTCAAGAAATTGGGCCACCTTAAGCCATTCCAGGCTTCTCAACTTTGTTATTACAAAATTCTCTTCCTTTGACCATAGACATTGCAATTACGTTTTTATACTCCCATGGCACTCTTTCTTGGCATGCCTCTCCTGTTTTCTGTCTTGAGTGTTTAAGTCCAGGTGTATTTAATTAATATTGTCTGCAAAGGTGTACATGGAGGATAACTAGTCACTAAACACTGAACACTGTGACTTCTTCTTCTCCAGGAACAACTTCCTATTAAATATAAATCCGTAGGGAGCTAGCCTCACATATTCATGTGGATTATTGTCAGGAGTTACACAGATGAATACAGATGTTATATCAAGTAGAATTAACTTATACTATAAATCTCCTTATATTTACAAAGACTAAACATGTTGAGTAAAATGACCAGTTTTACATTTAAGATGATGTTTGTAAAATCAAATGCAAAAATCATTCCCAGGCACATGCATAATTATCTGTGTCCTTTTCAAACCTTGTTCATTGATACTCTCCTTTATTTTAATTGATCTTTCTTTTACTCAAAAACTCTAGAAACTTACTGACACTTTAATTTGTGTTTGTTTGTACTTTTAAGTAGATTGATTATTTACTTCTGAGTATTTATTTCCTATATTATCTGTAAGCTAAATTATCTGAAACTGAAGACGTAACCATAATATTTTGCTATTTATACATTGGATAATTAAATATTTTAATTAATTTGTCTCTTTCAGACATTCAGAAATGAAGGTCCATAAAACATTCCATGCAACAATTGTAAGGAAATAAAGAAAATGAAACTGTGAACATTATGACAAGTGAAAAAAATGATTAATAATATAGGAGAGTTCAAGTCAGATAAATTCAGTGAGTGGCTCTCTTGGTGACACTCTAAAACAAATCACCTTTTAAAAGTGGTAAAAAGCACACAGTTATTAGGTTCTACTAACTGACTGAACAGTCAGGACCCAGAAAGCTGAAGGATCTTTAGCAAAATTAAACCAAAGATAGTTGTGAAATCCGTGCAAAGAGAGCTTATTGGAGAGGTGAGATGACCGTGAAAAATTTGCATGACTGCTACATCTTCCTGGGTCATTGCAATGTTCTGGAAAGTGGCTTACATTATCTACATTAGGCCAGTAAAACACTTGGCAATTAAAGAAACAGATTTTCACTTCATACAGACACAGAGAATAAGATACAAACAGTATTTTAGAAGTGAAATCAGTAAGTTTTACTCATGGACACAGTCTTTTTTGAACATAAAGTGATTTCTATTACAACCTTCTGAAAGTATAAGCTGTCAACTTTTGCATAATAATACCATGCATGTGTTTAAAAGAAAAGACTAATTTATAGATATGTTTTAATAAGAGTATAACTGTCTTGGCAGTATTGTGTAAATTGAAATTCTTAGTAGCTATTAGCCAAATGAATGTCTTCTTTTAACTATCAGTTAGATTATAACTTCATTAGAATTCTTATTTAATTTTACAATATCTCTATAAAAGCATCCATTACTATCTCTAAGTTCAAGATGTTGTATAGTTTTATAAATTACATGAGAATTATTTTGATTGCTCTAACAATAGGCAATCTTTTATTCTCAAAGAGCTCAAATAAATAACACATAATATTTATATCCCTAGCTTGAATAATGTCTGCAGTATTCTTGCTGATTTCCTCAACTTGTTTATTGACTAAAAAACTTTTATTAACTTTCTTACAGGAAGGCACAGTAAGGAACAAAATAGACTGTTGCAGAAAAGGTGCTTTCAGAGAGCAAAGTGCTTCTGACAAGTATTCCAAGATGCTTACTTTTATTGTCACATATTGTGTATCTAAGTTAGTCACACACAAAAATACCTACAATAAGGACAAAGCTTAGCTCCACATTGAAAAGAGAACTTTAGCTGGTTAAAAGCAAGTGATGAGAAAACTGTCTTGAAATAGGGTGGCACAATCTAACCGTTTTCATTCTGACAAAGAACATAAAGACCATAAAATAATGTTTTTCTTAAATTAGCTAAACAGAACTCTTGGTTTAGGAGCTGGCTCTCTTTTCTCTGCACTTATAATGTGATGTTAAATTTATAAAATATACAGTAAATTTATCATGGTACAAAAGCATATCAGAGGAATTGGGGTGTAACTATAGACTTGGTAAAATTGTGATTAAAAAGAAATAATGTAAGGCAAAGTGACCAATATATATTTTATCGTGAGCAAGTGCTGAAAAGACCGTGTAACTAAGAAGGTGATTACTATGAGTTATATGGATTTAAATCCTTTACCAAAAGCTCACTCCCAAATAACTGCTTCTGATGGCTTCAGAACATACCAGTCATGATATGGGACTCAACAGCTCTCCATTTAGCAACTTGTAGTCAGCCAAAGAATCCCTTTTAAAAGAACTCTTATTTTCTGCTCAGTGCCCATGTCTTAAATATGATTGGCCTTTCGATCATATTTAGAAAATCCAAGATTCCAGAAAGTGTCCACAAGGCCTGACTTACTCAGTATCTAAATCACTACGAGATGTTATGTCCAATTCAACATGGCCTCACAGAAGCTAAGCAAATGCTCGACCTCTGAGGTGCTTCACCAGCCATGCCTATCATTTTTATCCTGAAGATTAATCTACAGCTGGTGTTTCCTCAGTTGAGGGTTTCATATCACAATCTCCAAGTGGACTTCCCTTGGCAAGCCCACGTATAAAAGCCTTCTGTTTACCTAAACCTTTTCTACTTACTGTTCTTTCTCCTCCATGACACTTTAAGATTGTTACCATGTTTTAAAGTTTAACTACAGAAAATTACATTGTACTAGTAAGCTTTGGCTTTCTTTTGGTCTTCTCTGCTGGAACACACATTTTATAAACCTGGAAATCAGAAAATGTTTCTTTCTCATTCATTATTCAATACTGGGCTGGGAAATACGTTAAATACAATGACAGTCAACAAAGTAAAGAAACAAAAGCCCCGGACTCCTCAGCCAAATAATGAGGATGGAAGGTAGCTAGATTTGCTATGCTATATAGCTAGAAGCTTGAGCTGCTCTTAACTGAGGAAGTGAATCAAGCCTCTGCACCCTAATTAAATAATGATACAACCCTTACATTCATTCTGCTTTACATGACACTGACATTTATTTTAAGTTCCTCCAACTTAAAAGTTTCACACACCTAGGAGGCACCTGAGCTCCTGAGCAGATTCAAGTCATTTGTGGTGACAGTCGGCCTCTTTAATTCCACCTACTCTATTACCAGCCCTTGAGTTGGGCATACATTGTCTTTTACCAGGATCAATATCTTATCTATCCTGTTCTCTGAAATGAGCTTTCATTGCCCAGGCAGTTTGAGATAGATGACTTGCAATTTTTATTACCTTTAGTATAACCTGCTAGGATATATTGGGAGTTTTGTATAACAGGTATAACATAAATCAGACTGGGTCCCCTTCAGATTAAAAAATCAATGGGGAAGAAAATAACAGTTGAGGACTTATGAATGTTAGAACTCATTATCAAGCAGTAAAGTATATAACAAGAAAACCAAACACATGGTAAACATATGGAAGCCATATCTGGAATTCATGGAGAACCTTGGATCTATATTATTAGAATATGCAGGTTGATTTTAATGCAGGTAGAAGAGGCACTTTAGAGTTCTTTTTAGTTTTGAAGTTTGTATATGGTACTTGATGGCTGATTGCTAAGTGGAGTAACAGACATGTGGCTGCTTATATCTATAATTTGAAAGTCAGAAAAAAAAAATCACAGCTGAGTGGTAGTGGTCTATGCCTTTAACCCCAGCACTTGGGAGGCAGAGGCAGGCAGATCATGTAGCTCAAGGCCATCCTGGTCTAGGGAGTCAGCTCCAGGGCAGACAGAGCTACGCAAAGAAACCTTGTCTTTAAAAAAAGAAAGAAAAGAAAAGAAGAGAAGAGAAAATTTCATTAAAATGAAGAGTCACTACTCTAAAATTAATCTGGAGCTGTTTTAATAGATATTCACAAAATAAACAGCCTCAAGCTTTAATTTTTCAGACACCTTGCTTTCCAGCTTCAAAGAACTCACATGGAGCTAAGAAAGCTTTGGAGAACAGGTCATTAGTAAATAGAATCCCTCACATTAACAGATATTCCTTTCCAATGACATTTTTCCCTAGTTATATATTTTTTTATGAATAGGAACTTCCCAAAACAATGATTTGAAAATTACTGTTTTCTTCATTGGAAATGGTGTTGATGGTATTACACAATAATGATAAAGCAATACTGCACTTATAATGAACATAGTAACACACAAAATAAATATCAACCTAGTGAAGAACCTGTAGGTTCTCTATACCCATACCATTTATCACCATTTGTTTTTATTTTATTGTGGTTTTTTTGGATGCTGTAAAAATACATTTCAAGGAATTTTAAATTTGCAATTAGTTTCCCCATAACTTTAGATATGAACACTTAAAACAAATATCCCACCCATTTGTGTTTCATGTTTTAAGAATTTTCTATTTTGCTCCGTGTTCATTTTTAATTGCATTGTTTGTTTTCTTGATGTTTAGTTTGAGCTCTTTGTATATTGTAGATAGTAAGTCTCTGCTTGATGCAGAGTTGCACAAGAACCTTATGTGAGTCATCAATTCTATTTCATTAGTCAATGTCCTTGCAAGTATCAGAAAGTTTCTTTTACTATACCTCATGATATAACTTATATTTGGAAATGGTAATACTTTACACACTTGTTTTAAAATTATTGAGGATTGTTTCAGCTGTCTGGGTCTCCTGTCTTTCCATGATTTCAGACCATTGAAATTAGTAAAAAAAAAAAAAAATGTTTTAAAGCAAAGAAAAAATATTTGCACAAATTTCCTTAAGAGTCATAGTCCCAATTATTTTCTGCAGGGAGACTTTTTCAGCCATGAACTATGTGCCTCTCAAATCCAGTGTTGTCATAGTATCAGGCTGGATACACATATTATAACCCTCTTGCTGATAGCACAGTAGAAATAGGTTGTCCTATTGAATAGGGGACAATTGATAATTTAATTGATAATTTAGAGGAGGCTCTGAACAAGAGAGAGAAAATGGTTATTTTTAAAATTTTTGAAGAGTTGTCTAAACCTTTTGTAGCTTCTGAGCAAGGGATCCAGAGAACAATGTTCAATAAATAGTTTTTCCCTTTTGAGGAAATATAGACATTGATACTATTGTGAACCTAGAGTTCTAAAGTCAGAAATGAGCATGGACTTCTCATAAGAGCAGTCAACAATGTATGTGAAATGTCAATTATTATGGTAAATACATTGTATTGAATTGTTACACTACAAACTGGTCAGATAATCCATTGTTAATTTGTATTGACTTTTGCCTTGAATTTGATTTCATGTTTTCTGCCTTAAACTTTTATCTATGCCCAAACCAAAGATCTATGTTATATGAAAATTAGCACCAGAGCATGATATACAAAGTAGCCATTTGTCTGGTGTCAAATATTAATGTAACAAATCATCTATATTATCTATATATCACTTGTGCATGCATTAGTATCCATGTGTGTATGTATTGATAATTTAGAGAAGGCTCTGAACAAGAGAGAGAAAATGGTTATTTTTAAAATTTTTGAAGAGTTGTCTAAACCTGTGTAGCTTTTGATAAAGGGATCCAGAGAACAATGTTATCTGGAACATTACCCATTGCATGTGGGTGTGGTTGTGGATTCTCTCTCTCTCTCTCTCTCTCTCTCTGTGTGTGTGTGTGTGTGTTTGTATTTGTGTGTGAGTGTGTATGTATTTGTGTGTGTATGTATTTTTTTTTGTGTGTGTGTGTGTTTAAGGACATTCTCTGATGTTACTCCTAGTGAACGCTTTCTATTTTATTTTGAGAAAATATTTCTCATTGCCAGAAAGCTAGGTCCACTGGTTTAGAAAGACTGGGCTGCAAGCATCAACAATTTGTCTCTTTCTGCTTCCCTCTGTCTGTTCCTAGTAATCCTTTTAATATTATAACTTTGCCAACATACCATATTTTTATGTTCCTTATCTGGGATTAAACTCATGCCCTTATCATTGCAAGGCAATTGCTTTAAACAATTGATTCATCATCTAATTCTTTAATATACATCTTGATAATAGCATTGGAAAAATAGGTTTGTATGGTGCCTTACAAAAGTGGTCGCTCCAATTGGGATTATAGCATGTAGATTATCATGAGGTTGCAGCCTGCCTAGGATACATAATGATTTCCAGGCTAGTGGAGATGCAAGATCATGATAATGTTTTTTTTTTTTAAATAAATTGATAAAATTATAAAGATGGATAAGAATGAATATGTATGCATGCACATATGTTCATATGTGTACATGTATACACTTTTCCTCACTTGTCTTATAAATATGAATTCATACTTTAAAATATAATCTATGATAAATTCTTGGCAATGAAACTTGGATAACTATAGCTGGTATCTTAGAAGACACTTCAGTCCAAACCATAGGTGACTACTAGCATTCATAATGGATTTGGGCATAAGAATAATGGCCAAGAATAGTACGGAAAGGTAAATCAGGAAATACTTGAGAGGGAAATAAAGATGAATTAGTATTGATCCTACAAGTCAAGAAATGAATAGCATGTAGAAACTAGAGACTTTTGGAGCCATGGTAGGGCCATGTTGCTGCGTTTGCTGTTGCTGGAGCCAACGTGGAGTCGGCAGAAGCCAAATACAAATAGCTACTTAGAACAAGAAAGCAATAGGCTGTGAAGGCAGCTTCACGAAGTTTAAATTGAATCCCAGAGACTATGTGGTGCCACTTGAAGCTTTTAAGCTGGATAGTTGCAAAATCCAATCTATATTTCAGGAACATCTGTCTGACAGTAGTGTTGATAATGCATTAGAAGGTCATAAGAGTAAGTGTTGGTGTTCACTTGAGACGATATTGACACAAGCTATTAGGAACAAAAAAGCTTCCTTTTTATGGGATTTAAAAATTAAGTACACAAACAATGAGCAGAAAATTTGGTACAGAAGAGAATTATAATAACACACACAGTTTTTAAATATCTAGCTTAGATCCTTAAATTTTCTAACTGGATAGAACCTCCTTGAAGTAATGGGTCATATTTTAGCTTTATTCCAATTTTCCACATTAGAAGAATTCCAATTAAAGGGCAATTTGTAACACATTTGATATAAGGGATTTACAAAAATCTCCAAGAAGATTTATTCTAGTCAAGTTATAAGAGCATAAAACTTTCATTTATTCTGTTCAAGAGACAAAGAAAGATATTGAAGATTATTCTAGACAAAGGAATGTAATGGAGGTGTGCAGTGATACATTCAAACTACTTTACATTAACATATGTTAATAAAGCATATTTAGTAGAATGCTGAAGGGAAAGAAGGGAGAGGGAGACAGGGAGAGAAGGAGAGAGTGACGGAGAGTGAGGAAGAGAGAAAATGCGATGGCACAAGAGTAATCTTAACAACAATATGAATATTTAAATTTGAGTCAATAAAAAGAATAATATAGTTGTTGACAAAAGAGTTAATGTTATATATTAGAGTAAATAATAGACACTGAAAAGGATACAAGAACATCTGAAGAAAAGCCCCAAGTTCTTAGATACTAGCAATCCACCATGTTCAAAACAACATAAAACTATAACATTCATAGAATTTATTTAGAAAAATAAAGAATCTAAGCTAGATATTTAAAAACTGTGTGTGTTATTATAATTCTCTTCTGCAAACATTCATTCTTTTCTTTCCCTTATATTTTTTATATTTGTATGAAAGCTACACATTGCAGCAGTGTGTGTAGTGTGTGTTTGCGTGTGTGTGTATATGTATGTGTGTGTGTTTCTGTGTGTGTGTGTGTGTGTGTGTGTGTGCTTATGCAATAAAGTTATGGAAAGTTGCCAAGCAAGAAAATCCAGTTATCTTTAGTAAGTGTTGATAGACTGTCACTTTTTGACAGGAATTATATACCCACCAGTATTTTTTCATTAAATATCAAATTAAAGAGTGTTGAGTTATTTATTCCAAAGTTATTTATGCCTCATCCTTTGCCTTTTTATATTACATATTTTTATTTCTTCCAAAATTTAGATATGAACTCTATATTCAAACACACACACTAAACCCCTACCATAATTTTCCTTGTAAATGGTATGTTACATATCATTCTCAGTAATTTAATGGATATAAGTCCAATAAGGAAATTTATTCACAGATATCCAGTTTTTGCAGGTGGACTTTGAAAGCAACTTTGTTCTGTAACTTGCACATAGCTCTCTGTAATTCAGTGGAACTGAAATTGTGGTGTTTTATTTCCAAACGGAAACAATTCCAGATTGGGGCATATTGGTTTGATTTAGACAAACTTGTTCACCCATTCCTTGTGAAGAGTTCAAAGATAGATGATCCGATACTCATTCCTATACAGGCCTAGTCACCTTCAGGATGCTGAAACCCAGGGGAGTTTCTCAGTCTGATAAGGATTTAATAAAATAAAAATTACACACTGCTGTATCTTTAGGTTGGTTCTCGATTACATCACTTTACACTGAAAGTTTGATGAAAATATATTTGGTGTAACACTGACAGTTATGCAGATGAATAGATGAACAGTATCTTGACTTTATAGGTTTGGAAATTCATTTGTGGCATCAAAAATAGATCTTCTACATATTTCCAGACTTAAAGGACTATGATTGAAGACATGACTAATAGTGTTACTCATTATTAATGTATGCTTTAGTAAACCATACTTTAGAGAAATGGTGTTAATAAGACACAAGGCATTAAGAACATTCAAATATAATACAAAAAGTATTTGAAATATTCTTTCATTGTGTTTACATGAGTGTTTGATTGAGGAAGGCAGCAAATTGGATAGAAGGCAGCATAGAGATTGCTAAGGAAATAACTAACCATTTTCCTATTTTCTCCTTTGTCCTTTTCCTTCTTCTTACTTATTTTCTTTTTTAAACTCCATTCTTCTTTTCCTTTATAATTTTGTTTTACGGATTCAGGACACTGAAAGGCAAAGGGGATTAAAACAATGAGATTCATCATGGAATATGACTAGAGTCTTTAGGTATTAATTTCATATTCACACATTTTAGTATGTGTTTTCCCATCTTTGTATCCACAAACATTGGTTCACAAAACTAGTTTTAAAATTTGAATGCTATTTTAAAGAAAGCATATCAAGAAAACAATAGCTATGACATCCATATGAAGTTGTTTCAGGGTATAGAGTGCCAGGATGGATGGAATCTCATTTTTCAAAAACTTCATAATTAATTGGCAAAAGTGTTGTAGTTAAAGAAAGTATGATTCTGTGCCGAGCTATACATCTGTCTCTGGTGATAAGGAAGTACATTGATTAGGAAATTTTCTTTAGCATTCTGATTTGTTACGTGATCTTTAGAAGCTCAGATCCTTGCTCTGCGTGTGATTGGAGAGATCTGGAACAGGAAAGAAATAGAGTACGAAGTTCAGAAAGTTTGGATAGGTTAAAGATTGAATCTCCTCAAGTTAAATCACTTTTAATGTAGCAGAGATTCTTTTTTAATGGGGATTGCTTGCTTTTGGGTTCATTCCAGAATATAGACTAGAGAGAGGCCTTGCAGCTGGCCAAGGTACATTGGAATAAAGCCAACTCATGTGCGCTATACAGAAGAATCCTCCCGGGTAACAGCTAAAATATTAGGAAACTCCATTTAATTTTTTTACCTGACTGAAGGTGAAACCTTTACCTGACAATATAAGGAGGGAAAAGCAGTAGGCCGTGACAGAAAAACGATAAACGTGAAATCATAAACTTATCACTACCACTGTGGAGGATTTCTGCCAGTAGTCACTCCTTTCCTGTTTCTGGGCATTACCAGAATGGGAAGAAGAAAAAAAAAAAAAGATGGTGAAAAGAAGGAATTAAATCCAGGCATGAAATTATAAGACATGGGAGCTACTGGTGTGACCATGACAGTCTACTCTGGGGCTTGCATCTTACAATTTAGGGTATAGATTACATTTGACACAATGCCAACTGATGTCCGATGTGACTGAACTAGGGAGTCAAGAAACGATAACACAAACTTTGATGAGATAATGCAATGGTAGACTAAGGCAAACTGGGTCAGGCTTGGAAATAACAGTTTGTGAAAGTATATTTAGAAATCATGTAAGAACAGCTAAAGATTTTGTATTCATCTTTTCTTTATTTCTTCATTTCAGTAACCTAGTTTGATAATTTTGTCATTTCCCTATACATTTTTTTGTTGAAAACTAGTTATCATTGTATTAACTCTTCTTACTTACCTGCCAGGATAACCTGTGGAAATTGTATTTCAACCAAGGTTCACAAGACTTATTGGTATTTTTGTCCTTGATTAAATTTTTCTGGCAGAGATCTTTTTCAGTTTAAAATCTGTTGATTTATTTTCTTGAAGGTTGCTAATATACCTCATCTGTGTATCTGACTATATAGCACATTGAATGCCATTTCTAGTACATTATACACACTTCTATTCTAGTAAAAAAAACTTTAAAGACTATTGTATTTTTATCTTATCTTATCTTATTTTATTACTAAATATTTTATTTCTCCTATATATATATCTGTTTGTCAACCCATACCATAGTCCCATCCTCCCAATTCCTCTCTGACTCCATCCCACACTTCTATCTTAACTCCACATGCCTTTTCTTTCTCTATTTTAAATTTATTAACTACTGAGTTCATTTAGTGCTGCCTATTTTTGCATGAGTGCAAGGATAATCCTTTAATTTGTATAATGAGTAACTGTTCAATTTGTGCTGTCCTAACCAGACCTAAACCCATTGCACATATGTATAACTCATATATCAGCCTAAGATATTGTTTTTGTTCATTATCCAGATTCTTCTGTCCTTCCGTTTCATGTTCTTGCAAGGAATCCTTGTTTCTGGCCTTATGTTTAAAATATGGTAGATATTATAGCCTCCCATTTGATGATGACCTACATCAACCAGTGTCTATACATTTTCTCATTTTTAGGCAAAATATCCTGTAGCAATAATTAATCACTTGCACTTTGGCCAGTCCTTAAATTTTTAAAGTAATTACATTATTTTCTCCTGAAGTTAAATACTATTCCACTTCTGAAAAAATAGAATTAATAAATTCTTAGTTGACATCTGGATGCTGTTCGAGGGCATCAGATGTTCTATGTTCTAAAGAAAGGATGATCTCTAATTAAGTTTTGAGAAGAAGTTTGTCTTGCTGTCCCTTCCTATAAAAAAAAAATCTAAATGACTGTCAGATTTTATTTATAACTTCAAGTTTGAGCTAAAGGAGGATTGAAGAAGAACAAGTAAGCACACGAGAGACATTTTAATGCAAAACAGCTCAAAGATATGTAGTATGAACTAAAATTGTGTAAAAAAAAAAGAGAAGAATTTTCATTATTACAAAAAAAAAAAAAAATCAGCACTTCCCTGAACAAAATTTAAAGTACATGGTAAAAGAGGTCTCAATTCCTCTGCCAAATAGAAGCATTTCATCTTATAATTTGAGATCTCTTATTGTACTTGCTGATTGAGAAGCTTGATATGACATGCTTGTTGACAGGAGAAGAAAGAACAGGGGCTCTATAAACAAAGAAAGGGCATTAATGCCACACCCCCTTCTCTAAAGGCTCATGAACTTTTGTAGAAGAGGGAGTAGAATATAAGCCAGACACGTTGGGTAACTTGAAGAAAACTGTGTTTTCTGGACACCTTTTGATAGATTCAGATATAAACTCATAGTGACTGTAACCACATAGACAAAGTCTACAAAAGCTCCACCCTGGCTTAACTCCAGCATAGAGGTAAAATGAAATAGGGAATAAATTTGATGAAAGCATGCCACATACTCTTATGAATTTCTTAAATGGTTAAGAAAAATATCTGTTAGATGTAAAGGCAGGTATTATTTTCCCAGAGAATTACCTACAGCTCTCCAGTATAGCAGTTTTTGCAGAGGATAACATTAAATGCATGCAACAAAAGCAAAAGACACAGAAAAATGGTCCCATCTTGAATTTTTATTTCTTTTTGTGTCACTGCCATTATGTAATTTTCAGATGCATTATATGTAGCAAAAACCTGCCTTATTGTTTTGCCCCAGTGTCACTGAGAAAAATGACTTGTTGCTTGTTGGTCTGTAGATAAGGAGAATATAGACTTCCCTTTTCATACTTCAATGTAATCAAATACTATCCTTTGGCCTTCGTGCTGTTCACATTTGTCTTACTGCATTTCTGTAACTAGAATGCACAACTTCTCCTATGTTGATTTTCTTTTACATTTACATTGTGTGTGTGTGTGTGTGTGTGTGTGTGTGTGTGTGTGTGTAGCTGGTGGAGAAACACTTAAAAGAAAATGTAAATTTTCCATGAAGTGTGTACAAAGTCCCATGTACCTTGACACTGGAAACCTGACTAGAGACTGCAAGAAAATTTAGAACAAACACACAGAATCACGGGAACAGAAAAGCAGGGGCCATGTGGGCTGTCCACATCCTGAAGTAGTGGCACAAACTACCCAACGACCTAGAATCTCAGCATGTCTAGTATATACAACATAGAGGCAGGAGAGAAGTAATTGGTCTCAGTTTAAGAGGAACAAGTTGTTGCCCCACATATTTTGCACACACACTACCAACATTCACACTAAGACCAGAGGAAGGCCTTTCCATCCTTTTGAGCTAGGCTTGGGAGGGTGGAGAGAGTATGTCTCATTTTCATATTGGAACTGAGGTATTGAACCTTAATATGTCAATACCCATGTCTTTCAGACAGTATGTATTTAAACAGAGCTTTATCTTCTCTTTACCCTTTCAGTCAGAGCTCCCTTAGCCCTGTGGAAGTACGCAGTCTCTGTTGTCTGCACACACTGCTATGTATGATCCCTGATGGTCCAGTGTGACCAGTCTGCCAAGACAGAACAACTTCTTCTCTGCCCTTTATGTCCCTAACATTTCTAGGTATGCTGTTGACCTGTGACCTCTGGTCTGAGGAACTGAAGAGATACCATGATTCTGCAATTTGTCTAATTTTTGTGCTATCATAAAACTTGAACAGGTTTTTCTTCCAGATATCAGCATGCTGAGTAAAATCCAAAAATGTCTTTATTTTTCATTTGACTGTGTAACAAAATTTAAAGTTTGAATTATCTTCTGGGGAATTTCACAATTTATCCTTATATAAAAAAAATGTTTGTTTAAAAGGATCCTTCAAAGCTCTGGGAGTTAATTTTGTTCTGGTTGTCAAACTGACCTAAAACTCATGTAGAATCAAAGTAAGACTAGACCAGAAGAGGATGAGAGGGGAGAGTTCTGTGTTCAGATGAGATTTATGAACAGCTGGAAACTCGAAGAAGCTGGGAGATAAAAAAAGAATCAACTTTAATCAAAGGGGTTCCCTCTTGGTTGTATTTTAAGTCCCATGATGAATGTTACAGCAGTTTCTCTATTACAGAAATACAGTTTACAGGTCCCTCTTTCACGAGGTACTACGTAAATAACTCTGATCTTTCTTCTTTCTTAGCCTTCCACATAGATCATTTTCATCTGTCTTTCAAGATACTTTAGCTACTGAAATTACTTTCTGTGTGAGTTAAAAGTCCAATTCATAACTTCTTTTTCTTTCAGTAATGATCACATTGATTGTAGTATCTTCCCTTTTCAATTATGGTAACATTCTTTTCCACACCAGGGATTTTATTTTAGAAAAAAAGAGTTTCTTTTACTTTCTTGTTTATTTTTCCTCCATACCAGCAAATTACTTTAATTCAAGCTGACTTAATATGTTTTTTCTATACCAGATTTTCAACTCATAGATGGCTTGTAATCTTTTTCCCTGGCTATTTGTTATTTGTTATTACTTGTTATTTCCGAAACAAAAATTAGGATAATTTGTAAGAGTCTGAGTACAAGTTGTCTAACTGAATCGGTCAACAGTTCTCTGCAGTTTATCTAAGTCCTGTGGTTGCTTTGTCCTTGTTTTGAGGTGACTGATGAGTCACTGCTTGATGTCACCTTCAAGTGTCTGGACGAGAAGCCATCAACTGTTTGTTCCTATCTGACTTTATGGTATTTGATTCTATTTTGTTTATACAGCTGTGACTGTAAACTTCATCTTGTACTCTTTTGAAATAGAAAATTGATTCATCGTGAGGGAATTGACATCATTTTGCTCCTGGCAACCCATAAAATATACTGGACTTGAGGTTGCAATATTAATTATTTCCTCAGAGTATAGAAGGAAAATTAGTTGGGAACAGGCATTACTTTTCCACTTTATATGATCTAGTAAAGTAAGTGGAATTTATTTCATTAAGGAATTAAAGGAAAATGTCATAACTCTACACAGAAGTCATATAAAAGAAAGAGGAAAACAATTTCCTTAACTCACATCCTTGGAATCCAACCTAAATGAATACAGCTACATGGTTCTGCATTCAGATATTTGCAGTCTTGGAAGGATAAGAACCATCTTGCACAGTTTTAGGACTTATCATTCACTAAAGGTCAAAAATAAGTTTCCAAATCTTTATCCACACTACTTAACCTCTGAATTTTTTCCACTTGTACAAGAATTTGTGGCCATATAATATATATATATAAAGCTGCAGAAACACCAAAACATATTTAAATAAATATCACTATATCAACAAATATAAGAATTGCATATGGACCATTTAACAGTGCATTTTGTATTTCTGATACAAGTAAAAAATACTGAAATGGCATAGTACACATTTAAACTACTAGTCGGAACTTTTAATTTTTAAGTTTTTTTGTTATTTTTATCTATGTGTGAGAGAGTGACAGGATCGAAAGAGAGAGAGAGAGAGAGAGAGACAGAGACAGAGACAGAGACAGAGACAGAGAGACAGGGACAGAGAGACAACACAGAGACACAGAAAGACAGAGACAGAGAATGTTTGAGTACACGTGAATACATAGCATATATGTGAAGGTTAAAAGCCATCTGTAGTGTTGGTCTCCCTTGCCACCTTTAAATTGCAGAATTTTAGTTGTCAGGCTTGTGTGAAAAAAACTTTACCCACTAAACTATTCAGTGGCTTCCAAGGTTTTACTTTTTAAAACTTCAAAGTATTGGGTGATTCTGCCATTAGGAGGCCTTGATTAATTAATTAATCAATTAATTAATTAATGATTTTTCTCATTTTTGTTGAAAATAGTTATATATTACAAGATATTATGATTAGAGTTTCCTCTAATCTCCTCTGAGAGTCCCCCTATCTTCCTGCCATTTGGAATCCATATTCTTTCTGTCTCTCCTTAGAAAACTAAAAGACATCTAAATGATAATAATAACATAAATGATAAGAAAATAAAGCAAAACCAAGCAAAGTGAGGAAATGGAGACAAAAAAAATCTAAGAAAAATTAGGAAGAAAGAGAAACATGTAAACAAAGAAACGCAAAGAAATGCACATTCATACACATAGAAGTCCTAAAACATAAACCCGGAAGCCATGAGGCATGTGCTGAAGGAATGCTAGATTTAAAAATTGTTTATCCAAACATTATGAGACAAAAAAATCTCTAAAGATGCCGTTGAGTTCATTTTGTTTTATGTTGGTGTTGACCATCTACTCCTTGGCATGGGGCCAGGCCTTATAAGAGGGGGCTGTATTTCCAATAAGAGTCCATTGGAGAGAACTGATTTCTAATTTCCAATTGTATATCAGTATATAGCTTGGCCATAGTTTCTATGTCAGGGAAGATGGGTTGTATCCACTCAGTGTTGGTACCCAATATGGTACTGCCTCTTGCAGTCACTGTTCATCCTGCCATAGCCAATGTGAGTTCATATGCCTATGGGTCCTTTTGTGGCCTTAGTGTCCTCCTTTTCCTCTGGCTCAAAAGTATTTCTGCTTCCTCTTTGCTGGATTCCCTGAGCCATGAGAGAAGGACCTTCTGGATGGAGCCATATCAATTAACAGACTGAGCATTCCAAGTTCTTTCTTTCTTAGGTCAGGGCCTAGTTGCTAGACTGTTTCTATTCCTATTTAGTACAATAGGAAGCTTCTTTGATGATGGCTGAAAGAGACACTGATCCTGGAGAATAGCAGAATGTTGTTAGGGCTAATTTTTGACTATATTCCTTTAACCTACCTAATACCAGGTTCTTGGTCAGAAAAGCAAGTGTGAGATGATATCCATGCCATGGAGTGGGTCTTAAATCCAATCAAGTATTGGTTGGCTACTTCTATGAATTTGGATGACTATTGCAGTAGTGTATCTTGCAGGCAGACCATCATTGTAGTTTGAAGATTTTAATGCTAAAATGTTTTCTTTTCTCTTTTGATAGCATTCAAGGTACCATCAGTCTTTAGGGGCTAAAAGCTCTGGGGAGGGACTAACTGGACACATCTCAATGTTGAGTGAATTGTGTAGGTTTTGTCATCAGCTATAGGGCATCACCATAAGTTTGTGAAGAATAACAATCTTGGCAAAAGTGTTGGTTGTGTATGGGTTCCCATGGTGACCCTTGTGTCAACATTTCAGTAAGATGTGACACATATCCTGAACAGTAAGCTTCATTTGGTAATGGGCACCCCATATTTTCAATTTTGTTTAATTCACCTTCAAAAATGCATACATTTTAGTTAAATTTCTCTGAGATTTGGTTCCCATATGACTCTTCAAATGGAACTTAGTATTAACTGACCTCCCCGGCATTCCTTCCCTTATCCCTATCTTCCCTCCCATTCCTGGTTTGATCCTCCAATGCCAGAACCCCATTGCCCTTCCATCTATGTCAACCTATTCTATTTCCCCTTCTTGGGGAGATCTAGTACGTACATACAGTCTCTTATTATATATCTTATCTCTGTGGTTTTAGGGACTGTAGCTTGCTTATCAATGACACAACAGAAAAGATGAACATATAAGTAAATATATACCAATTTGTCTGTGTCTGAGTTAGCTTCGTCAGGAAAATATTTTTCTAGATCCAGCCACTTGCCTGAGTTATTCATGACTTCATATTTCACTGCAAAGGAAATGGGGATCACAGTCCCCACTACCACAAGTTGTGTACTTGTATTTCCTTCATTTTGGGAAAACCACAGGGACAAGTACATCAGACATGCAAAGGAGGCATCTTACCCTGGAGTTTCTCCCCAGCCAGGTAACCTATAAGCTTTTTAAATTGCTGATTACCCAGCATTGGGTACCCAGTTGTGCCATATTTTCTTTACATTCATCTGTTGAGGGACATTTAGGCAAGCTCCACTTTCTGGCTATTATGAATAGAGTTATAAAGAACATGGTTGAATAAGTGTCTATGTAGTTAGATAAAGCATCTTTTGGATATATGTGCAAGCATAATATAACTAGATCTTGGGGAAGTCTATTCCCAGCTTCTGAAGAATTGACACACTTATCTCCATATTGGATACAATAGTTTGTACTCTTAGCAGCAATGGGAGAGTGTTCCCTCTAATCAATGTCACTGCCAGCAGGACCTCTCTTTGATTTTACTGAACGTGGTGTTTGTTTGTTTGTTTGTTGTGATGTCCATTATTTTACATCTTTTCCCATTCTGTACCTTTGATTTGTGTGTAAATGATGGTATCTTTTGTCAAACAGAAGCTTTTTAGATTCATGAGATCATATTTATCAATTGTTGATCTTAATGCCTATGCAAACATGTTTTGTTCAGAAAATCTTGTCCTGTGCCAATGACTCCAAGACTATTTCTCTCTTTCTTATCTATCAAATCCAGTGTTTCTAAACTTATGTTAAGGTTTCTGATCCATTTGTTGTTGTGTTATGTAGGTATGAATCTATTTGTACTTTTCAATATGCAAACATCAAGTTTAGCCACAACCGATTGTTGAAGATGCTTTTTTTTTTCCAGTATATATTTTTAAGTCCTCTACCAAAAACCAGGAGCCCATAAGTGTGTAGACTTATCACTGTTCCTTCAATTCAATTACTTATTTGTTTTTTTGTTTATATCACAAATGCTCTCCCAGTTCCCCATTCATAGAGTTTCTCCCTCATTCCTTCTCCACTTTGCCTCTGAGAGAGTGGCCTGCCTATTCCCTAACCCTGGTGCAACAGATGTCTTCTGGATTAGGTACATCCTTACCCACTGAAGCTAGACATGGCACCCTCCACTATATATGTGCCGGAGTCCTGGAACCAATCTGTGTATGCTCTGCCTGATGGCTGAGTCTCAAGGAGCTCCTAGGGTCTAGGTTAAATGACACTATTGGTCTTCTGGGGGGGTACCATCACATTGAGGGCCTTCATTCCTTTCCATAACTCTTTCCATAGGCTTCCCTGACCTCCATCCAGTGTTTGTCTGTGGGTATCTGCATCTGTTTCAGTCAGCTGCAGGGAAGATCTTCTCAAAGGGCTGCTCTGCTAGGCTTCTCTCTTTCATGGCTATCCCAGAGGGACTTAGTGGGGTGGCAGGCCAAGCCAACTCTTTTGGCTGTCCCAAGCAGACCAGAGGCTTTCTCAATTCAATTTATTGATCAATATTTCACTTCCTATTAGCAATTTTTATTACTATAGCTCTGTATTCCAATTTGACATTAGGAAGGATACTTCCAACAGTTCTTTTATTATGCATGATGGTTTATCTATCCTGAGATTTTTCTTATTCCATCTTTAATCCCAGCACTTGGGAGGCAGAGGCAGGCAGATTTCTGAGTTTGAGGCCAGCCTGGTCTACAAAGTGAGTTCCAGTACTGCCAGGGCTATACAGAGAAACCCTGTCTCAAAAAAAAAAAAAAAAAAAAGTCCTTTCAAATTCTGTTGAAGATGTGTGTTAGAATTTGGAGGTGATTTCATTGAATATGTAGATTGTGCTTATAGGATGGTTATTTTTACTTTATTGACCCTACTGATCAACAGGCATAGAATATCTTTCAATTGTCTGATGGCTTCTTCATTTTCTTTCTTCACTACAGTAAAGTTTTTGTTGTAGAAGTTTTTTACTTGCTTGGTCAGAATTATTTAGCACAGATGTTTTCGAGGCTGTTGTGACAGGTACTATTTTCCTCAACTCTTGTCAGTCCATTTGTCATTTGTGTGTAGGAAAATTACTGGTATTTGTATGTTGAATTGTGTCCTGCTACCTGGATGAATGTGTTTATCCGGTACAGGATTTTCCTGGTGGAATTGTTTGGGTCATTTCTGTGTCCATTGGTGTTATCTGTAAATATAATGTGCATAGCCAGAATCTGTGTCTTACTACAGAGATACCTGAAATGCTGTACTTATTTCTGAAATACTGAGAAAAATTAAAACATGAAACTAGCCTAGATATACATCTTGGACTTACTTTTTCCTGTTTTCACCTACTTTTCTGATTGTCCTATTACACTAGATAAGACTTCATGTACTACATTGAATGGGTATGAAGAGAGTGTGTAACCTTCTCTTGTTCCTGATTTTATCAGAAACTTTGAGCTTGTCTCTCTGAAGGCTGTTGAGGCTGATATTGGCTGTGGGGTTAGTGTAAATCATGTCATTTATTTTGAAACACGTACCTTGCATTCTCAAGTCTCTTCAAATCTTTTGTTATGAAATGGTGTCGATTCTTTTGAAGGTATCTCTGCAACTAATTAGATGATTGTATGATTTTTTTCTTTCAGTCTGATTCTATGGTAGATTGAATTTATCAGTTTTAATAATTTGAACTATCCATGCATCTCTGTGATGAAGACAATTTGATCATGAAGGATGATCTTTTTATGTGTTTTTGGATTTAGATTGCACATACTCTATTGAGAAAACTTCACTATAGCTATGAACTTGCTTTTTAGAACTACCTTCATTGCATTCATAAAAGTATGTTGTGTTTTATTTTTAATTAAATTCTAAAACATTTATAATTTTATTGTTAATTTATGTCATGACCCTTTCTATTCAGTAGTAAGTTGTTCAGTTTTGTTAGTTTGTAAATTTTCTCTTGATACCCAACTTTTATTTGCGATGGTCAGAATAAGAAGCATTGTTGCAGTTTCCTTGTAACTGTTTGAGACATGTTTTGTGTCCCTGTGTATGGTCAGTTACAGAGAAATTTCCATGAGTAACTGAGAAAAAAAATTTTTTGTGTAGATTGGGGTGAGATATTCTGTAAATATGTTAGGCCATCCAGCTCCAGCATCTCTAAACTTAGTTTGTATGTGGATGACCTGATTATTACTAAGAGTAAAATACTGAAGCCACTTATATCACTGGGATTTCAGATGGAGTAGTTTTTCTATTATGAATGTAGTTTTTCTTTTGTAAAGTTGAGTGTCCTAGTGCTTGGTGCATAGATGTTGAGAATTGCAATATTTTGTTAGTAGATTTTCCTTGATGAGTATATACTGTACTTTCCAGTCTCTTCTGCCATTTTTGTATGAAGTCTATTTTGTTAAATAGTAAAATAGATATACCAGCTTCCTTTATTGGTTCATTTTCTAGGTATAGTAGTCTGGGATTAGTATATATGGTTGCTTAGAGTTTGTAGAATGTTCATCCAGGCCCTTCTGGCTCTTAGAGTCTCCACCAAAAAATTCAGAATTTATTGTGTCAATTCTGCCTTTGCATGTGATTTTGTCTTTTTATCTCTTGTAGCTATTAATATTCTTTCTTTATTCTGTGTGTTTAGTAGTTTTATTATTCTGTACCAACAGGAATTTCTTAACTGGTCTAGTCTATTTGTTGTTCTATATGCTTTTTGTAGGTTGATAAGCACCTCCAGCTTTAGATTGGGGGGGGGGTTCTTCTATAATTTTGTAGAAAATATATTTTGTGCATTTTACTTGAGGTTTTTTTCTCTTCTTCTATAACTATCATTCTTAGATTTGTTTTTATAATGTTTCATACTTGGTAGATATATATACTTTTTCTTTGACTGAGGAGTCTACTTCTTATAGTCTTATCTTCCATGCCTGAAATTCTCTTTTTTTCATTTCCTATATTTGGTTGAAAAAGCTTGCTTCTGATTTTCGTGTTCTAGCTCTTTTTTTTTTTCCATCTCCAGTCTTTCCCCAGTTTGGATTGTCTTTATTAAATCAAGTTCAGAAAATTTGTTCATATTATTCTGTTCTTTATTTGTGTTTTCATAAACTTGTTCACATCCTCTTTAAGGTTCTTGCAGTAATTTATAATAGGTATTTTGAAGATGGTATGTCGTGCTTTGGATATATTGCACTTCTCGGGGACAACTATAAGCAGTGGTATTACATCTAGGGAGACATAATGCCCTGGCTATTACTTATTGTGTTTTCAGAGTGATGTCTAGGAATCTGGGTTTG
Organism: Mus pahari; assembly: GCF_900095145.1. Classification (NCBI taxonomy): domain Eukaryota; kingdom Metazoa; phylum Chordata; class Mammalia; order Rodentia; family Muridae; genus Mus; species Mus pahari. The sequence continues at coordinate 46,078,842 of NC_034591.1, forward strand.
AGATGATTGTAATTCCAGATGCTTTTATCTGGATATGTGTTTTCAGATGGATTTTCCTTTCTGTTGTTCTGTTTCTTTGGACTGAGTGGTGATGGTAGGTTGCCTAATTGGGAACACTTTGGAGATCCTGCCAAGTGTACCCACTGGAGATCTTGTGTAGAATGTTCTTATAGGTATTGAGAGCTGACACTAAGGAATGGGAATGAGCTAGAAGGTTGAATAAGTTCATTGGAAGGAGAAAAGCTCTCTGTGTTTGACTAGGATCTGGATCAATCCTTGTGAATGGGGTAGAGAGGAAGAATAAGGCATAGCAGATGGTATTATACAAATCTGGGGGTAGACTAGGGCACTGGAATTATCTGAGGAGAGTGAGAGTGAAGATCTTGTGCCTGATTCCCTGGTGTCTTTTGCTGGCAGGTTCCCAGGGACTTCCTTCTGGATTTGGTAGATGAGAAAAGGGAGTAGTGTGGTGGAGAAATCTATAGGAGAAAATCTGAAAAATCCAATGTTATTTATTTATTTTTCAAAGACACTATCACTGTGTAATTCAATTTGGTCTAGAGTTCATTATGTATCTCAAGATGACCTCAACTTTCGCAACCTTCCAAGTATTACTATTACAGGAAAAAATGTTCTGAGCACTACAGATTTTAAAACAATGTGGATTACAACCATTTCCAATAGTTAAAAATATTATACTATCTATGTCTATCAATGGAGATACATATTAAACAAAGCAAAATACATCTGCATACATATGTTTGTATATGTAATATAAGCTTCATGAAGAAATATCAATGGGTTATAAAATAACAATATGTAAATCTTTGTAAGGTATAGAATAGCTCATTATGATGATTTTAAAATTATTTTTAAGGATTCTACAATTCTGTATATGTATTAATTGTGAAGCTGTGATATTTATGACAAGTAAAAATACTTTAATACCTGCAATATTACTCAGTACAATAAGAACTTCATGAATATATTTATCTGTATCTGACATATTATAAAAATTTGTACAGATTAGTATGTGCCTTATATTTCAATACATATACACATTCTATAAATTTATATAAGATTAAACATATTTATCACATAATTCATCATTTGTTTGAGATCAGTGTTCTCAAACAGTTTGAAATTTTTACTTATAAATGACTTTATACCATTATGTACAATTATTTTTAATTTAATTGGTTTACTGTTGAAGCACATTGATAATGTAATGACTTAGAAGTCAAAATTATCTTATAAATTATATCGTTTACACATATTACTCAACTACAAATTTGTTAGCTATGATTCATTAATGTAAACATTAATATTAAGAAACTTTTGTTTTATGTCAATTTAAATTTATAGTAAAAAGAATTTTTTTCAGTAGAGGAAGTTATAAGATTTTTAGTCTACTGCATTTGCAGCTCATATGTGTATTGCAGACAAATAAATAGAATCTTTTCAGTAGCCAGAGAAAGAACAAAATGAAAGGTAGATAATACACTATGGTAAAGGGTATATTTATTTAATCTTTGATTCAATTAATATTTAGCTACTCTTCTCATTGAGATGTGAAGTAAGCCCATCTTAGCACCAATTTATACACTATAGAAATTATATCATCTTTCAAAATCTGACTTGATGTCCTGACTGTTTGGATTATTTATATGTTTAATATTAATAAAAATAATGATTTTCTTTGCACAAATGATCTTCACCATGATATCCTTGCTGAGACTTTGGAGAAAAATATCATATTAATATAAATATTTATAAATGTGCTTTAAAAATATCTTACAAACAATGATCATAGAGAACAAAACATCTTCTGAGGTTTCACAAACAAAATCACTACACATGTAAGACCTTAATTTGCTTTGTTTAAAATGCTCTAGCTACCAATGAGTATTTCAGTGAAACACTCTGGCACACAATGTTACAGTGTGAGAAAGAAAAAGGAAAGTGTAGGTCTAAACTAGAAACTGCTCAATTTCACCTCACTCACCTTGTGTGATAGGAAAAGGAAATCATGAAGAAATGGATCTATTATGAGCAGCAAGCTGCTTCAGCCTGCTGTTTTAAGAATAGTATATCAAAGGAAGAGTCAGGATGAAGCTGGCTTTTTAAAGAAACTTGGATGCTATCATTTACTGTTCTGATTTAACAGAAGGTCAGAAAGCAGCTGTTTTCCTGTGCTGGAAATGGAAGTTTGGTTTGAGTAACTTTGATTGTACTATTAGGTAACCAACCAGAGTCTAGTACAGAAGTCTGTCCAAAGCAATATGGGTGTTTTTGTTTGTTTGGGTTTTTTTGGTTTTGCTTTTTTTTTTTTCAATTTTCATTCAACAGAGAGGATAACAGATACTAGATCGGTATGTATTCAACACCTGTAAAATATACCAGTATATGAAAGATCTTCCTATCTCTTCTTTAGCAGGAAAGGATACATAAGGGAGATTTCAAAAGAGCAAAAGTAATTGAAGGGAATCTTTAAGGAGGTAACTGAAATTTCCAGTCTGGGTTTCAGGATGACATACAGGATGCTCTGCTTTCATCTCAGCAGTTATTCTCACTGAACATTGTATTCAAGACTTAACACATCATTTCTTATTAGAATCCTCAAAAACATAATGGAAATTGAATAAACATTACTAGGGTCTAGAACAGTTGAGAGTGTAGGGCTGGGCAGAAAGACAATAGCCAAAGTGTCCAAATTATATTTAAAGGGAAATAATAACTTCACTCTTTGAACAATTAAAAGAGTTAATGTTCTGAAAGAATATATTAAACTATTGAGAAATGCTGAGAGGATAATGTGTTGTCTTCACAAATGTTACAGTTACATAATGAAAAATAAAAAGGATGCTAATTAGATTTAACCTCTAAGCAACATACACCTGACATCCTGTGTCATAAGCAATAAACACATGATTTCTCTGCCAATTTAACAGAGCGTTTACATTGGAACACCAGAGCAAAAATCAAAATCACTATATCAAATTTCAACTATAAAGTACAAAATCAAAGAAAATAAAACAATCAATACTTTGTTTCTAAAAGGAGAAGCAGAAGGATGATTGTATAGTTTTTGTTTCTATGAGTGCAAAAAACCACGTTCTTTAAGGTTTTGTGGGCCAGGAAATCAGACCAGACTCAGTTTGAGCCTTCCTCTCATCCCTCCCAAGAACCCATACTCCAATGAATCTGTTACTTCATTATCATATTCTAATCAGTTCTAGAAATATCACCCTGAATTGCTATCATCTTCGAATGTTTGTTTGTTTTTAATTTCACAGCAGTCTTCATAAACTGTTCGTAGGTCCTATGTATATATATTCGTATGATTTCTGTTCTTATAATGAAAAAAGATGTCAGATCTGTCTGTGAATGAACTATGTGTAAATTCTCCGAGCTGCTGCCAAGTAAATTGTGGGTTAAATGTGGGGGCCTGCCACAGGGCTAGAGCCACTCTTGAAGGTGAACATGGGAAGTTTTTTGTTTTTTTTTTTTTTTTNTTTTNTTTTTTTTTTTTTTAACAGTCAGGGTTTTATATTCCTGGACACAACATCATGACCAAGAAGGAAGTTGGGGAGGAAAAGTTTTAATCAGCTTACACTTCCATATTGCTGTTCATCACCGAAGGAAGTCAGAACTGGAACATGGGAAGTTTGACTGTGGACTTGCAGCTTTGCTGCCTATGGGTATTGGACTGTGAGAAGCCTCCGATGCACTCTGGGGTGTGTGTGTGTGTGGGGGGGGAGGCGGGAATGCTGGAGTTGGCTGGAAAGGGATCCATGGCCTTGACCAGCAGGTTCTCAGGCTCTCACTCACCACAGACACAGCTGGATGCCACAGAAGAGCTGAGAAGGAGTTTGGGCCTGAGGGGCTGGCTGAGGGCAAAGGGTAGGAGGCCCTGGGGAGGAGAGCCTCAAGGCCTGAGGCCTCCCAGCTGGAGATTAGTGGTGTTGCTCCTTAGAGGAAGACCTGTTTCATTGCTCCAGCATGGTGGATAACCGGATAACCGATGAGAAGAGGCAGTCCATGGTTTTAAGGCATTTATTGTTGAAAGGCAGAGATAGGGAGAAAGTAGGGAAGTAGAGGCCACATGGGGAGAGGGGGGAAGGGAAGACAAAGAGAGGGGGAGCAAGAGGGCAAGATGAAAGAGAGAGTCCAGAGAGTAAGAGGGGGGGGGCAAACAGCCCCTTTTGTAATGGGCCAGGCCTACCCAGCTGTTGCCAGGTAACTGTGGGGAGGAGCATTCCTGGCTGTTGCCAGGTAACTGTGGGGGTGGAGTCCAGACAGAATACCAGGACCTTGCAGTGTTGCTTTACCTGACTGATGGCCACACACCTCTCTGTGAGTGGGTTGTGGCAGGCCATAGGTCAGGAGCCAGGGGACCATGGGGCATGGCCAAACACCTGCCATCCCTTGTAGGCCAAAGGCACCTATGGGGTCACCAAGTTAAAAGCCTGTGCTAGACCAGGAACCAGGCTGCCTATGCACATCTCAGAGTCTCACAGTAAATATTTCTGCTGACATTTTTAGTGGTAATGAAAGAGAGTGAAATATAAACTTTCTAAATTCATCACTTTTATACTGAATGTCTTTGGGCTTTCTTTACTCTACCTATGAATCTGCTTATAGAAGTAGAAGCTTTGTGACCAAAATGCTATGATTTTTCAGGAGATCTGTCAAAGAGATATGGAATGGCTTTGGGGATAGTTTCAATATAAAATCAATTTCTGATAAAATGCTTAAATCGAATATTTGGGGGATTGTCTTCTCTTACCTTTATGCAGAAGTAACTACTTTTGAATCATCAGGTTAAATTCTTTTTGCAGAATGAAGCTAAATGGAAGAAAATGAGTTGTTTTGGATCTAGTCTCCTTATTGGTATGTTAATTTGATTTGTCTCCTCCCAAAGAGAAACAAAAATCAAATAACCAAATGGCAACTGTAGAGAATTGATGATACCTCAGGTAGTAGGGATTCATGAAAGGGAGAGGAGATGGTGGGGAGAAGTCTGCAAGGGGTGACCAGAATGGGAGGCAATAATTAGGATATAAATAAATAAACAATTAAATGGTGCCTGGCAGTGGTGGCACACACCTTTAAGCCCAGCACTTGAGAGGCAGAGGTAGGCGGATTTCTGAGTTCAAGGCCAGCCTGGTCTACAGAGTAAGTTCCAGGACAGCCGCCAGGGTTATACAGAGAAAACATGTCTTGAAAAACCAAAAAAAAAAAAAAAAAAAAAAAAAAAAAAAAAAAAAAAAAAAAAAAAAAAAAAAAAAAATAAAAATAAGTAAATAAGTAAGTAAGTAAATAAATAAATAGCAATATATACTGAATAGGATCACTGCCTAGCCCTGCTTTCTATTTATATTTTAAAAAGCATTTAATTTCTGATGACATTTTTCTATTGGTATCAAAGACAATGGCCATTTGTCAATGGGTCAATTATCAGTGACTCAATAGTGTCACAGAAGAATGACTATAGAACTCATAGATACAGTAGCAACACAAACATACACCACAGTTGACTTTTTACAGTCACATATAAAAGTAACTATTTCCATACACATTGATGAACTATTAAAAGGAATTAATTACATCCTAACAAATGCAATAATTCCTTTTCTAAAGAGATGATAAATGAAACTATTGTTTTGAATTCTATTTGTCATTGAATTGCTTTCTGGAGCTACTTAATGTAATTGTTAAACATAGACTAAAACCTTGTGTCTTTTGTGAAACACATTCTGACTTTTATTAACAGACCCATTTAGCTACTATTCTATACTCTACATAAATTTTTTGAAGTATGTAATGCATGCATACAATAACAATTGGTCAAATGATTCCGTGAATTTAAAGGATGGTAGGGAAAAGTATATGGCAATGTTGGAAGGGAAGAAAGAAAAGAGGGGACTCTATAATTAAAATAAAATATTAAAAATAAATAAAATGTATGTGGAAGAATATGTGTATTCACACATGCACACACACACACACACACACACACACACATAATTGTATTCAGGCTCACATCTACAAGTAAAATTTAAAAACTAAAGGAATTAACTGAGAATAAGTAATATGTTTGCCCAATTAAGGTTCTCATGGAAAATTTTTCTTGACTCAAGTAAATATTATTATAATGTGTGAATATAATCTTGTTCTTTTCTTTTTATTCTTTAATAGATACTAGCTGAATATACTGGTGGTCAATAATAATATTGTAGTGATCATTGGTGTGTAGGTTTATCTGGGAAAAATTGATCTCATTGCCTTGAAGAGAATAAGGAACTTTTATTGGTGTACAACTATGACCTACATCTTTTTTTTTTTTTTTTTTTTTTGCTAGATTTGGAACTGCAATGCAAAGTATATTGTTAAAATTCCTTAGTGTAATACCTATAGTCAATAAATTTACAATAGTCACTGTAAATGTGCTGCTGGGACAGACTGCTAGCAAGTCTGCTTCCCTGGCTACATGATATCCTGAGCCAGTCCAGAAGATCTGCTGCACTCAAAGCATTTGGTAAGAACACTCCAGAAGTCCCACAACTACCTCTGTGAGAACAGTGGACATATTACCACCCAATCCTTTCCCTTTTCCCTGGTCTTTTCTGCTAAGGCTGACTGCTAACTAGTCTGCTCCCCTGGAGACCCCATGCCCTGAACCAGCCCAGAAGATCCACTGCATTCAGGGTAACTGACACCACAGGCAGAGGCATACCAGGAGATCTGCTGCCCTCAGAACAACTGACACTGAAGCCTGAGACATCCAAGGAGATCTGCTACACACAAGGCAACCGAGCAACTGATAGCCAGCTTCTATGCTCCTCTGAAGACACCACAGGTTGAAGGCATCCCAGGAGCTCCTCTGTACACTGGGCAACTGGACAACAGACACTAGAGTGTGAAGACCTCCTGAGGGCGCTATGGCATTCAGGGAAACCGATTCAACAGACTGAAAGCCACCCTGGAATTCTTCTACACACAGGGAAACAGAAACCACAGTCAGTACACACAACCCCCTCCAAAGAACTTCTTCACACAGGACAACAGCTTGACTGCTCCTCTAAAGACTCAACAGTCTGAAGGCCTTCCAGGAGATCTATTTTATCCAGGGCAACAGATCAGCAGCCTCTCTGACTCTCTGAAGAGTCCTCAGTTGGAAGGCCCCACCAGTAGTCTGCCACAGCCAGTGCCTCAGGCCTACCAGGAGACCTGAAGCAACCCAGTGACAAAAAACAAATATATCAGGAACAACAGTCAACTGTCTTTAATGTCTCTCAATACTAATGAAATCAACATACCCATAAAAAGACATAAACTAACAGGCTGGATATGCAAACAAGATCCATCATTTTGCTGCATACAAGAAATAGACTTTAATAGCAAAGACAGACACTATCTCAGAGTAGAAGGATAGAAAAAGTTCTTCCAAACAAATGGTCCCAGGAAACAAGCTGGGGTTGCAATCCTAATATCCAATAAAACAAACTTTCAACCAAAAGTTAATCAAGCATGATGAAGAAGGACACTTCATATTCATCAAGGGGAAAATCCACCAAGGGATAGTCTCAATTCTGAAAGTCTATGCTGCAAATGTAAGGGCACCCACATTCATAGGAGAAACTTTACTAAAGCTCAAAATACACATTGAACCCACACAATAATAGTGGGAGCCTTCAACACCCCAATCTCACGAAGGGACAAGTCATTGAAACAGAAACTTAACAGAGACATAGTAAAACTAAGAGAGGTTATGAACCAAATGGATTTAACAGATATCTACAGAAAATTTCACCCTAAAACAAAAGAATATACCTTCTATTCAGCACCTCATGATACCTTTTCCAAAATTGACCATATAATTGCTCACAAAACAACCCTCAACTGATACAAGAAGATTGAAAGAATTCTGTGCAACCTTTCAGATCACCATGTCCTAAGGCTGGTCTTCAATAAAACCAAAAACAACAGAAAGCACACATACAAGTGGATACTGAACAACTCTACTCAATGATAACCTGGTCAGGGAAGAAATAAAGAAAGAAATTAAGGACCTCCTGGAATTTAATGAAAATGCTGACACATCATACCCAAATTTATGGGACACAATAAAATGGTGTTAATAGGAAAATTCATATCACTAAGTGCCCTGGTAATGAAACTGGAGAAATCTTACACTAACAACAACATGCCTGAGAGCTCTAGAACAAAATGAAGCAAACACATCTAAGAGGAGTAGAAGGCAGGAAATAGGCAAACTCAGGTCTGAAATCAAGCAAATAGAAAAAAAGAGGAACAATTCAAAGAATTAACAAAACCAAAAGCTGGTTGTTTGAGAGAATCAACAAGATAGATAAACCCCTAGCCAAACTAACTAAAGGACTCATATCCAAATTAATAAAATCAGAAATGAAAAAGGAGTGATAACAAAACAAATGGGGGAAATTAAAAAATCATTAGATCCTACTACAAAAGCCTATACTCAACAAAACTGAAAAAAATATAGAAGAAATTGCTGGTTTCCTAGGCAGATACCATATACCAAAATTAATTCAAGAGCAAATGAACTATCCAAATAGGCCTATATCCCATAAGGAAATAGAAGTCATTAAAAACCTCCCAATCAAAAAAAGCCCAGTGCAGAATTTTATCAGACCAACAAAGAAGACCTGATACCAATATTCCTCAAACTATTTCATAAAATAGAAACATAAGGAACACTTCCTAATTCATTCTATGATGCCACAATTATTCTGATACCTAAACCACACAAGGACCCAACCAAAAAAGAGAACTTCAGACCAAACTTGCTAGTGAATATCAATGCAAAATTACTCAATAAAATTCTTGCAAACTGAATCTAAGAACACATCAAAATCATCATTTACCACAATCAAGTAAGCTTCATCCCAAGGATGCAAGGTTGGTTCAATACATGAAAATCCATTAATATAATCCCCTATATAAACAAACTCAATGAAAAAAATCACATTATCTTCTCCTTAGATGCAGAAAAAGCACTTGACAACACACAACACCCCTTCATGTTAAAAGTGTTGGAGCGATCAGGAATTCAAGGCTCATAACTAAACATAATAAAAGCAATATACAGCAAACCAAGAGCAAATATCATATTAAATAAAGAGATATTTGAAGCAATCCCACTAAAATCATAAGACAAGGATGTCCACTCTCCCCATACCTATTCAATATAGTACTCTAAGTGCCAGCTAGAACAAAAAAAAATCAAAAATAGATCAAGGGAATAAAAATTGGCAAAGAAGAAATAAAGGTATCACTATTGGCAGATGATATAATACTATACATAAGCAATCCCCAAAACTCTACCAGAGAACATCTCCAGGTGATTGATAACTCCCAAAAAGTGGTCGGACTTAAAATTAACTCAAATAAACCAGTAACCTTCCTTTATACAAATTATAAACAGGGTGAGAAATAGCCACAAATAATATAAAATATTTTGGGGATAACTCTAACCAAACAAGTGAAAGAACTATACAACAAAAACTTCAAGTATCTCAAGAAAGAAATCTAAAAAGATCTCAGAAAATGGAGAGATATCCCATGATCATGGATTGGCAGAATTTACATAGTAAAAATGACCATTCTACCAAAGGCAGTCTATGTAGATTCAAGGCAATCCCCATCAAAATCCCAACACAATTTTTCAAAGACATGGAAAGAGCAATTCTCAAACTCATCTGGAAAGGCAAAAACCCCAGAATAGCAAAAGCAATACTTAACACTAAAAGAACGGCTGGGGAAAATCACCATCCCTGATCTCAAGCTTTACTACAGAGTGATAGTGATAAAAACTGCATGGTACTGGGTCAGAGACAGACAAATTGATCAATGGAATAGAATTGAAGACTCAGAAATAAAATCACAATTACAGGCACTTGATCTTTGACAAAGAAGCCAAACATATACAATTGAAAAAGAAAGCATCTTCAACAAATGGTGCTGGTCTAACTGGCTATTGGTATGGAGAATAATGAAAATAGCACCATATTTGTCACCTTGCACAAAGCTCAAGTCCAAGTGGATCAAAGACCTCAACATAAAACTAGATAAACGGAATCTAATAGAAGAGTAAGTGGAAAAGAGCCTTGAACTCATTGCCATAGGAGAAATTTCCTGAACAGAACTCCATTCACTCAAGCTCTAAGAGCAAGAATTGATAAATAGGACCTCATGAAACTTGACAGCTTCTGTAATGCAAAACACATAGCCAATAAGACAAATTGGCAACCTACAGATTGTGAAAAATCTTCACTAACCCCACATCCGATAGAGGGCTAATATCTAAAATATGTAATGAACTCAAGAAACTAACCACCAAAAATTCAAACAACACAATCAAAAAATGAGGTATAGAACTCAACAGAAAATTCACAACAGAGGAATCTTGAATGGCTGAGAAACTCCTAAAGAAATGTCCCAAGTCCTTAGTGACCAGAGAAATGCAAATCATAATGACCCTTAAACTCCACCTTACAACAATCAGAATAGCTAGGATCAAATCCTCAGGTGACACACATATTGGTGAGGATGTGGAGAAAGAGGAACACTTCTCCATAGATGGTGGGATTGCAAACTGGTATAACCACTCTGGAAATCAATCCGGAGGTTCCTCAGAAAATTGGAAATAGATCTACCTGAAGACTCAGCAATACCACCCTTGGGAATATGCCCAAAAGATTCCTCACCATGACATAGGGCATGTGTTCCACTATGTTCATAGCAGCCTTGCTTATGATAAAAGCTGGAAACAACACATTTGTCCCATGACGGAAGAATGGATACAGAAAATGTGGTTCATTTACACAATGGAATACTACTCATCTATTAGAACAAATACATCCTGAGTTTAGCAGGGAAATGGATGGAAATAGAAAATATCATCCTGGGTGGGGCAACTTTGACCCAAAAGGACATGTATGATATGTACTCACTAATAAGTGAATATTAGGTAAAAAAAAAAAAAAAAAAAGCCCAAAACCCTAGATACAGCACATAAAACTCAAAAAAGTCGAAAAGCTGAAGGGCCCAAGTGAGGATGCCTCAGTTTCACTTGGGAGGGAGAAGAAAGCAACCACAAATAGGGAAGGAGGGACCTGGGAGGAAAAGGGGATGGAGGGGTAGAGAAGGGTACCTGATTGGGTATTGGGTGAGGGAAAAGATTTGAAATCCCTGAGGGCCAGCAGATAGAATGGAAACATCACCCTCAGGTGGTAGGAGGTTGGGAGACCCTCCAAAATACACCAGAGTCCTGGGAGTTGAAAGAGTATCAGGACTCAGAGAGCCCTTAGATGAAATGCCCTACATTGGGGAGAGGGAACTTGTAGAGCCTACCTCCAACAGAAAGACAGGGAGGGCATCAAGTGAGGGATGGGGTTGCCATTCCACGGTCAAAACTCTGACCCATAATTCTTCCTGTCTCTAAAAACTGCAGAGATGGAAATGGAAAAGAGCTTGAGGAAAAGAAGGTACAGAGACACGGTCAAAATGGGATCCAGCGCAAGCGGAGGCCTGAGGACTGACACTATTACTGAGGCTATGGAGAGATCACAAAAAGGGATCAGCCACCAAACGCAGACACTATTGCGTATGCCAGCAAGATTTTGCTGAAAGGTCCCTGATATAGGTGTCTCTTGTGAGGCCATGTCAGTGCCTGGCAAATACAGAAGTAGATGCTCACAGTCAATGGAGGAGCTAGAGAAAGTATCCAAGGAACGGAAAGGGTCTGCAACCCTATAGGTAGAACAACAATATGAACTAATCAGTACACCCAGAGCTCATGTCTCTAGCTGCGTATGTAGCAGAAGGTGGCCTAGTCGGCCATCATTGGGAAGAGAGACCCCTTGGTCTTGCAAACTTTATATATACCAGTACATGGGAATGCCAGGGCCGAGAAGTGGGAGTGAGTGGTTAGGGAAGCAGGGTGGGGGAGGGTATAGGGGACTTTGGGGATAGCATTTTAAATGTAAAGGAAGAAAATATCTAATAAAAAAATTTTTTAAAAAGGACCTATCATGACTGCCCTGTGAAAGACTCAACAAGCAGCTGAAAGAGTCAGATGCAGATATTTGTACTATACCAATGGACAGAAGCTGCTGACCCCTGTGGTTGACTTAAGGGAAAGCTGGAAGAAGTTGAGGAGAAGGGCGACCTTGTAGGAGGACCGGCAATCTACATTAACTTGGATCCCTGCGTTTTCTCAGATTCTGGAAGACCAACCAGGCAGCCTACACCATGTGATATTACTCCCCCAACACATATACAGCTGAGAACTGCTGGGTCTGGGTTTAGGCAGAGATGCACGTAACCCTCAAGACTCTGGAGCCCCCAGGAAGTTTAGAGGTCTGGTAGGATGTGGGTGGGGACATTCTTCTGGAGACAGGAGACTGGAACGGTTGGAGGGAAATAAAATCTGGAGTTAAAACAAACAAACAAACAAACAACAACAAAACAAAAACAAAAAACAATAAAAGAAATAAAAAAAATATTAAAAAATACACACTGAGATTTCTACTTATGTGTAATCATTTCTATAATTTTAGTTGTATTGTATCTTTCACATTATTTGATTATAAAAAAAACTGTGCAAATTATAAGGATGAAATATGAATTATATAAGAAGCTTCTAAGATCTTAAGGAATAGAAGCAGCTCTACTATGAGCCAACTTGTCAGAAAGAAACAAAAAAGGAAATAAAGAAATTTAGGATGATTCCACACAGGTAGGATTTGTTTTGTTTGTTTTGTTCGTTTGTTTGTTTATGTTTACATAGGCAAGTAGATTCCTGAGTTCCAGGTCAGCTTGGAACAAAGGGAGTTTAGGTCTAGACTTGGTAGGGATAGTAATTTCTGTGCAAGGTCTCACCCAGGTAGCTTACTGTCTGTGCTTGTGCTTGCTGTCATTTTCTAAGAATCGAGGGTCTTGGGTCATGGAATGCTGATTCATGAGGTACATGTATGTTCTGAATAGGATTTATTTTGTCCATTACATGAGACCATTGCTGAAGATATGTACAATGGTTTCCTTGCTTCCATTTTTAGAGCATAAACTTAATAAATTTAAGATTCTCTTTTATGTATAACTAATATTTAACCAAACAAACTAGCCCCTGATTCTTTAACATTGGGGTTTAGTAAGAGAACTATCCCACCATGACGCCTCAGTGGAGAGACTTTGAATATGTATTTGTGAATTAATTTTTGAGAAATTGTTCTTTCAATTGCTCAATGAATTGGGACATTATTTTTAAGAATTAACTTATTCATAACTTAGTACTATATACCACAATGTCTTGGTTAACACACTGTTATACTATTTCTTGATAACATGCATCATGATGTATCCAAAGTTTGGTCATTTTGTTTGAAATTGCTTTCTCTATTTAGAGTTTATTTTGCTTTTATAGAAGTTTTTGATTTTTTCCAGTTGATTTGAATTTTTGAGTTGGATTCCATAGTATGGTACTTTTAAAAATATCTTTCTCTCTCTCTCTCTCTCTCTCTCTCTCTCTCTCTCTCT
>NC_034591.1:46093407-46121938 GCF_900095145.1 Mus pahari
GAAGAAGAAGAAGAAGAAGAAGAAGAAGAAGAAGAAGAAGAAGAAGAAGAAGAAGAAGAAGAAGAAGAAGAAGAAGAAGAAGAAGAAGAAGAAGAAGGTGGTGGTGGTCAATGAATACTAGTATAGTCATCATCAGAGAGGCTTCATTGAGCAACCAATGGAAACTGATACAGAGACCCATAGACAAGCATTAGGTGGAAACAGAGGAATCCTGAAAATGAGGGGGAAAGATTGTAAGAGAGAGAGGGTCAAGGACACCACAAGAAATCACATAGAATTAAGTCATTTGGGCTCAGAGGAGCTTTGTGACTGAACAAGGACATTCTTCCACTTCTCATTTGGTGTTTTATAACACTCATTAGAGGTCTTTTGCTTACATTACTTCTAGAAATATTCTTGTAACTATTGTAACTATTTATGATTATTTTTACTAGATATTTTTGTTATTTACATTTCAAATTTTATCTCCTTTCCTGGTTTCCCATCCAAAAGCCCTCTATCCCACCTCCTTACTCTGCTCATCAACCCACCCACTCCTGTTTCCTGGTCTTGGAATTCCCCTACACTGGGTCATCAGATCTTCACAGGACCAAAGGCCTCTCCTCCCACTGATGACCAACAAGGCCATCCTGTGCTACATATGTGGCTACAACCATGGGAGCCTTGGTTGGTAGTTTAGTTTCTGGGAGCTCTGAGGGTACTGTTTGGTTCAAATTTTTGTTCCTTCTAGGTGGCTGGAAACCCCTTCAGCTCCTTGAGTCCTGTCTCTAGTTCCTCCACTGGGGACCCTGTGCTCTGTCCAATGGATATCTGTGAGCATCCACCTCTGTATTTGTCAGGCACTGGTAGAACCTCTCAGGAGACAGCTATATCAGGCTCCTGTCAGCAAGTACTTATTGGAATCCTCAATAGTGTCTGGGTTTGGTGACTGTATATGGGATGGATCCCCAAGTGGGGCAGTCTCTGGATGGCCTTTTCTTCATTCTCTGCTCCACACTTTGTCTCTGTATCTCCTCCCATGGATATTTTTTCCCCTTTCTCAGAAGAGACAAAGCATCCACACTTTGGTCTTCCTTCTTCTTGAGCTTCATGTGGTCTGAATTGTATCTTGGATATTCTGAGCTTCTGGGCTAATATTCACTTATCAGTGAGTGCATATTATGTGTATTCTTTTGTGATTGAGTTACCTCACCCAGGATGATGTTTTCTAGTTCTACCCATTTGCCTAAGAATTTCATAAATTCATTGTTTTTAACTACATATTGGAGCATCTTCTGTGAGTATGCCAAGGAGTGGCATTGCTGGGTACTCAGGTAGTACTATGTCCAATTTTTTTAGGGACTGCCAAACTGATTTCCTGAGTGGTTGTACCTACCAGCTTGCAATTATAGGCAAATTCCTTACTGATATACAAAAATGTTACTAGGTTTTGTATATTGTATTAGTTTCTTAGAACTTGAAGTGTTCTAGAAGTCTTTATGTGCATTGCTTTCTGTAAAGTGAATCATTTCTTCTGCTGTCTTAGTTTGGGTGTTATAGCATGAAGAGACACCAGGCCCATGTAACTATTATAAAGAGAGTCATTTGATTGGGGAAAGGCTTACAGTTCCAATATTTATGCCCATAATTGTTATGGTAGGAAGATTCCTGTGTTATCCTGGAAAAAAATTGCTGAAAATGTATATTCTTCTCTTGTGTCTACTCTTAAAAACACAATTTTACTTAAGATGAATTTAGCCATGAGGTGGCCAAGTGGAGCATACATTTTTTTTTTTTTTTGAGGTGCTTTTCTTCTCAAACTAACCTGGGAAGATTCCTTTGTATAATAAACAAATATTGAAATATATTGAGTACTTATTATCTATTGAGATCAACGTGTGGTTTTGACTCTCATTCTGAAGATGTGACATTTTATTAATTTGCAAACGCTGAGCAGATTTGTATGAATGGGAGAACTTTCACTTGATTGTAGTACTGTCCCGTGTGCTTTTGACCTTGATTGCCTAGAATTATGCTGAAATGAATTGCATGAATGTTCAAGAGAGACATTAGTATATAGTTTTCTTCATTAACATAATATCCTTTTGTGGTCTTGGTATAAGTAACTCATGACATAAATTAATTTGAAATTTTTCTTCGCTTTACCTTTTTAAACACGCTAACTAAAGGAGAATTTGGTACTGTTTCAAGAAGCATCTGTTTAAAGCATGTTTCAAAAAGAATCTGTGTTCTTTTTTAGAGTGAAATGGTGAAATTCAGTAATGAAGTTATCATACCTTGCTCTTCCTTTATTGGAAGAATCTTATGACTTATTTAACTTTATACATTTCAGATTTCCAGTGTATTTTTATCTCAACACTGACTGGCATGTGGTCATGAAGAGTGCTTGTCAATCCCAGGTTCTTTGATTTTTCAGCTCTTTTTTTATCATATTCACCAATGATTTTAACATAGCAAAAGTAAAACGTTGGAATGTTTCCATTGTCATTCCTGAGGTTTTTCAGCCAGTTCTTTATTCTTAATTAGTGCATATAGAGATTTTATTTTCATTCTCAGTAGTCATTTGAATTTTTAGTCCATTTTATGTCTTCATATTCTCCATTGCTTTTTACACTCTTTTGTTTATGAGTTATATGGTCTTGCTTTCTTATTTGGTGTATGTATAGCTAGGTTGTTAATTTGGTCTTCACATTATTATGACTGAATTTTCCCTGAAAGTACAGCTCTTCTTGTACTCTCAAGATATTAATTTGTTATGTTCCATGTGCACTTCTTTCAAGAATTTAGAATGATTATAAATCTACTTAGTGACATGTTGTTTATTATCTAACATGTAATTTATATGAATTCAAACATTTTAAAAACAATTTTAACACTTTCTTATTCTATTCCACAAAGTTTATCAAAGTTTAATAATATGATTTTGTTTTTTATGTTTGTTTATATTATTGCACTGTAAGCAAAGTTTGTTTGTTGCTCAAAGTACATTCTGTGATACAGAATCTTTCACAGACTTACGAGAACTGAACATTAACTATAACTACTAGATGAAATGTTGCATCACTGTCTGTTTTATCCATAGAATTGAGCTGATGATGCTATCTTGGCTTCCTTTTTATTTCCTTGTTTGTTTTATGAATTGCTATAAGCAGTGAGTGTCTTCAAGTTTCTCTCCCTTCCTGTATTGAAGCCAAGTTCTCCCATTACACTGAATTGTTTCCATTATAATATCTAGTGTTTCAGCTACAATGCTTTATGAATTCTTGTCTTTTTATGGTCTCTGTCTCTCTGTCCCCCCCTCCCTCTCTGTCTCTCTGTCCCCCCTCCCTCTCTGTCTCTCTGTCCCTCCCCCCTCTCTCTGTCTCTCTCTCTGTTTTTCTCTGTCTCTCTGTCTCTATCTTTCTCTTTGTCTGTCTCTTTGTTTCTCTTCCTCTCTCTGTCTCTCTGTTTGTCTCTCTGTCTCTGTCTGTCTGTCTGTCTGTCTGTCTGTCTGTCTGTCTGTCTCTCCAGGCTCCCCTATTATATATCAATAGTGCCTAGGAGATGCTATGTTACACTCTTTAGAAGAAAAGGAAAAAAGAAAAAGGAAAAATTCATGGAATCCTCTTGCCTCAGCCTCCTGAATTCTGTGATGACAGTTGGGAGCTACCATACCTACTGTACCTACCTACCATAGTCTATCTGGGAACTGACCCATTGATTAGCACATTTTGACCTTGATTTTTATTTTTACATCTCTTGTAAAGTAATTTTCACCTGGCCAACATATGCCTTACTTTGCTTTGTGTGTGCATGGAATAGTTTCTCCAATCTTTCTGGTTCCGTCAATTATGTCTTTTATTATTATTTTAAACAGAATCTCAATATGTAACTGAGAATAACTATGATATTCTGTTACTAATATTTTTAAAGTATTCTTTGATTTTTTTCTATGTCACTTATTTATGTTTATGGTTGTACAGTTCTTTGGTGTGGCAGAATTTTCATATTTTACTCTTTTGGTGAATATTCTTAATTATTGTGGGTATCAGTTCCTCTGGTTAGTTTTATATTTCCAGGCCTTTTAAATAACAGTGTCTCCTTAAATCAAATGACATGTTTGTTTTCTGTTCTTGCTAGAGTCTGAGGTACTCAATTATAGGGCTTATCTTTCATTTGGGGGGCTCTATGTTTAGAAAAATTGTGTGACATATGGAGATTAAAAGTAATTGTTGTGAACAAGTAAATACATGAGCAAAGAAGAAAATGGGTAAATAGATTATAAAATTTTGTAGTTTTGGCACCATATATTTCTTCCATAGAACTAGGACCTAACAATGTCTAAAGTCACAGACTGTTTTAATTTGAACATGTCCAATAAATTAATCTTAACTATAGAGGCAGGTTTTAATTTCACATAAAACTAAAAATATATAAGAACGAAATAGAAATGCATTTATTTTTTCAACATATTTGGTATCTTTTTTTATAATATGAGAAAATATGTCTTTACAACATGATATTAGATTGTAATAAGTTCTTGTGTAAAAAGTGCAATGCATTTGAAGATTGCTCTCAGTATTCCTGTGTGCATTATACATGACTATTTCTCAGTAGGGTACTCATATATGAGTACTCTCATCCTGGACTTGAAATATAAATATAGCTTTCTTGTGGAAAATGAAACTCTAAGATTATTGTTCTTAAAACTTGTATATTAGTTTGTTCAAGAGAAGCAGAGACTTGAATTATACCAATATCTTAAGGGGAAAAAAAGGATTTGAAAAATTTGTTATTCACTCTTCCCTGTACCTCCTGACATTTACATAATAGAGAGGAACTTTGCAGAATTTAAATTAGACATANTAGATACATTTTAGAGAATTTTGTGGTAAATGACCCGGCATTTGTAAGAAAATATATATGAAGCTTTAATAGTTTATCTCACTGGATGATTATTGCAAATTTAGTGCCAATGAAGCAGTGCTCAGGTGCGCTACAAAGAAGCTCCCAACAGATTTCCTTGTGAGCTCCAAGGCTTTAAGAAGTATTTACTATTGCTTCTCTGGTCGAGATTAAAATGTGAAAGAAAGAGGTAAGGAAATGTGATCATTTTAATGCATTGATGATAGCTGTAGTTTCAGAGTATTCTTCCTCCTGGAAGCTTCTTCCAGCCTTTCCTTCATTCAACCACAGGGGTCCCTGACTTCAGACCATTGATTGGGTGCAAGTATCTGCTTCTGTCTCAGTCAGCTGCTCTCTCAGAAGATAGCCATGCTAGGCTCCTGTCTATAAGTATACGATAACATTAGACATAGTGTCAAGTCTTGGCGCCTTTTCTTGAGAGGAATCCCAATACCTGATCAAATTCCTCTTTTCCTCTTCTGCTTCCCTTTTAATGATAAAATCTGTAGCCTTGGTAATTCTGGTGCATACACATGTCATGTTAAAGGAGGAACACTAAATCTATTACTGTCATTGGTCTGCTATAAGTCTTTGCACTGACTAGATTCATGCAAAAAAAGAAGCTTCTCTGATCTAGGTTGAGAGAAACCCAGAACTATGGATATAATCATAAATATAGAGAAGGGAATTTGACAACATGGCCATTTAGCAAATTAACAATAGCAAGCTGTACCCTAGAACTTGTGACCTGTTCAAATATGGGATTTGAACAAAGATCTGCATGAAATAACTTCCTCTAGAGCTAGCCCCAAATTCAAACCATAATTTTGCTAGCTATCTCGTATTAGCTCTACCACTACTGTACCAGTAGGCATATTTTGCATGAAGTTATCATATTATAGTGTTCAAGGTCAAACACCAGGAGAAACCACTGATTTATTTTCTCTTCCAGGAGACTTCCTAGTATCTTCTTGTACTATGTAAACTAGCCAGAAGGCTGCAATTTTCCCAGTTGTTTTGAGATTAATGTCTTTAAGTATAACAGTCAAAGGTTGTACTGTTGTTAGCAATAGGGTCTTACTGTGTTGTTGTGGTGAATAACCAAGAAAAAAATGTTAAGATTCTCTGCTGTTTTAGAGATCTCTGAGCCCTATCTGATAAATGACATATAGGGATGTACCTTATGACATGCACTGGAATTTTCATTTAATAATACATGTCTTCTTGGAATAGCATCAACCACCTTTGCAAGGTTATTCCATTCTAATTCTTTATTAAGTTGTATCTAAAAAATTATCATTATCATTATTATTATTATTATTAGTAGTAGTAGTAGTAGTAGTAGTAGTAGTATCATCATTTAATCTTCCTTCGCAGTCTAGTTGCTACCCCTCTCCAGGTCCACCCCCTGACTGCTCCCCATCCCATACATGCTACCCCTTGTCCAAGTGTATGTCCCTACCACCTTCACTCCCACCCTACTAGACATCCCCATTCCCTGGGACCTCAAGTTTCTTGAGCTTTGGGTGCATTTTCTCTCACTGAGGGCAGACCAGGCAGTCCTCTGCTGTGTGTGTGTGTGTGTGTGTGTGTGTGTGTGTGTGTGTGTGTGTGTGTGTTTTGGGGGTCTATGCTCATATTAGCTGGATTATTCTGCCTGGTTGGTGGCTCAATGTGCAAGAGATCTCTGGTGTTCAGGCTAGTTGAAACTACTGGTTTTCTTATTGAGTTGCCGTCCTCCTCAGCTTCTTCCAGCCTTTCCCTAATTCAACCACAGGGTTCCCAACTTGTGTCCACTGGTTGGGTATCATTATCTGCACCTGACTCTTTCAGCTGCCTGTTGGGCCGCTTGGAGAGCAGCCTTGCCATGGTCCACTCTGTAAGCACACTGTAGCATCAGTAAGTGTCAGGCCCTGGAGTCTCCCCATAGGCTGAATCCCAATCTGGACCTGTCACTGGACATCCTCTCTCTCAGGCTATTCTCTGTTTTTGTCCCTGCAGTTATCCTAGACAGGAACAATTTTGGGTCAGAATTCTTGACAACCCCTTCTTTCCACGTGATGCCCCGTCTTTCCACTAAAGGCAGACTCCACAAGCTCCCTCCCCCACTGTAGGGCATTTCATATAAGGTCTTTCCTTTTGAGTTCTGAGAGTCTCTCTAGTACATCCTAGAGTATACAGCCACCTGCTACTACCCGAGGTTTTCTGTTTCCATTCTTTCTGCTGGCCCTAAGGGCTTCCATTCCTGCTCCCCCCAACACACACAAATATGATCATGTTCCCCTTTTCCTCTCTCTGTCCCCTCTCCCACTCATATCCCTCCCTCCTTCTGCCCCTCCCATGATTGGTTTCTTCTCCTTGCCAAGTGGGATTAAGGCATCCCTCACTAGGGCCCATTGGCTTGTTAACTTTCTTGAGTTCTGTAGATTATGGGCATTCTATACTTTTTTGGCTAATATCCACTTATCACTGAGTACATACCACCCATGCCCTTTTGGGTCTGAGTTACCTTACTCAGGATGTTATTCTCTAGTTCCATCCATTTGCTGGCAAAACTCATGATGTCCTTGTTCTTAATAATTGAGTAGTATAGTATTCCATTGGGTAAATGAAACATGTTTTCTGTATCCATTCTTTCATTGGGACATCTGGGTTTTATCCAGCTTTTGGATATTTTAAAAAAGGCTGCTATGAGCATAGTGGAACATGTGTCCATGTGGCATGGTGAGGCATCATTTGGGTATATGTCCAAGAGTGGTATAGCTGTGTGTTCAGGTAGATCTATTTCCAAACATTTTTTAAGGACCTATAGATTGATTTTTTTTAGGTTCTTTCTCATACCTCTTTAGGATTTGTTAACCTCTTCCTTGATTCCATATGTTTCTCAATTTACTTTTCTGTGATGTGGCTGGAGATGATGACCAGAACTTATTTCAAAATATACTGCCATAGTAATAAATTCAGTTTGATACTTGTATGAAACCAACTATGCAGATCAATGGAGTAGAGCTTAGGGCCTAGATATATATCCATGTTGATTTTTATTTTAATAACAAATTAACAATTTTTTCCACAATTATTCCAAAACTGTACACTGGACCAAAGAAAGTACCTTCAACAAATGGCTCTGAAAGAAAGTGGATTTTAGCATTTATAATAATGACCCTAGATACTATCTCACTGTGCATAAAGCTGAATTCTATATATATCAAAGACCATAGCATAAGATCAGGTATCCTAAAATTACTACAAGAAAGAACAGAACATATGCTTTCATTTACAGGGATAGAATACCCTATAGATAAACATCTCCAATAGTGTAGAAAATAAGACCAAAATTAATTAATGGAATTTCATAGAACAATAGCAACAACAATACCAAAAAACTTCAGTACATAAAACAATACACTGACAACAAAACTAAAAAGAAAAACTTGAAATAAATGGAAGGGAGATGAGAGAATAAAAGAAAGTTTTTGCCAAGTTTTCCTGTACTCTAGTTTGCTTCCTTTGTCTATGACAAGCTCTAAAATAAGCAGACACTAGGGAATAGGGATTACTTCCTTTTACAATCCCTGGTACAATGCCTCATTGCGGGAAGACAAGGCAGGGATGCAAGACAGGAACACAGAGCAGTCACCATGGAGGAATCCTGGCTTATATTCTCTAGCTTGTTTTAAGGCAGCTTTCTTATACAACTAATGACCATCTGTTTATGGGTCTTCCTGCCTATAGTGGGCTATACAATCACTCATAAATCAACATCAAGACTAATTGAGGTACAATTTCAGATAAGGTTCACCTTTCCTACACGTGACTAGTAAAGTTGGGTTTGGTGTTTGGACTCCATGGACTTTTGTGCACTTTTTGCTTGTGTGTGTTATTGTTTCATATTGTTTCCTGATTTTGATATTTTATTTTTAGTATTTTTAGAGATGGACACACACACACACACACACACACACACACACAGGGCGGGGAGAGTAAGAGGGAGATGAGTGAGATAGAGAGAGAGGGAGAAGGAGAGAAGAGTTTGATAGTCACTGACATGGGGGTGATCTGGGAAGAATTGGGGAAGAAGAAAGAGTATGACTAAACTTTATTGTATACTTTAAAACAAAACTAACCCATACATCATTCAACGTAACATTAGGGTCTGGAATATACAAAGAACTAAAAAGATAAATACTGAGAAAATAGACAAGCCAACTTAAAAAAAAAAAAAACTGAGTTAAAAGAAAAAGAAATAGCTAGATAAAACTTTAATAAAATGTTCACAACATAGTTAGCCATTGGGAAAATGCAAATGAGTGTAAGTAGTTTAGGAAAGGGAAATTCAAGGAGTAAAAAGAAAAACTATTCTAATGGAATAGGTATGAAACATCGTATGGAATCCTCCTATCTCACAACCCAACCGGAAACAGTATATTTTACATTTAACCCCACCTTTCCAGTTTTGGTAATTTTAGTGAGAATGGTCCCCATATGCTCATATGTTTGAATGTTGGTCTCCAGTTGTTGGAACTGTTTATAAAAGATTAGGAAGTGTGATCTTCTTGGAGGAGGTATATTACTGGGGATAGGCTTTGAAGTTTCAAAAGCTGATACCATCCAGTTTGCTGCCCCTGCCCTGAGATTGTTGTTACACTATGAGTGTTCTTGGCTACTGGTCTCGGGCCATGCATGTATGTTCCCTCCAACACTACCCATGATGATGGTTATGGACTGTAAGGCTACCAAAACTTTAAGGCTACCAAAGACACTCTATCAGTGCCATGGGGGTGCTTCACACAGCAACAGAAAACTAAGACAGCAATACTTCTTACCATTGACCAGTGCAGGAAAGAAGATGAGCATACAGTAGCAATTTCATATGCAATAAGCAAGACTAAATAAACTAGAAAAATGTGTTATTGAGATTCTCAAATAATTATAATTCCCTGAAATTTTTCTTAAGGACATTTCTATTGTTATGAAGTTTGGAATATTTGGTTTTTTAGGGAGAATTTATAATTATTATGAAATTGGTTTCAAGTTGTGTCTGAAAATTTCAAACATAAGTGAATGATGAAGGTGATACTATCAAAGCGCAAAGGTGTAAACAATGATATGGACACAATAATTTTTATAGGATACATAAGCAGAGATGGTAAAAATATGGACAGGGAAGAATATGTGAAAGCATTAGATATGCTACTGAACAATAGGCAGAGAAGGTCTCATTGAAGAAGCAACAGGAAGTCAGGTTGATCTATATTTTGCTGAGTGAAAAATAACCAAGCGTGTAAGCACTGGACTTGAATATTTAACTGGAGATACTTTGTAAACAGTATTTTTTGTAACTTAAAATCTTTTTTTATGCATGTATTAAAAAAAAATGAAATCTGATCTGGGCCAAAGAGTTTCTTGTTTACAGTTGTTTGTTGCTTTATAATTCCATATTTATTTTAATAACTATGTATTTAATATATGTAACTGAAGATCACATATGTAAGTATGGAGAAAAATTTTCAGCTTTGCTAGAATTTTAGCAGCCATGGTTAAAATAATTATAGTTGTTTTAATCAATTAGCATAATTTACTTAGGAGACCTAATAACTTTACTGATGTATTTATACAACATTTGAATATTTATTATAATTTCAGTCAACCAGAACAATTGTTATAATCCATAAGTTATAAATATATCCACTATGTAAATAGAAAACCTTCATCAATTAATTACTTACTCTGCACTTGTCCTTATGAAAAATTCATAGAAGCTCCACTGAAAGTAATTATACCACATTATGTGTAATCACTTGCCAAATCCAATGTTTTAAATCAATCAGTTTTTTCTTCATATGTTTGAAGTAATTTCAGAAGTAAATAATCACAGAGCTCAACAAATGAGATAAAAATGGGTAAAACAAATATTGGGACGTCTATTACAAAATGAGAGGACAAAGGGCATCTTTCTGCTAGCTTCACTACATCTTTTCTCTAGCTGGAGGTAGTGGGCAAATATCACTAACAACTAACTTCTCAGTTAAAATATTAAAAAGTACAACTATGTTCCAGTGAGATAGAACAGGAATGGGAAGTACGTGGCAGACAGAGCACTCAATGCCAATATGGCTTTTTGTTTGTTTGCATGTTTTGCAATGTGCTTGACATTTCCACAAAGGTTGTTACACAGTTAAAGTACATATTGCATCCAAATCTATTTCAATTACAATGAAAAATCCATAGATATATCTATTTTAAAACTGAAGATCAATTTTATTTATATAGCAGAAACATGAAAACCAACTACTTGTTTTGAAGTTTACAGAGCTAGCAAATACCTCCAGTGAAATAAAGGAATTATTCTGGCTTATTCTGCCAGTGTACCCTTCTGGACCTTATAGACAGTTAGTTCTAATCCTGATTTTCTCAGTCAGTGGCATTGAACATGTCATTTTTGGTTTGTTTCTCAGTCCGGCTGTCTGTGAAAAAGAGATAATATTGTTCAGTTAAACACATTGTTCCAGACTATATCCTCTGAATGAGTTCACAAAAGAAATTCTGTATATGAATTGGAATAGATGTCAAAAAAACTGCAAGTTATTTACCTCAAAAGTACTTCACAAAAAACAGTACAATGATTTTTTAAATATCCACTGCATATATATCAATATTGGAATAAATATCATTCCAGATACTCCATCTTCTTACTTAGAAACCTATAAGAGAGATTTTTTCCCTCCACTATAAATAAAAGAGCAACATGTCTTCTAACTTGTCTTTTGGAGGAAGGATCTAAACTCATGACAATCAGATTCAGTGACCAGTTAACTTATTCAGAAAACTAAATCCAAATAATGTCCGAGAATCAAGGGTATATGTGGACATTCCCTTATTTCCTAATAACTGGTCAACTTTTTTCTACCTCACAAAGTTTTAACATTAATAGTTTAGGAAACTGAGTTCCTACATGCACAGACACATCCATGCCAAGTTCACAGGAAGTAGCAGCCAGCTCTGTGGAAAAAGAACAATCCTTTATATGTGTAGGTCTTAAAGCACTTGCAGTGTTGGCCATTTGAAGTTGCCATGTGAGCTATCAGTACCCTCATCTTTTTTTTTTTAATTATATATTTTCTTTATTTATATTTCAAATGTTATCCACTTTCCTAGTTTCCCCTCCGAAAATCCACTATCACCTCCCCCACTCCCCCTGCTCCCCAACCCACCCACTCCCATTGCCAGTCTTGGCATTCCCCTATATTGGGGCATACAACCATCACAGGACCTAGAGTCACTCCTCCCATTGATGACTGACTAGGCCATCCTCTGCTACATATAGAACTAGAACAACAAGTTCTACCATGCGTTTTCTTTGGTTGGTGGTTTAGTTCCAAGAGCTCTGGGGGTACTGGTTAGTTCATATTGATGTTTCTCCTATGGGGCTTCAAACCCCTTCAGTTCCTTGGGTACTTTCTCTAACTCCTTCATTGGGGACCCTGTACACTGACCAATGGATGATTATGAGCATCCACTTCTGTATTTGCCAGGCACTGGGAGAGCCTCTTGGGAGACAGATACCAGGCTCCTTGTCAGCAGGCTCTTGTTGGCATCCACAATAGTGTCTGGGTTTGATGGTTGTTTATGGAATGTATCCCCAAGTGGGGCAGTCTCTAGATGGTCATTCCTTCAGTCTCTGCTCTGAACTTTGTCTCTATAACTCCTTCCATGAGTATTTTGTTCCCCCTTCTAAGAATGATTCTGAGCTTCTGAGCTAAGTCGATATTAGCTGAAAAGCTCCGTACCCTCATCTTATTTGTGCAACTGTACAGACTGAAATTCCTTTGGGTTAAGTTTTATTTAAGTATAGCTGAATAATCATGACCACAGAATCTGGAGTGAAAGAGATTGGAATTATAGTTATTTTTCAATTTATGTGTTACAAAATGCTATTAGTTATAAAACTGTGATCAGAAGTGCCCTTAAGGCACACCCAATATCAGTAAACTGCATTCCCTTGCACTCCCTTTTCAAGTCCATAATTCTGTCTGCATTCCCAATGGTCTGAAGGCATCAGGGACAGGCAGGTAAGACCTAACCCCTGCCACTCCCAGCCCTTAACCCTCTGCCTGCCAAGTTCATCTGAAAAGATAAGCTTCATCCTGTCACCTATTGTCTATTTTCTACCCCACAACTCTTTCTGAAACAAAATAGCCCAGGATATGCTCTTACTAGGGACCCCTAGCACCCAAAACACCAGAGGCTACATACAGAGGTCACAAAACCTCTGGGGTTCACCTTACTGGAACTGAATACTCACTGGTCACCAGACCCCAGGCCAGAAGACAGAGAAGAAAGAGAAACCAAAGAAAAAGAACATCTAAAATATATCCATGCAAAAAAGATAAACTCAGAAATCAGGATAAAATCTGAAATTATTGATTCTATAATAACTTCAAAATACAGATGGCTAAAGGCCAACATAAGAGTGCAATCAACAAGATCTAGGACAATATATCACCATCAGAGGCCACCAATCCTAAGAAGCAAGCCCTTGATATCCTAATATAGCTGTGTTATATAGCTAATATAACACACACACACACACACACACACACACACACACATGTGCGCGGACACACTACCACCACCAAAATCAAAACTACAAGGATTAACCAGAATTGGTTTTTAATAGCTCTCAGTATCAATAGACTCCATTCACCCTTAAGAAGATATAGACTATTAGAATGAATGCAAAACCAGAATTCTACTGCATACAGGAAATATGCAAACTTCATAGATAGGCATTATATCCATAAGTAATGATGGGAAAAGGTTTTCCAGGTAAATGGACCCAATAGGCAAGCTGTGTAGCCATTCCAATATCTAATAAAACAGACGTCCTAACAAATAGTAATCAAAACAGATAGAAAAGATCAATTCATAATAATAAAAGGAGATATCTAAGAAGAGAAGGTCTGAAATCTGAATATTTGTATCTCAAATGCAAGGGCATCAACACTTGTAAAAGAAACATTACTAAAGCTTAATTTACACATTGAACCCCACACATCAATAGTAGGACACTAATTATCTACTAATACTAGGACAACAATAGTAGGACCCTGTTATCACCAGTGGACAGGTCATCTAGTCAGAAACTAAGAGGAGAAATAATGGTTTTAACAGATGTTATGATTCAAATGGACCTCACCCATATCTATAGAACATGTTACCTGAACACAAAGGAATATACTTACTTCTCAGAACCTCACGAAACCTCAAAAATTGACCACTCAGTCTCAAGACAAGACTCAACAAAAGAAAACTGAAGTAACCCCTCTGTATCACATCAGACCACCATGATTTAAAACTGGACGTCAACAATAGAAACCACAAAAATCCTACAAATTTATGGAAAGCCAGCAGATCTCTCATCGGTAACCATTGTGTCAAGAAAGGACTAAGAAAGAAATTAAATACTTTCTAGAATGCAATGAAAATGAATATATAACATATCAAAACTTACGGGAGAAAATGAAAGTAGAGCAAAAAGGAAAGTTCATAGCATTAAGTGCCTTCATAAATAAATTGCAGAGACTTAACAGCATACTGGAAAGCTCTAGAACAAAAAGAAGCAAAAACATCCAGAGGAGTAGATGGCAAAAAATATCAAACTTGGGGTTAATATCAACAAAGTAGAAGCAAAGAGAAAAATACAAGGAATCAAGCAAACAACGAGTTTGTTCTTTGACAATATCTACAAGACAGACAAACTCTTAGCAGCACTAAGTAAAAAGATAAGAGAGAATATCCAAATTAACAAAATCAGGAATTAAAAGAGGGACATAGCAAGGAACACTGAGAAAATCCAAAGAATATTTAGCTCTTATTTCAAACACTTGTATTTACAAAATTGAAACATCTAAATGAAATGTATGATTTTCTTGATAGGTACTACTTACCAAAGTTAAATCAAGATCAGATAAACAAACTAAATAGATCTCAAACCCCTAAGGAAATAAAACTAGACATTAAAAGTCTACCATAGAAATAAAGGTCAAGGTCAGATGGAGTTAGTTCAGAATTCTACCAGACCATGAATGAATAGCTAATATCAACACCTCTCAAATTATTCCATAAAATAGAAACTAAAGGAATACTGTCTTTAATTTATGAGGCCACAGTCACCCTGCCACCTAAACCACACAAAGACTCAACCACAAAAGAGAATTTCGGACCAATTTCTTTTATGGACCTTGATTTAGAAATACTCCAAAAAAATACTCAAACCTGTCCACTCTCTCCTTATCTATTTAATTTAATACTTGATGTTTTACCTAGAGCATTTAGACAACTGAAGGAAATCAAGGGGATAGAAATTAAAATAAGAAGACATATATATCAGTAAATCTGAAACTGCTGGATTTTCCTCATGGGCCCTAGTTCCTAAAATAATAACTCTTAGAGTTATTATTTATGAATAAATCCCTAGACCACATGCTTTGGCTAATTTCCTGGCTAACTTAAAACTTAATTAAGCCATTTATTCTATTCTAAGAGTGACACATAGCTGGGTAACTCTCTTAAGTTTGATGCATCTCTGAATTTGGGGTAAATCTCTCCCATTTCCGACTCTACCCTAGAGTTCCTCTCTTTCACCTGAAACTTATACCTTCTACTTAGCTAGTAGATCTACAGCTTTGACGATAGGTGATGTTTCTATACAGTACACAAGAGATTCTCTCTGCATAGCTCTCCTATATACAAAAGATAAATGGGCTGAAAAAGAAATATAGGAAACTGTATCCTTCATAATAGGCACAAATGACATAAAATATCTTGTTGTGACTAAAATCAACCAGGTGAAAGACCTTTATGACAAGAACTTCAAGTCTTTTGAGAAGGAAATTACAGAAGATATCAAAAATGGAAAAATTTCTCTTGCTTATGGATTGGTATGATTTACACAGTAAAAAAAAAAAAGGTCATCCTACTAAAAGTGTTCTACAGATTCTATGCAATTCTAATAAAAATTCCTTGAAATAATAACTCTCACCAGGCGTGTTGGCGTACACCTTTAATCCCAACACTCAGGAGGCACAGGCAGGCAGATTTCTGAGTTCAAGGCCAGTCTGTTCTACAAAGTGAGTTCCAGGATAGCCAGGGCTATTCAGAGAAACCCTGTCTCAAAAAACCAAAATAAATAAATAAATAAATAAACAAACAAACAAATAAAAAACCTCTCACCTTCATGTGGAAAAACAAATAACCTACTATAGTTAAAACAACCCTATATTATAGAAGAACTTCTGGAGTTATCACCATTTCTGATTTCAAGCTGTACTCCAGAGCAATAGTTTTAAAATCTGCGTGGTACTGGAATAAAAACAATCAGGTTGATCAATGCAGTTGAATTTAAGAACTGGAAGAAATGGACACCTTATTTTCGAAAAAGAAGCCAAAACTATGCAATGGAACAAAGAAAGCACCTTCAATAAATGTTGATAATCTAATACAAATGCATCCATACATATGACCTTGTACAATATTCAAGCTCAAGTGTATCAAAGACCTCAACATAAAACTGGATGCAGTTTATCTGATAAGAGAGAAACCTTAAACTCATTGGCACTAGAGATGAATGCCTAAACAAAATACCAATAACTCAGACACTAAGATCAACAATAAATAAATGGTGCTTCATCAAAATGAAAAGCTCTGTAAGGCAAAGGACAGGTCAATAAGACAAAATATTAGCCTACAGAATGGTAAAAGATTTTCATTAACTTCACATGTGACAGAAGGCTGACATTCAAAATATATAAAGAACATAAGAAACTAGATATCAAAAAATCAAATAACAAAATTAAAATGTAGGGTACAAGTCTCAGCAGAGAATTCTCAACAGAGGAATCTTTGATGGTGAGAAGCACTTAATGACTTGGTCAACCTCCTTGACCTCGTCCTTGGTCCTCAGGAAAATATAAATCAAAACAACTCTCAGATTCTTATCAGAATGGTTAAGATGAAAAATGAAAGTGACAACCCATGTGGAGGTGGATGTAGAGCAAGAGAGTACTCCTCCATTGGCAGTGGGAGTGTAAACTTGGAAGCACTCCTCCATTGGCAGTGGGAGTGAAAACTAGGGACACTCCTCCATTGGCAGTGGGAATGCAAATTTGGACAACCATTTTAGAAGTCTATTTGGCAGTTTCTCAGTAAACTTGGAATAAGTCTACCTCAAGACCCAGCTATAATCACTCCTGGACATATTTACAAAAGCAACTCCAACATACCACTAGGATATTTGTTCTAATATGTTCGAAGGAGCTTTATTTATCACAGTGAGAAACAGGGAGCAACTTGGATGTCCCTCAACTGAAGAATGGATAAAGAAAACATGGGACATTTACACAACGGAATTTTACTCAGCCATTTAAAACTAATGACATCATGAAATTTGCAGAAAAATTGGATGGAAATAGAAAAAAAAACAAAAAACAAAAAATAAAAAACAAAAACAAAAAACAAACAAAAAAAATACTGTAAGAAAAAAAATCCAGACCCAGAAAGGCAAACATGGCTCGTACTGGCGTATAAGTGCATATTAGTCATAAAGTACAGGGTAATCGTGCTACAAAACAAACCCAAAGAAGCAAAGTCATATGGAGGGCCCAAGAGGGTAGCCTTGAATTTCCCTAACATAGGGAAATATATTAGACATAGGGTTGGATGGAGGGAGTGGACTGGGTGGGAAGTGGGGAGGGTGAGAACAGAAGGAATGAGGTCAGGAGAAAAAACAGGGAGAGAGTACTGGGAGAGACAACTGGATTGGGAGTGAGCATTTCTGAGAACAAGCTAGAAACCTAAGACAATGGAAAATCTCAGGAATCTAAGAAGTTGACCCTGGCTATGATCCCTAGCATTGAGGTAGATGGAGCCTGAACTGGTCATCTCCTGTCACTAGGACAGTCTTCCAATGGAGGAATTGGGTCATGAAGCCAGTCACTAAACCTTAGATTCATAATTTGTTCTGTATAAAAGATGTGCAGGGATAAAATATGGAGCAGAATTTGAGGAAGAGTCAACCAATGACTGGCCCAGGTTGAGAAGCACGGCAGGAAAAGGAGCCCATCCGTGACACTATTAATGATATTTTGCTAAACTTCAAGCCAGGAGCCTAGCTTAGCTGCCATCAGAGAGGCTTTACCTAGAAACTATGGAAACTGAGGCAGAGACTCACAGCCAAACATTGAGTGGAAGTTGTGGAATCCTTTGGAAAAGAGGGAGTAGAGATTACAGAAGCCAGAGTAGTTAAAGAAGGCACAAGAAAACCTAGGGAATCAACTAACCTGGGCCCATAGGGGCTCATAAGGACTGAACTGTCAAGCAGAGAGTATGCATGGGACAGACCTAGGTGTTCTGCAGATATGTCACAGTTGTTCATCTCAATCTTCATATTGCCTGCCTTAGGATCTCTTTCCCATAACTAATCGGCCTCTAGCAGCTATAGAAAAAAGATGTGTCTAGTTTTACTGTAACTTGATATGCTAAGGCTAGTAGAAATCTATGGGAGGCATCTGCTTCTCTGAGATAAAGGGGAGTGGGGTAGATGTAGAGATAGAAGAGGTGAGAGGATGGAACAGGAGGAGATGAGGGAAAGGTAGCTCCAAACTGGATATTCAGTAAATAATAAATAAAAAATGAAAGATTAATCAATGTGTCATTGCATTGAATATTTAAAATTGAGAATTAAAAATTAAATATAAAGTATAATTTACTATCTAACTTTACATCAGAGTGAGATTTCACTCTCCAGTTCTCCATTCTGCACATTGACTGGGAACAGCCCCTCACATGAGCTGAGCTGTCGGGGATATTTTTACTGTCCTTTTGCTTTCTTTCCTCTGCTTGGCTTTTTAGCAGCATTTCTTGTGTCTATGTTATCAGGCTAGCTATTTCCTCAATCTCGTAAATGGAAAAAAAAAAAAGTTGCTAAGATGAAGTTAAAGATATATTTCCTCCATTATCCAGCTATAGCCTCTCCATCTTTTTTCTGTTGCCTTTCAAATATTTCACTGTATGAGTACCACAAAGCTCTGTTTCCACTTTCTCACTGAACTAAGTGATTTATCTGGCAAATCCTAAATACATTTTCTACAATACCTCTTTCCTGATACATAGTCTCCAGTTCTTACTAAATGGTTGTAAGCATGATAACTGTTATCTTAAAAATATCAGTACAAAGGAACTGTAAATATAATGGGTATCATAACCCCAGAACAAACTTTCATGTAATCTTTAAACACAGTACTCTGTTTATACATGCTAATTGAAGTTTTTCAAATCCAAATGTGTGTGTGTGTGTGTGTGTGTGTGTGTGTGTGTGTGTGTGTGTGTGTGTAGGGAGATTTTTAAAAAATTAACCATAATGCATAAAATGAAATTTAATATTGTTCCAATCATCTGTTTTAAAAATAATGTCCTGATAAAAGCTTAAAAGTTTCTTTCCTGTTAGTTGATTTGATTTGTGGGTTAGTGAATCAGTGAGCACACAGAGCAATGGCTGAATGGGTAATATGAAGGGCAAGGTTTCTGAGTTTTGTGTTTAGCTCATCTGGATGAAGTGGCTGTATCCTCTGACCTTCTAGAGAAATAGTCCTTTTCCAAGAAAAGGACTCTTCACAAGATATGAGTATCATGTTGAACTTATCCTAATTTCAAGTACTGTGTCTGTAGAATGATCTGTTATAGCCACAATTCTAGGGTTAAGTGAGAGATTTTTATTAAGCATAGAGCAGGAAATTTTAAATTAAATATTGAGTAGAGGATAGATAGCAGAAGATATAGCATTGGGTACTTACAGAAGAGACTTTTCCAAAGACCTGGGAGAACCTGATGAATTAGTCAATCATGATGGATTTCTTAAAGGATAACCGGGTGGAGTCTTCTTTTATGGATGATCATCTCTTTGTTTGTTATTTTATTTCCTACCAGAGGCATTTCTATACCATGGAATACTAATAGTAACTTCTGTTTGAAATGGTCTACTCTCTAGCTTTTTAAGGATAAAAAGTATTTAATATCCTTAGTTGTTAACTGTTCTTTTCTGTGACAAAGTCAGGAGGGTTAGCCTGCCACTAAACAAGGTTACTAATCTTTTTTTTTTTTTCCAGTCCCTTCCCTCTCCTGTTCTACCCTTCCACAGTTTCTCATGCCCCTCTTTCCCTTTGGCTCCTAGAAGATGTCCCAACCCACTCCACCCCTGCCAGGTCTGCCCACTCCCTGGGGCCTCAAGTTTCTCAAGGGTTAGACACATCTTCTCTCCCTGAAGCCAGACCAGGCAGTCTTCTGCTGTATGTGTTTTGCAGGCCTTGTATCTGTTAGTGTATACTGCTTGTTTGGTGGTTCTATATAGAAGCTATAGAATATACAAAAACAGTACAAACCAGTCCAAATTCCAATATAGAGAGTGAAGTTGGGCACACCATCCCATCCTATACCATAGAGCTATTGGATATTTTTAGCTGCTAGAAGAGAGACAGTTTTGTAAGTGACTTTTCTTTAGTGGAAAATCTCATCCCAAAATATTTGTTCAGCACAAATTTGTTTTGAATGATTTAGAAATAATAGATGGCAGTTGAGTAAATAAGGAAGGTGGGTGGATCTGGGGAGAGCCTGGAGAGAAAATAAATATTATCCAAACAAATAAAACCTTTCAAAGATCTAATAAAAAATTAAGTGGGAAAATACATACTACAAATCATGTAGCTTAAAAGGAGAAAATATGTGCCATGAGAGAAAATACTTCCAGCAAAATTATGCTTGAAGTATTAGAACTATTGTCTACTGATTTACCACATAAAATGATATACTGTTGCAGAATCTTAATGCTTATCATACTATGGAAACTTGAATTCAGTATCTAAAGAAACAAACATGTTTTGGTATATGTGTGTTTCTGAAAAATAGATTTTACTAGACAATGAATTGAGGCATTGGCTAGATAATTTACTTTAAAGATTAGGACAGAGTTTTACTAATTATATATCTTACAGCAAACTTGAAATAAATTACCCTTTGTGTTGCTCCCACCACCATGTATGTTTAAAGTTAATATCAAGATATTTGGTATTAGTGACTCTACCCCAGCTACCTTTTCCTTCTACTATCTGTAATCCAGTACAATGCCTTTCTTAAATCACCATTAGACTTGGCTTTGAACCAGATATAACCCAATAATTTGCTCAATTTGGCCAACTAGCACAGATATGTGTTCAGCAGCTATGCATCCTTCTCATTCTAAGTGCTTTATTCACCAGTGAATAAAAGCCTGTACAAATAATAAATATTTACTAACATCAAAAGATACAGAAGCAAACCAACATGCCATATGGCATTCAAGGGAATGCCAAATATCTCAGACATCTTTTAACCAAGTATTTGAAATAGAGTAAATATCCTCTAGGTCTTGGATTGCTGTTTTGAAAAAAATAAAAAATAAACCTGCCTTGAGGCTGGGAATGATATAGGTGAGGGCCGTGGTTAGGGTAGTTTATGATAATAGAGTGATGGATGAGAACTGACAGCTTACAAAATGTTTTTTTCAGTTGTCATATAAAAAAAGTAACTGGAAGTCAACGTCTGGCATGGCTGCCAACCCAATAAAAACAACCAGGAAAACATTAACAAAAACAGATGACAAACTCCCTGTGGAAATACTCTCGCTTGGCAGTTACTATGCATAATATTGAGGATCAGGCAAATAGAGATTGAGGTCTGCAGAAAGCAAACCATGTGAGGAAATCTCCCTCACCTGTGTTCAGGTGTGCTTCTCTCATGTAGAGTAAATAAAATCCTGAGTCGATTTTAAATTGCAACAACGTACAATGATTTAACAAATATATCTCAAGATAAAATATTTAGTTTTATTTGTTTAATTTTACTTATGAAGTGGTAGCTTTGAGTAATTAACTCAAGGCTACACCAGTTCCACTCTTTGACATACTCTGTACTAAATATTGTTTGTTTGTTTGTTTGATTTTTGTGGTGGGGTCTTTGTGCCTATAAAAAAATCATGATATACTTGTAAGTTTGAAAACACATTTTGTCATTAGAAAATAGACAAATAATTACCAAAGATAATTACTGCAATGACGTTAAATATTTTAGAATCTGTTACTTTAAAAATAAGTGGCTTAATAATCATTTTAAGTTTACTATTGGCTAAGAGTTGGTGCTATTAATAGACTTTCAGGACCACATTGATGAATTTTACAGAAATATGTGCAACAAAAATGTCATTAATACAGCAAGGACATTCAGAGATAGGTAGGTTTGACTATGACAAGTGCTAAATTTCTATTGCTTCTTTTACAAAAGTTGGTATTATGGTCCTATAACTGAGCTCAGATGATTCTGAGCAGAAACCAGGGAGGTATTATTTCAAAACCACTGATGTGTGGTATGTATTCAGCATTTTTCTTTATAAAATTAACTTTAATAACAACATAATTGCATCATTTTCTGCCTTTCCTTTCTCTTTGTCCTTTCCATATACTTCCCCTTGTTCTCTCACAAACCCATTGCCTAATTTTCTGAATTGCTTATTATATATATATATATATATATATATATATATATATATATATATATATAATTTTATATTCCTAAATGTACAAATACCATATATTTTATTTTTGAGTATATAATTATTCAGGTATAACCACTTCATAGTTTATAACCAGCTGGAGAAGTTCTTCCTAGAGGAATATTCTTTCAACTATTCTTGGCCTTACTTAGTCACCTAATTTGTTTTGTTGGTGCTCGAGTCATGAATGTCTCTCTCTTCCATCTTAGCATGCCTATTAGTGGGCCTTTGTTCAGATCATGTTTTAGGGAACAGGCTTATTGATACTTATTGACTTACATACTTTGTGCTAACCAGAAAGTATCTAAGTAGTCTTAAGGCCAAATGAACAAGAAGAAAATGGATATGCACTTACTGATAAGTGGTTATTAGCCCAGAAGCTTGGAATATCCAAGATACAATTCGTAAAACAAGGGAAACTCAAGAAGAAGAAAGACCAAAGTGTGAATACTTCAATCCTTCTTAGAAGAGGGAACAAAACACCCATGGAAGGAAATACGGAGACAAAGTATGCAACAGAGACTGAAGGAATGGCCATCCAGAGACTGTAAAACCTCGGGATCCATCCCATAAACAACCACCAAAACCAGACACTATTGTGAAAGCCAACAATAGCTTGTGACAAGAGCTTGATATAGCTGTCTCCTGAGGGGCCCTGCCAGTGCCTGACAAATACAGAAGTGGATGCTCACAAGCATCCTTTGATCTGAGCACAAGGTCCCCAATGAAGGAGCTAGAGAAAGTATGCAAGGAGCTGAAGGGGTTTGCAGCCCCATAGGAGGAACAACAATATGGACTAAGCAGTAGCCCCAGAGCTTGCTGCAACTAAACCACCAAGCAAAGAAAACACATGGTGGCACTCATGGTGCTTGTTGCATATGAGGCAGAGGATGGTCTAGTTAGTCATCAATGGGAGGAAAGACCCTTGGTCCTGTGAAGGTTCTATGCCACAGTATAGGGGAATTCCCAGGCTAGGAAGCAGAAGTGGGAAGATTGGTGAGCAGGAGGAGGGGGGAAAAGATGGGAGTTTTCAGAGGGGAAATATGGAAAAGGCAAAACCTTTGAAATGGAAATGAAAATATCAAATAAAAAAGAAAATTGAGACTGATATTAGAAATCTATAAAACTACCATGGGGCTTTGTGAAGTTGTGAATCTAAAAAGAAGGACTTACAATTGCTGCTTTACTAACCCAGCTTAGTTGAATTTAATATGTATTCTTATAACAATGTGCAACTGTTGCGATCACTCCACATCAAAGAAATTTCTATTTACAATAAGGATCATCATCACAATTAACTACAACTGACCAAAATAGGGAAATCAGGACACAATGAGAAGACCAAACCTAAGGATAATAGGTATAGATTAGAACGAAGAATTTCAACTTAAAGGGCCAGTAAATATCTTCAACAAATTATACAAGAAAACATACCTAACCTAAAGAAAGCAAGGCCCATGAATATACAAGAATCCTACAGAACTCCAAATAGACTGGACCAGAAAAGAAATTTCTCCCGACACATAATAATCAAAACATCAAATGCACTAACAAAACAAGAATATTAAGAGCAGTAAGGGAAAAGTTCAAGTAATATATAAACGCAAACCTATTAGAATTACACCAGACTTCTCACCAGAGACAATGAAAGCCAGAAGATCCTGGACAGATGTTATACAGAACCTAAGAGAACACAAATGCCAGCTCAGGCTATTATACCCAACAAAACTCTCAATTATCATAGATAGAGAAAATAAAGTATTCTATTCTACAAAACCAAATTTACACAATATCTTTCCATGAATCCAGCACTTTAAAGGATAATAAAGGGAAAAGTCCAACACAAGGAGGGAAACTATATGCTATGAAAAGCAAGACAGTAATATTTCAACAAATATAAAAGAATATAGTGAAATGAACAGAATCCCAATTCTATCAAGAAAATAACAGGAAGCAACCATGACTTTTCCTTAATATCTCTGAATATAAATGGACTCAATTCCCCAATAAAAAGACATATAATAAAAAACTGGCTATGTAAACAGGATCAAACATTTTGCTCCTTACAGGAAACCCAACTCAGGGACAAAGACAGACACTACCTCAGAGTATAAATCTGAAAAACAATTTACCAAGTAAATGGTTCCAAGAAACAAGCTGGAGTAGCCCCATTCTAATATTGAATAAAATGGACTTTCAACCTACCAAAAAGACAAGGAAGGAGACATTATACCCATCAAAGGAAAAATCGAGCAAGATGAACTCTCATTTTTATGCTTCAAATGCAAGGGCATCCATATTCATTAAAGAAACTTTAGTAAAGCTCAAAGCACACATTGCCACGTATACAATAATAGTGGGAGACTTCAACACCGCACTCTCATCAATGAACAGATCCTAGAAACAGAAATTAAACAGAAATTAAACAGAGACACAATGAAACTAACAGAAGTTATGAAACAAATGAACTTAACAGATATCAATAGAACACCTCGTGGTACCTTCTCCAAAATTGACCATATAATCACAAAACAGACATCAACAGATACAAAAGTATTGAAATAATCCCATGCACAAAATCTGATAACCACGGATTAAGGCTGATCTTCAATAACAATATAAACAATAGAAAGTCCACATACACGTAGAAGATGAACAACACTCTATTCAATGATAACTTGATCAAGGAAGAAATAAGGAAAGAAATGAAAGACTCTTTAGAGTTTAATGAAAATGAAGCCACAACATACCCAAACTTATGGGATACAATGAAAGCTGTCCTAAAATGAAAATTCATATCGCTGAGTGCTTCCAAAAAGAAACTGAAGAGAGCATAAACTAGCAGCTTGACAGCACACCTAAAAGCTCTAGAAGAAAAGGAAGCAAATTCACACACTAAGAGTAGACAGCAGAAAATAATCAAACTCAGAGCTGAAATTAACCAAGTTGAAACAAAAGGAATCAACCAAAACAGGAGCTGGTTCTTTGAGAAAATCAACATGATAGATAAACCCTTAGTCAGACTAACTAGAGGGCACAGGGATAGTATCCTAATTAACAAAATCAGAAATGAAAAGGGAGTCATAACAACAGAACTTGAGAAAATCCATCAGCTCCATCATCAGATCCTACTACAAAAGACTATATTAAACAAAACTGGAAAACCTGGATGAAATGGACAACTTTCTAGACAGATACCGGGTACCAAAGTTAAATCAGGATCATATTAATGATCTAAACAGTCCCATATCACTTAAAGAAATATAAGCATTAATTAATAGTCTCCCAAACAAAAAATTCCCAAGGACCAGATGGGTTTAGCACAGAGTTCTATCAGACCTTCAAAGAAGACCTAATTCCAACTCTCCTCAAACTATTCCACAAAATAGAAACAGAAGGTACTCTACCCAATTCATTCTATGAAGCCACAATTACTCTGATACCTAAACCACACAAAGATCCAAAAAAGAAAGAGAACTTCAGACCAATTCCTTTATGAATATCGATGCAAATATACTCAATAAAATTCTCCCAACCCGAATTCAAGTACACTTCAAAACAATCATCCATCATCACCAAGTAGGCTTCATCCCAGGGATGCAGGGATGGTTTAATATAAGGAAACCCATTAACATAATCCACTATATAAACAAACTCAAAGACAAAAACCACATGGTCATCTCATTAGATGCTGAGAAAGCATTTGACAAAATCCAACATCCATTCATTATAAAAATATTGGAAAGAACAGGAATTCAAGGCCCATACCTAACATAATAAAAGCTGTATACAGCAAACCAGTAGCCAATATCAAACTAAATGGAGAAAAGCTGGAAGCAATCCCAATAAAATCAGGTACTAGACAAGGCTGCCCACTTTCTCCCTACCTGTTCAATATAGTACTTGAAATCCTAGCCAGANCAATTAGACAACAAAAGGAGATCAAGAGGATACAAATTGGAAAGGAAGAAGTCAAAATATCAATATTTGCATAAATATGATAGTATATATAAGTGACCCTAAAAGTTCCATGAGATTCCACCTCACAAGAGTCAGAATAGCTAAGATCAAAAATTCAGGAGACAGCAGATGCTGGCTAGGATATGGAGAATGAGGAACACTCTTCCATTGCTGGTGGGATTGGAAGCTGGTAAAATCACTCTGGAAATCAGTTTTGGCGGTTCCTCAAAAAATTGGACATAGCACTACCAGAGGATCCAGCAATACCACTCCTGGGCATATTCCCAGAAGATGCTCCAACATGTAGTAAGGACACATGTTCCACTATGTTCATAGCAGCCTTATTTATAACAGACAGAAGCTGGAAAGAACCCTGATGTCCCTCAATAGAGGAATGGATACAGAAAATATGGTACATTTACACAATGGAGTACTATGCAGCAATTAAAAACAATGACTTTATGNAATTCTTAGACAAATGAATGAATCTGGAGGATATAATCCTGAGTGAGGTAATCCAGTCACAAAGGAACACACATGATATGCACTCAATGATAAATGTATGTTAGCCCAGAAGCTTGCAATTCCTAAGATGAATTCATAAAATAGAAGAAACTCGAGAAGAAGGAAGACCAAAGTGTGGATACTTCAATGCTTCTTAGAAGGGGGAACAAAATACCCATGGAAGGAGTCACAAAGACAAAGTGTAAAGCAGAGACTGAAGGAATTATCAGCCAGAGACTGCACCACCAGGAGATCTATCCTATAAACCACCACAAAAACCAAACACACTTGTGGATGCCAATGAGAGCTTGCTGATAGGAGCCTGATATAGCTGTCTCTTCAGAGGCCCTTCCAGTGCCTGACAAATACAGAAGTGGATGCTCACAGCCATCCATTGGCTGGAGCACAGGGTCCCCAATGAAGGAGATAGTAAAAGTACCCATGGAGCTGATAGGGTTTGCAGCCACATAGGCAGAACAATATGGACTAAGCAGTATACCCAGAGCTCCCTGGAACTAAACCACCAATCAATATAAACACATGCTGGGATTCATGGCTCTAGCTGCTTATGAAGCAGAGCATGACCTAGTCGGCCATCAATGGGAGGAGAGGCCCTTGGTCCTGTAACGGTTCTATGCCCCAGTATAGTGGGATGCTAGGTCCAAGAACTGGGAATCAGTTGTTTGGTGAGCAGGGGTAGGGGGATAGGGTGTTTTTGGAAGGGAAACTAGGAAATCAGATAACATTTGAAATGTAAATAAAGAAAATATCTAATAAAAATAATAAATAAATAAATAAATAAATAAACAAGTGGAAAAAATAAAAAAAATAGAAACAACAAATTGTCATATGTACACTACAGTTTAAATTACAAATATATCCTCTCTTTAGTTATCTAATTTTATTATGCCTTTAATACTTCTTCAATGTATTAATCAGTAACTGAATGATGGCTGCTTCTACAAAGAACATCTTAGTCAGAAAATAGAATAAATGAGTAGAGGCTAGAGAAGGACATCAGGTGTATTGTCCTATCGCTTTGCACATTATTGTTTTTGGTTTCAGTATATTTTCAGGGTCTCTTCTTCTCTGACTTCCAGTGCCATATACATAAACACAGTCAAGCATCATGGTGAGGAAATGAACTCATTGCTAACACTTGCAGAGCAAACACTTGTACCCACTAAACATTCCTCATAGCTCCCTCTTCTATATGTTTTCTATTATTTTAGGGTATTCTTTTTAGACATATAAAATAGTTTACTCTAATATAGGATGGCCCAATATATCTATAGTAGCTTCAGTCAGCTACAGTTACTGAATTTGGATTGCCATAAGAGACAAAATAGAATTGTTGACTTATTCTACCTTTCTTTGCATAGAAAAATTCATGATGTTCACATAAGATAAAATATTTCAAATATTCTAAGGAACACACCACACACCCATACAATTAACACACATCCATGTAGAAAGAGGGAGTAGGAAGAAAGTTTTTATATATCATATCATCTCTCTCTCTCTCTCTCTCTCTCTCTCTCTCTC
>NC_034591.1:46121983-46141072 GCF_900095145.1 Mus pahari
AGAGAGAGAGAGAGAGAGAGAGAGAGAGAGAGAGAGAGAGAGAGAGAGAGAGAGAGAGAATTATATCACCTTGTTATTAAATCTATGAATTTTATTGTTGTGGTTTCTGAAAACTGAAACCAAAGAATATCACTAATGTCATTTTGGCCCATACCTGAAGATCAGTAGCTAAAACACTGGAATAGATGTCTGGTCTCAAAAGTAAAATAAAATGGATGTCCCAAATTCAAGATGGGTTGGTTTCAAGATTGGGCAGGTTTTCTTTCAACCATCTATTCTTTCTCTTTTAAGGAACTGAATGATGCCCAGACACATTGGTGAAGGTGCATCATCTTTACACAGGTTTGCTAATTCAAACTCTACTATATTACAGAAATACTGTCTTAAATACACTTAAATATGAAGACAATATTTTCCAGATGTCTGAATATAATAATCTAATTTGGCATTTTGACACATAATATTACCTGTCAACTGTAGTCAGTTAGCATGCTCTGACATATTGCCACAAACCTGTAACATTAAACACACAAAGTTATGCTAATTTTATTAAGGTAAGATACCCAAAATTTGTCTTTAACTGTATAAATTCTGGAAGCTCTAGCAACATAGTCTTCTTATTACATGCCAAAGATATTCTAAGATATTCTTCCTTTCTGAAAATCTTTAATTTTCTTAATTTAACCATTTCCAAAGATTCTTACTTGAATTATGTAAGATAATATATTTATAAATTCAACATTGAAATTCTGGGTAATTAGCCATGCTGTGACATTGTTCCTCATTTAGTGAGTTACAAACAAAAACATAAAATTTGCAATATAAACATTCTAGTGTTGTAAATCAGCTCTGATTCAGAAATTAAAATACAGGTAAGTGCAGACATAGGAGCATAAGAGAACTGAGCAAGAAAAAGGAGGATTCTTGGTTAGTGGGGAGGAGATACTGAAAATAATCTAGAAATTGAACTCAAAATAAAGTCCAGGTTTGGCTGACAGGACCCTGATATAGCTGTCTCTTGTGAGGCTAGGCCAGTGCTTGGCAAATACAGAAGTGGATGCTCACAGTCATCTATTAGATGGAACACAGGGCCCCCAATGGAGGAGCTAGAGAAAGGACCCAAGGAGCTGAAGGGGGATGCAACCCTGAAGGTGGAACAACAATATGAACTAACCAGTAACCCCAGAACTCATGTCTCTTGCTGCATATGTAGCAGAAGATGGCCTAGTCGGCCATCTTTGGGAAGAGAGGCCCCTGGGTCTTGCAAACTTTATATGCTCCAGTACAGGGAAACTCCAGGGTCAGGAAGCAGGAGTGGGTGGTTTGGGGAGCAGGGCAGGGGGGAGGGTATAGGGGACTTTTGGGATAGCATTTGAAATGTAAATGAAGAAAATATCTAATAAAAATTGTTTAAAAAAATAGTTATCTATGCAGTTTAAGGTCAAAACCATGCCATGGGAGGAGCTCATCACAAATCATCACTCAAAAGGCAGCTTGAAGCTTCTGTACTTATATTAGGCACTTCTTTTTTCTGGGAAGCGGGTGTGGCCATGGCTGTGGCCTTGTGAACCAAGATGGCACCCTGGTTCACTGCCAAGCCCTGTGATTCCCTGCTTGATTACCAAAACCCTGAGTATGCGCACCTGAGTGATTGCACGCTGCCTACCAGACATATAGTGTCATACAGCATGCTATTGAGTCACTGGCCTATCAACACCCACCCTGTCTGTGTGCATGGCTTGCATATAGAATGTGCTGAATGCTGATTGGATGATGAGCGATGAGAGACAAGTGCAGAGGGTGGAAGGTGATAAATTGGGTGATCCCAGAATAAAGAGCTGAACTGAGGTGAAGCTGAAGAGAGCTGAGGAGAAGCTGAGAAGCAGAGAGGAGAGAAGCTGAACTGCTGTAGAGAGCTGGGGTGAGCTGTAGAGAGAATAAAGGAAGCTGCAGCAGGAAGCTGTGGAAGCTGCTCAAACCCTGCCTTGGCATATGTGTCGTCTTTGCCCCCACCTCTGCTGGACGGAGGCTGGGGTTCTCTGACACTTTTTAGTGTAGTATTCCATGTCCCATTTCTGTTGAATATGTATTATTCAGTTCAGTATTGCCAGCATTCTGAGCTCCCTATTTGAACAAGAATTCCTACAGAGGGAAAATGATTTCTACAAAGGGTGACTGATTACAACTTTAACAATGTGGAATGGTTGTAATGTTATAGCTCCTGAACCTAATTAGTTTACCTTGGGCTACTTTTATTAAATAAACACTTCTTGACACCCACCCAAAATAAATAAATAAATAAAATTAAGTAATTAATATTTATAATTAAATAATTAAGTAAGAAAGAAAGGTATGGAAGTAAATATTTTATTTTAATTTTTTTATATTCCATCTTCTATTCCCCACCCCCACATCCACCATCTGACTGCTCCACATCCCACACCTCCTCCCTACTCCACCCCATCTCCATTTGGAGTACCCCCATCCCACCTGACCTTTAAACTCCCTTGGGCCTCCAGTCTCTTGAGGGTTAGGTTGGTCATCTCTGAATTAACACAGACCTGGAAGTCTGTGTGTTGTGAGCCTCATATCAGCTTGTGTATGCTGTCTGTTTGGTGGTTCAGTATTTGAGAGATCTCAGGGGACCAGATTAATTGAGACTGCTGGTCCTCCTATAGGATCACCCTTCTCCTCAGCTTCTTTCAGTCTTCCCTAATTCAACAACAAGGATCAGCTGCTTCTGTCCATTGATTGGACAAATATCTGCATCTGACTCTTTAAGCTGCTTGTTGAGTCTTTGGGGGGGGGGGCAGTCATGATAGTTCCGTTTTTGTGAGCAC
The DNA here is from genome assembly GCF_900095145.1 of Mus pahari. Classification (NCBI taxonomy): domain Eukaryota; kingdom Metazoa; phylum Chordata; class Mammalia; order Rodentia; family Muridae; genus Mus; species Mus pahari. The sequence goes on from NC_034591.1 coordinate 46,124,824, forward strand.
TCCGTAACCTCAGTAATAGTGTCAGGCCTTGGAACCTCCCCTTGAGCTGGATCCCACTTTGGGCCTGTCATTGGACCTTCTTTTCCTCAGGCTCGTCTCCATTTCCATCCCTGTAATTTTTTTCAGACTGAAACAGTTATGGGTCAGAGATGTGACTGTGAATGGGAACCCCATCTCCTGTCTTCCTGCTGGAGGTGAGCTCTATAAGTTACCTCTCCCTACTGTCAGGCATTTCATCTAATTTCCTCACTTTGAGTCCAGGGACTCTCTGACCTCCCAGGTCCCTGGTGTTTACTGAGGGGAGGGGGGTTGTCACTCCAACCTCCTATTTCCTGTTTATATTCTCTCTGCTAGCTGTCAGGGCTTTAGTCCTTTTCCTGCATCCAATAACAGATCAGGTTCCCCTCTCCCTCTCACTACCTCCATCCACTTTCCCTCCCAGGCCCCTTCCTCCCTCCCAACTTGTGATTGCTTTCTTCTTTCTCCTAAGTGGGACTGAGGCATCCTCACTTGGGCAACTCAGCTTGTTGAGCTTTTCGAATTTTCTGGATTGTTTCTTGGATATTCTGTAAAGATTTTTTTGTTTTGTTTTGTTTTGTTTGTTTTGTATTTTTGGCTAATATTAACTTTTAAGTGAGTACATACCATGCAGGACCTTTTGGATGTGAGTTACCTCCCTCAGGATATTTTCTAGTTCCATCTACTTGCCTGCAAAACTCAAGATTTCCTTGTTTTTAATAGCTGAGTAGCATTCCATAGTGTAAATGAACAACATTTTCTGTATCCATTCTTCTGTCACGGCACATCTAGGTTGTTTCCAGCTTCTGGCATGAGGTTTTGTTCTTAGCCATTCTGATTGGTATAAGGTGGAACCTCAGGGTCGTTTTGCCTTGCATTTCTCTGAACACTAAGGACTTAGAACATTTCTTTAGGTTCTTCTAAGCAAGTTGAGAGTTCTCAATTGTGAATTCTCAGTTTAGTTCTATACTCCATTTTTAATTGGGTTGTATGGTTTTTGGGTGGTTAACTTATAGAGTTCCTTACATATTTTGGATATTAGTCCTCTATAAGATGTGGAGTTAATGAATATTTTTTCCCAATTTGCAGGTTGCCAATTTGTCTTATTGACTATGTCCTTTGCTTTACAGAAGCTTTCCAGTTTCATGAGGTCCCATTTATCAATTGTTGATCTTGGAGAATTAGCCATTGGAGTTCTGTTTAGGAAATATCCCCCTGTGCCAATGAGTTCAAGGCTTTTTCCTACTTTCTCTTCTTTAGAGTCAGTGTATCTGGTTTTATGTTGAAGTCCTTGATCCACATGGACTTGAGCTTTTTACAAGGTGACAAATATGGATGTATTTTTATTCTTCTACATACATAAATCAGTTAGACCAGTACCATTTATTGAAGATGCTTTCTTTGTTCCAACAGGCTGAGAAAGAAATTAGGGAAATAATTCCCTTCACAATAGAATCAAAAAATATAAAATATCTTGGGGTAACTCTAACCAAACAAGTGAAATACCTGTATGAATATAATTTCAAGTCTCTCAAGAAAGAAATGGAGAGATATCACATGCCCATGGATTGGCAGAATTAACATAGTAAAAATGGCCATCCTACCAAAGGCAGTCTGTAGATTCAAGGCAATCACCATCAAAATCCCAACACAATTATTCAAAGACATGGAAAGAGCAATTCTCAAATTCATCTGGAAAGGCAAAAAACTCAGAATAGCGAAAACAATTCTTAACAATAATAAAAGAACAACTGGTTGAATCACCATCCCTGACCTCAAGCTTTACAACAGAGCAACAGTGATCAAAACTGCATGGTATTGCTACAGAGACAGACAAATTGATCAATGGAATAGAATTAAAGATCCAGAAATAAAACCACACACTTATGGGTTACTTGATCTTTGACAAAGACGTCAAAAATATACAATGGAGCAAGTAAATATTACATTAAAAAAACTTATCATTCCTTAATTTTCAGACACACAGGGGAGAAATTCAAGCTATTTGGTCACACCTACACACAAGAGAGTTTCAAAATAACTTGAGAATAATTAAATGTATCATTAACCATTTAAATTTTGTCCATAGTAATACTAACAAACATGCTAATATTATGATCTGATACCTATCTATTACAAAACACTTAGAGATGAGTCTAGGTTATTCTATTATTCATTCTGTCAAATAGAATGCTAAAGCCTCAGCATTTATGCATGTATTATATAATAGAGAAAACAATAATTTGTATGACATATACAATAGCACATATTGGCCAATATACATATGTTGGCCAATTTTTCCTAGCCATATCTGTCATTTTCAAAGAAAATAGTCAGAATTTGTATTTTATTAAGGTGTATTTAATAAAATAATATAATGTAATATAATAATTTATATTACCAAACAACACATTCAAAAAGTATGTTTATGTAATCTTATTTTTAAAATGTGGTTTTTTCTCTAAAATATTTTTTGCAGAAAGACTTTAAATGATAGCATTAGATTTTCAGCCATACACAGGGTAGAAGGAAGCTGAATATGAGCTAATTCAACACTGTTATGACATAAGATATCATTTTGCTAATGACATGTTATTTTATTTTATTTCCCATGGTAATTACTGAGAAACAGCAAATGTTATTTTTGACAATGAAGCATATATTCATGTGTTTGCATTTCAAGTTTGCATTTCAAGAAATTTTCAGTATTAAAATGTATTCAATGTGCTTCAAAATGTTTAATTATAAATAATTTCATTGAATGTATTTATGTTTGTTTTTATTATTTTCCAAAATGCTAAATTACAATATGATGAGTATATTCACCAATAATAGAAGAATGATTACTTTATCTATACACTCTATAAAAGAAAAAGATACTGATATGGTTTACTAATTTCTGGACATAACTAGAACTTTGTGACTTTATTTTTTCAGAAATGTTATCCCCCTTCCCAGTTAGAACTTGGCAACTTTTAAAAGATTTATAAATCAGCTTTTCTCTATGAATTACATGTCATTTAAAATAGTTTAGTTTCTTTGATTATAAAAAAACCTAATTATAAGCCACTCAATAAAAAAATCATACAATGTCATTGTTTTAATGTTTATAAACTTGTTATATATAATAGTTCTCTTCCTAGAGCACATACAATTGATAGCTATTATAAATGAAATAAGTAAATGACAGTAAAGACTATTGACTAAAGATCAAATGTATGATTAGTAGCATATCAGATATGCCATGCATGTAACTGTTCATATCATCAAAAGCATAATTTTCTTCTGGCCTATATAAACAAATAGTCACTCATGGGAGAGAAGGCTATAGTGTTTGCCTCACCCAATGTGATTATGATGTCCTTAGCAGTTAAAATAGTTTACATTTAATTTAATATAATGTGTATGAATATTTTGCCTTCATGTATTTCTATACACCACTTGCTTGCCTGGTGTTGTGGAGACAAGTAGAGTGTGTCAGATATCCTGAGTTACAGATAATGGTGAGCTGCTGAGTGAATGCCAGAAATCAAATCTGGATATTCACAAGAACTGTCAGTGTTCTTAACCAATGATCCATTTCTCCAATCCCTGTTCTTAGGCTTTTTAAAGGGACTTTAAAATTTTCTTGTATATTTTCCATAACAATAAGTTAGGTGGAAATAGCACCATCTTCATTTTGAATCTGAAAATAGTAAAGGCAACATAATTGAACAACTTATTCATTAAGTAGTAACAGTTGTCTCTTCCTAGGGGCTGTGCAGCTATCTGTCTATGCGGCCTGTCCATCAGACTATGCATGAATTATTTTACATTTGTTTATTATAAGCATTTCATTATTTTAATTCAATACCAATTACTTGTGTGGGAAACTTTAGAAAACTATAGATAGAGATAATTTCTCCATGATTCCTGAAAACTATGAAGAATTTTGTATTGATATATTCAGCACATTGTTTCTTATTTATTCTTTAATTTTGGTTTGATTGCCTTAAATACTATCAGGTCACTTGTGGCATTTAAGCAATTTCAAGGAGTAGTGAACCATGAACTAAATTTCCATAAATTTTCTAGATGGTGGACAAGAAAAAATAAAGATGTCTACAAGTTAGTGAAAATAAATATCTACTGAACTGTATTACTAAAAATGTTTGGGAAATTTTCAATGAGATAATTTAACTTTTTTTGATTTGTCATGATGAAATATCATTTTCTAAATATGATTTAAAATTATATTAATATACATTTCTTTACATTCTGAAGAATCATCAATTATCTTCATCCTGCCATATGAATGCTTCATAAAACAATTTGAATTTCAATCAGCATCATGTAACAGTAGTTGTGACAGTAAGAAGTAGCCATCCATTTTAAATATTAATTTCTCTTTCCTAAATATTCAGTGGATTTTGTGGTTTACTTAAATTATGTCTCATCTAACATAAACATTTTATTTAACCATTAGAGCAATTGTTAATCTGCTATTTTACTCCCGCAAATATAGCTTTTACACTTCTCTATTATGTCGTCCTGTTAGTCTGAGGAAGTGAGTGTTTATTAATGCCACTAATGAAATAAGGATGTGATAAATGAAGATACTGTGAGATGGATCATTGTGCTCATGATCAATTATCTTGAAGTTCTTGAAGTTACAAGTCTTATAAAAGAAAATTAGCTAATGTCGATTACAATATATCAATGTGCCATTTCTAGCTAGTGTTTTAGGACTTCATTAATAATTGCTTACCAATAGACTTGAATATAATGTTTCAAATTACCACTTTGGTATATGGGATGCTAATGTGTGGTTTATAGCTGTATGCAAATATCTAAGACACCTGAAATAGCAACTTGAGAGGGAAAATCTTCTTGTATTTCCAGTTAATTTACTTCTATTTTAGCATGCTACCACTGTAAGATGAGAAGGACCCTGTACTGTTCAGATCTGCTCAAGATACAATTCTGACAGACACCATGTAGAACCAATGTGGGTAATATGTGTGCAGAGAATGGATGAGAAGTTATATGGATTTTCTCAGATTACATGACATGTAATTACAGATTACATTACATGAGTTTTTGTTTTTTTTTTTTAAATCAGGCCTTGAGGAAGACAATTTTGGTCAATAGGTCAGTTAGTTTTCAGCATCACCAAGCCAAGAGTATATCACTGACATTATAACTACTTTCTGGAGCAACACTTTTAGGAGATATTATTTAGTAAGCTATCATTATGGTGAAAGTACCAAGACTCCTTTGCTGTTAAATCATGATAATAAAGCAAAAATTGCAAATGGACTCACATGGAAATTAGGGATTTCATTGGGGATTACAAGAATTGTTGTACCTTCACGCATTTCCCCTTAAATGACATCCTTGTCCCTCCAGAACCTTGTCAGAACAGCTTAACATGGTTTCTAAGCGAAGGGACGCAGCCAGTTTAGAGAATGCACAACTTCCCGCTCTGTCAGAATGCTGTATCAGAACTGGTTTATGTCTAGGACAGCTATCTAGCTCTACTCCCCTGAATAAAGAACTATGTTTACTTTTCTGCCCATTATATAATATATGTCAATGAAATCTAGATCAAGATCAGAAAACTGTGTTCTGTCGGAGTATGTGTGCTTTAAAAAATGATTCCTAAATACATATCAAAACATAAAAGGCACTGTTAGAGAACAGGAAAGGGGAAACAGAGACACATTGGTTTTAAAATGATAAAAAAAAAGACAATCCAAACAAAAACAAACACAATTGAAATCAAACCAGTCCAAAAATACTCAATTTATTTCATTGGTAGAAAACCTTAACATTTGTATCGGCTTCTATTTTACATAAAACTTGCCAAGAGCGAATCAAAACTGCATTACCACATGGTACACACAGAGATCAGCCCCATTGATGATATGGTATTTGGGAAGAGATGAAGAAGATGAACATTCTAAAATTAGTTGAGGAAGAAGTAAGAGAGACTTTTTTTTTTTAAACTTCAATTTAAAATCCTTATAGAATGTGACCCGATGTTTACGAGGAAAGTAAATCCACATAAAGGCTATAGAAATGTTACTTTGAAAGTCTTGAAGCAGACTGTGGCTAAGGAATCCTTGTTAAGCAGTACAGTGCCCTATTTAGATGCTGACTGATACAGTGGACTGTACAGAAGCCCTTGCAGACTTGCATCATCTGTTTATCCTGGTTTTTAAGTTTCATTCTATTTCCCCCCTCACATTACTTCCATCATTCCAATTTAAACTTTATGCTGTCTTCTTTTCCAATTGTATCCTGTTTGGTCTTTTTTAGGGTAGTTGTGAATTATGTTAACATTTTTCATTTTTAACATTATCCTAAGCATTTATTTGCACATCATATTTCTTCACATGCCTTTCAAAAGTATAAGCATCCTACTTTTTCTCATATTCATTTTTTCTGGTTTTAGTGTAGAGAAGGGTTGTATATTAGTTCAAAACACTCAAAACATTTTTTAACTTGATAATTCAGGCTGACTCAAATGCACCACACATTTTCTTAGCTAACATTGTATCACGAAGAAATCAGCAGCTCCTGTTTAATTGACTCGCCCCAGGATACTTTGAAACATATTCACCTTTCCAGATTGCTTTGATTTACAATTATATTTCCCTTTTGATAGTCTCAGATGATTTTTAATTGCTCCTAATAATCTTCATTATATAAAAAGATGCTTGCAATTATTTGATTTCAATAGACTCTGCCAATGGAAGTAATTTATAGAAGAATAATAAGTTTGTATCTTGAAAGCAGATGGATTAATGACTCAGACAATTCAATAGACAAGGATTACTTTGAATGAGAAGTTAGTACAATGAATAGCATATTTGGTTTCAAAAGAACTTGTAAACTAAAAGCTTTTAGAGTTAGATATCAGCAAGGAATCAAACTGAAAATAATATAAGACAATATCTGTTTTCAATCAGGGCAAGAGAAATAACATGAATTAAAAACATTATGAATCCAAATAATATGTAATAGGGATGCTATGTACTATGTTATAGAAGTAATAAGGTCTCCATAATTCTATTAGAAAACAACTAAAAGGGATGTGTCTTAGGTTATTTTGGGTGTTCTACTCTGTTGAGGCTATAAATGTATCCATTAGAATTTTTTTTCAAAAATCATACGAAAGAAAGCTTGTGGATTACAGTAGAGACAAACAGTATGGATCCTATCTTTAAAAAACAGCAACAGGAACTGTATACAGTATCATTTGGAAATGGAAAATGCAACCCAGAGCTGTTAACTGAGCTACTATCTCTTTTTCATATGACTATCATGACAGAGAGACTCTATATGGGGCAAACAAACAAACAAACAAACAAAACCACTGTCAGTATCACCCTTCCAGATTATAAGATCTACAATAGAACTATATGCATCAGAACATTAGCATAGAAACATACAAGTTCATCAGTGAAACAGAATTGAAAAGTCATGTAGAACTCTTGTGTACTGTGTAGAAGCATCACATGTCAATGAAAAGTTGATGGTTTATTAGTAAGAAGGAAAGAAAGAAAATGTGGGAGTTTTGGTAGAGAGACAGAAACTCTAGGAGATAATCAGAGGTACGAAGATTTGCTACCTGAACTCTGAGGAAGTCAGATGTATGAAACTGAGAAGTAACTAACCATGTGGATAGACATAGATCGTTTAATGACAGTGTGAAAGCTGCTCCGAGCTGTAGGGAGCTGCAACGTGTAGGTGCAACAACAATATAAACTAACCAGTACCCCCTGAGGTCATGTCTCTAGTTGCATATGTAGCAGAAGATGGCCTAGTCAGCCATCATTGGGAAGAGAGGACCCTTGGTCTTGTAAACTTTATATGACCCAGCACAGGGGAAGGCCAGGGCCAAGTAGTGGGAATGGGTGGGTAGGGGAGCAGGGGCGCGCGGGGGGGGGGGCTATAGGGAACTTTCGGGATAGCATTTGAAATGTAAATAAAAAAAATAATAATAAGCAAAACATGGAAAAAAGAAATGTAAATGAAGAAAATATCTAATAAAATATTAAAAAAAAAAAAAAAAAAAAAGACCTTGCTAAGTAGCAAAGCCTCACAGCATAGAAGCTGTGGATTCTCCCGAGTGAGAAAGATCAAAGACAGCTCAAAAGAGAGCTAGTTGGCACACTGGGAAACTGAAGCCCAATTTGGGTTCATAGGGAAAAATCTGCCACCAGCCAGAGTCCAACAGAGAGAAGGACTGACCCATGTAGAGCTAGGATATAGCAGCCTATGTGACCTGTTCGATTGAGCAGATGTGGCAGAAGCCAGAAACAGACAAATTCTGGCCTGAGGAGCCTGACAACTCCAGGGCTCAACAATTTCCCAGAGCGGGGAACGATGGGTGAGGCATTAAGTGACGTTCCAAATCACCTACAGACAGAAAGAATCTTAGCACAACTCTTCCCTATGTTCAAAAGGGCAGGGGTTGGACTAGTCACAGGCAAGACATAGAAGCAAAACAAAAACTTACAGAAGAAACTCCAGTGCAGCCAAACTTCTTGCCAGATGAAAATTATTTGAAACCACTGGAGGGTCTCAGACCCTAGAGAAAGAAGAGGTTCCCAGGACCCAACGAGGATAACGCTAGCCAAAAAGCACAGAGAAGTGGAGATAGAACTTGTAGAGACTACTTCCAGTAGATAGGCTCAGCCCTCAGTCGAGGAATGGGGCCACCCAACCATCTCAAAGCTTATAAATCAGAAATGTTCCTGTCCATAGGAAAGACAGGGACAAAAAGTGGATCAAAGACTAAAGGAAGGACTACCCGGGGACTGCTCTATCTGAGGATCTATGCTGTCTGCTGACACCAAGCCCCAAACACTTCTGCTGTTGTCAAGAGGAACCTGACCAACACAGATGCTGATACTGGCCCCCAACCATCAGCGTGAGCTCTGGGACCAAGGTTGGGGAACTAGCGAAAGAACTGGGGAAACAGAGGGGGATTGCAACCCCATAGGAAGAATAATGTTGGCTGGCTAGAAAACTCAGTGCTCCCAAGGACTAGACTATTAACTAAGGAATGAACAGGCAGGGATCCAAGGCTCCAGATATATATGAAGCAGGGGATAGCCTTGTCTGAATGAAAGGGAGGCCCTTGATACTGTGAAGGTTTGATGCCCAACACAGGGGGATGCTGGAGCAGTGCGGTCGAAGTGTGTGTGTGTGTGTGTGTGTGTGTGTGTGTGTGTGTGTGTGTCTGTGTGTGTGTGTGTGTGTCTGTATGTCTGTGTGTGCACCCTCATAGAGACAAACGGGAGGGGGAAGAGGGTGTTTGGGATGGGGGTGGGGTGGAGGAGAAACCTGGAAGGAGGATATCATTTGAGATGTAAACGAGTGTTCCTTGAGATGTAAACGATAGGGATAATTAATAATAAAAAAAAAAAAAGGAAGGAAGGAAGGAAGAGGGGAGGGAGGGAGGCAGAAAGGGAGGGAGGGAAGAAAGGAAGGAACTGAAATCCAAAAAAGAAAGAATTATTTGAAATTATGTCTTAATGATAAAGAGGGGAAAGAGACTGAGTATAAAACACCATCAACATATATAAATATAAATAATTGAAAGTTAATAAAATAAAGTCCCAAATGAAAGAGTTAAGTAATATTAAAAAGAACTCTCCAGAGGAAAGAGCCTAGAGAAAATTAAATAAAAAGAAAGATAAGATAGTAAGTTTAGAAAGTATTAAGAGAGAAATTAATAAATACGCATAGAAGATAAAGACATAGAAGATAAAGATAAGAAGAAGAAAAAGAAATGTATTAAAAGGCACATAGATGCTAATGAAAATGAAGAAACAAAACGGATGGTCACAGAAATACTGAGCTTAAATATAAAAAATAAAGTCTCCAAAGAAAGGAGAGTAAAAGAAAAATAGAAGAAATTCTCCAACGAAAGGAGAAAATAAACTCTCTAAAAGAAAGAGAGGAACAAAAATAATAAAGTTTCCATAAAGGCAGAGAATTAGATTGAAAAAGGAAATATTTTCCATGTTAGAAAATGGAAAATACTGTAGAAGGGAGCATGTGGACCCCACAGAATGTTGCTATGACGGTCAAAATAAAAATTAAATGCTCAGCAGTGATTGTAGCTGTGTACATCCTCTTTAAGAAAGATCAGAATGAAGCAGGTTTAGAGAAGAAGAAACTGGGAATGGGGATAACATTTGAAATGTAATTAACAAAATAATAAATAAAGAAGAATTTAAATATAATTATGTGATGCCACAAGTTATATTGTCATTAGATTATAATAAAATGCAATTCACCATATTCTTCCAGAACTGCTAAAAGTAATGGGGTCTTTTTTTTAGGGTTTCTTTTTTATTATTATTTTATTTAATCTTTTTTTCCTACACTTCAGATTTTATCCTCCTTCCAGTCCACCTTCTGACTGTTCAACATCCTGTACCTCCTCTCCCCTGACCCTGTCTCCGCAAGGATGATTATCCTACCTCCTCACCAGACCTCCCCACTCCCTGGGGCCCCAAGTCTCTTGAGGGTTACATGTATCTTCTCTGACTGAAACCAGACCTGGCAGTCCTCTCCTGTATACAGTTGAATTAATTATTTTGAGATAAGATCTTTTCATGTAGCCTAGGTTGGTGTCAAACCTACAATTCTCTTGAATTTGGCATCCAGTCACCGGAGCAGGAAGGTGCTCCCTATCTCCCAGAGTGTCCTCCTGATATCTTCTTGATGTTTCTGTTGCTCTCCCTCCACAAACTCACTATGTTAGGAGTTAGTATAGCTAGAATCACTCTCCCACAAAATACTGTCCTCATATAATTGTTTAAGATTTTAAAGGACTTTAAATTACATAAACAGCACAAAACATAAGCTATTGTTATATGTAAATTATTGGCACACATATTTATTGCCATGTCTTTTGTTTAAAACCATAAAATATATGTGGAACCTTTTTGGGTTTTTTTTTATAGGTTCATGGATTTCTCTCCAACAACCACAACTTTCTTAGCACCACATTTAATGTTACTAAACATTGGCAGTGAAGGTAGAAACATAATTTACATTGTATTTTTCATTGTGACTCTCTTTACTACAGCTCTGTTTCTTTTACTTAAAATGAAGACAGATAAAAATTCTTATAAATGGGTCTGTGTTTGAAGTAGGTATAGCTTACTGGCTGTTGTTCTTTCCAGCTGTTATTCCTTTCAGCCACCAATGATCTTATGTAGCCTGGTTACATAAATCTCTTATCTTAAAAGATAATCTTCAACAAAGTTTTTGTTTTAAACTCAACCTAAATAAATCACAGCTGGAGAGATCTACAAAGGAAATCTTCTTCTCTAAAGGCAACTTAAAGCTTGTGGAAAACACATTTCATCTTATAAAAGAGTGATCATCTCAGTGGGATAAAAGCTCGAAAATTAGAATTCATAGTCTCTTCTACAAAAGGCAAAACTATAGGGACAGGAAATACACAATGTTTGCTAGACTAATAGAGGTGGCTAAGAGACTACAAAGGAGCAATGAGAGCAGATTTTTGTATCTTGATGTAAGTTACAGATAACAGGACAATTCACTTGTAAAGAATTTGTACAACTATACATCAAAATAAGTAAATTTTGCTCAACTTGTCTTTGAATAAAGGTTTGTAATATATTTGAGACCACCAGTGGTGGCTGTGCCTACTAATCTGTTGGAAAAATGTGGAAATATTCACTAAATCAATGCATTTAATTTCAGAAAATGACCAGAAGCTTTGTTGGGTAGAAGATGTAAAGATGAATTTCTGTATTTAGTTTCATCATTACCATGGTGTTTCAACCTGACTGAGACCATGGTCCTGTCACACACTTTGATTCCTCATTCACCCCAAAAGTGTATTGTTAAGAATGCATGGAAGAAGCAGCTAAAGACAGCTAAGGAGTTTTTTGGTTCTAAGAGGTATGAAGTGGCCTGCTTCATTCTGTTCATGCCAATTACATTCCTCAATATTACAAACAATTTGAAGTCAGTCTTGAGTACATAATGACATATATGTATATATATATGTCATTATATATATATTATATATATAATATATATAATTATATATATAATATATATATATTCCATAAATGTACACACACACACACATATATATATATATACATATATATATATATATATATCTTTCTCATTCTTCCTCATGTTCTGTCTCTTCCCTCTCTCCCTCCATCTGTATGTGTATATTACTCTCTAATTCTTTTCTCAGGTTTATAAAGCTTCCTATGCCCCAAAAGCTTAGAATGATTCATTTAAACAGTTTTCAGAGAGTTGTAAATGTAGATCCACTACCCAAGAAAAATTTATTTATAGACACCTCATAATTTTAAATAGAAAAGTAATTTATTAATTGATGCATTGCCATTTGCCTGCAAAACCAACAATAATGCAGTTTTGGTAGTTGTTCTAGTTTCTTTTCTTCTCTTCTAATAAAAAATTACAACAGTAAATAACATAAAAACCATGGGATTAGCTTAAATTCCAGTGTTCTGTTCAACACTGACAGAGTTTCAAGTTACATGCCTAGTCATAACCCAGAAGAGACCAGAGCAGAGGAAACAAAAATATCTTTACTGTACCCTGCTGCTGCTTCTCATTTACCTTTCTATGATACAGTCCCTGAAATATTACTAATCTCCCTGGGCCGAGTCATCTTACATCAATCAGTAATCATGACAATTTCCCATAGACTTGCCTATAGACAACCCTGATTAAAGTAATTCTTTGACTGAGACTCTTTTATTCAGATGAATAGACACTGTGCCAAAGTGACAATTACATTTAACCATCATAGGAAACTAACAATTGTTTTTAATAAGAGAAATAATAAATATGTAGCTCTTTATCTATGAAGAAATGCCTTACCTTGATTAGATATATGAATCAGACATTGAAGTACATTGTACAGCACAAAGAAAGGAGACAGGGGTCTTCTATGTAAATCGAGGTATTTTTGAATATGTGCACTCTTCTTCATCATGCATTCGATACAATTTTCTTCTTATTGCAGAGAGAGAGTCCCAATTCCTATATTATGAGAACAAAAGGTCTTAATTTTATATTTTTCAATAAATTAATAAAAAGAAAGCATTACCCACTACCTCAAAATGTACAGTGATAAAAATGAAAAAAGTTAGACAGAACTTTAAACGATCTAATATGCACTAAAGTGGAACATAAACCCCTTCTGCTTAAGAGACTATGCACTTCAGAATGAGGGTTCAGAAACTCCTTAGCTGAAAAAGACCTGAATTACCCTGCTGAAGACTAATTTTCTTGTAAACAGAAGGTGCCATGCAATCTTCTAGAGGAAAAAGAAAACAACAATCTTTAGACCAAATAACAGCTAAGATGAACAGCATCAATGTAATGAACAGAAGAGCACAATAAGCCAAAGGGTACAGTTTTGACACACACACTTTGTGGATAACAAACTACTCTTAAATTGGACTCATGACCTAATCAATAAAGGGAGACCATGACTAGTACTGGCAACCTAGTATCACTCAGTGCTAGTGAAGTCATCATTATTGGAGAAGAATCTGTAATCTCTAATTTACTAAGCCAGCACAATGCCATACACTCTATATATACTTAAGCTTTTGCTCACAGATTAGTAAAAGATTTACCCCTCATCAAAGAAATTTTACATCTCAACAGATGAATAGCACTACAGTAAAACACAACCGATCAGAATTTGGACTTGTGTATCACAGACCCATTGCAGACATCTATGAAAATATTCCTGCTCCTAAGGCTCTGGGAATATTACAGAAAGGGAGGCAGAGAGATTCAAAGCGACAATGGATCAGAGAGCTTCTTGAGAGATTGGAGCACTATCAGAAGTTAAACCTATAATGTCTCACAAGGAAGGCTGCCTAAATGTGTGCTGATCAAAGATGACAGCAATGAACATGCCAAACTAAATCATAAAAAAGTCCTCAAGGTTTTTAGCCAACTGTAAGCAAAACAAAACAAAACCAAGCTAACAAACAAAGCAAAAGAAAACAAAAACAAACAAATGAGAACAACATCAAAACCTGGGCACAGGGGAGTGGGGTGGTCTTACTCTAAGTAGAGCCTACCAATACAATGTCCAATGCCAAAAGCCAGCCCTGAAAACATATATACGTGTGGCATTATACAGGTTGAACAGGTTTTATTTAAGAATACACATGTTTTACACACACACACACACACACACACACACACACACACACACACACACCTATGCAATAACAGTCTAAAGATGTCAAGAATGGAATGGGGAATGGATCTTATAGCAAGGAAAGTTAAGGTAGAAGTGTATTTAAACTGTATTCTGAAAAACAAAATTAAAAACATGTCAACACATTCTCCAATAGACCCAAAGCTAAGATGGTCTTGAGTCTCATGGTGCTTGCAATAAGATACCATTGCCCTTCTTCATGAGAGGATTTAAAAATGTAGATTTTATTAACATGTGATTATAAGAAATGTATATTCAGCAATCTCCAAAACACAAGAAAATCAAGAAGGAAGACCAACACGTGGATACTTCATTCCTCCCCAAAATAGGGAATAAAATACCCATGAAAGAAGTGGCAGAGACAAAGTTAGGAGCTAAGACGAAAGAATGGACAATCCAGAGACTGCCCCACCTGGGGGTCCATCCCATAATCAGCCACCAAACGCAGACACTATTCCATATGCCAGCAAGAACTTGCTGAAAGGACACTGATATAGCTATCTCTTCTGAGGTTATGCCAATAGAAGTGGATGCCCACAGTCATCTATAGGATAGAACACAGAGACCCCAATGGAGGACCTAGAGAAAGTACCCAAGGAGCTGAAGTGGTCTGCAACCCTATAGGTGGAACAACAATATGAACTAACCAGTACCCCCAGAGCTCGTGTCTCTAGCTGCATATATAGCAGAAGGTGGCCTAGTCAGCCATCTTTGGGAAGAGAGGCCCCTTGGTCTTGCAAACTTTATATGCTCCATACAGGGGAACGCCAGGGTCAAGAAGTGGGAGTGGGTGGGCAGGGGAGCAGGGTGGGGGAGTGTATAGGGGACATTCGGGATAGCATTTGAAATGTAAATGAAGAAAATATCTAATAAATATTTAAAAAAAGAAATGTGTATTCAGATCCAATGTTAATGGAAGAACACCTAGTCATACAGTTTTAAACGTTGACAGAAACAGAAGCTGTAGGAAAAAAAAAATCTCTTACCGACATACATAGATAGAAGGCCCATGTTGAAATGCACAACCATGAGATCTCAAAGACCATCATAGGACATGATTTCATCACTGAAATTTAGGACAGATGACCCAGTGTACATAATAATTTACCTTAAGTCATGTCAGTTTTTGCTGATTTTTAATCTTCCAACATTTTTAAAAGAGACAGAGGGGTGTTAAGAAAAAAATTCAATCGTAGAATGGGGTTGCTTTTGCTTTCTTTAGATGGTTTAATTAAGCCCATTATGCAAAAAGAAAAAAAAAAAACCTTGTCAAACTGCACTAAAATTGATTGCCATATCATTTTAAACGCCTAAAACTCAATAAAAAGGCAGTAACTGTGTACTCATAATTTAAATATATTTCTTTCTTCTGGGTTATGATACTAGACTGTACATTAAGGAAAAAAGACTAATTTATGAGTTATTAAGACCTTCATATCCCTGTAAGAAAGGATGACTGCTTCTCTCAAGAATAAAGAGGGATCTAGGTGTTGTAGGTTTCTAATTAATCTTCATCTCAGCATTTATGGTCTCATTTGTTCCTTTTTGGATTTTTAATTTTAGCCTAGAAGACCTTCCATTGCAATTAACTTATTTGATAAAGGTGTTTGATATTTTTGTTGCAATTAATTCATTTGGGATAGACACTTTTAATTTTTTTAAAGTATCAATGATTTTGTAACCTGTGGCTATGATCTCCTCAAATAATCTTTTTGAGATGGGAAATTTATAATATATATTAAACCACTAGAACAAAATACTTATTATCAGACCAAATTGGAATGAATAGTAAAACAGATAAACAAACAAACCAAGACAAACAAACAAAGGCATTGTTCCCATCTCCAATGCAGGCATTTCTAGAATTTCTCTCATTCTATTTTTTATTGGAATTCTCCCTGTCCTAGTAAAATCAGTGTATTGGTCTTTGTTTAACACCCCCCCCACACACACACACACATACAC
>NC_034591.1:46141212-46171503 GCF_900095145.1 Mus pahari
AAAAAAAAAAAAAAAAAAAAAAAAGCAAAGCAAAGCAAAGAAAAGCTCTAAGGTCTTGAGTAACATTGTAGAGTACATATCTGTTACGTAGAAGATATGATCTTGTAAATTAATGTGAGCTGGAATTATTATCTACTAGAAAGTCACACAAAATCTGTCAAAATACAGAACAGCACACTGTAACATAATATATGTTACAATAAACCAGAATATCTTATTTTTATCTTAGACTAAACATGTTTTCAATCAACGAGCGTCCTTAATCACTGTGCATGAAAATAAGTTGATGCTACCAGGTATGAGAAGGAATGAGAGACACCTGTTACAAATTTGAAACAGTATATACCACCAGATGATGTACTAAAATATTGGTTATTTTTCTATTTTTGTCCTTGTTTTAGTTTTATTAGGTAAAATAATGAAAAAA
Organism: Mus pahari; assembly: GCF_900095145.1. Taxonomy (NCBI): domain Eukaryota; kingdom Metazoa; phylum Chordata; class Mammalia; order Rodentia; family Muridae; genus Mus; species Mus pahari. The sequence continues at coordinate 46,141,640 of NC_034591.1, forward strand.
CATTATAATTAGGTCCTGTATATATGCCAAGAATTGGAAATCCATTCTAATTAATTTTTAAACTGTCCCTTCAAAAACACAAAACTGCAACATTTTTAAGATAAAAATTAAATATTCATCAAAACTTATTTGTTTTATAAAAGACAGAAAGTAGAAATGTTGAGATGTGCAAAATAAAGCCTGAGGTACAAGCCATAAAGGATGTGAAGTGATGGTTGATAGGCCATGGCATGGGTTAACCCATCTCTTGATGTGTAAAGAGATATTTGACATTTCACAGCATTGTTTGGAAACCTGAGGCTTTCAGTCAGAAATATAATGAAGAGCAGACGAGAAATTCAAAATCATGGCACTATCCTGAGACTCTAAACCTGAATATACAGAGTTAACCCCTTATTGACATATAAAATTTAGAGTACTTACCCCTTGATTCCAAAGTGGCTGTTTTTTTGTTTTTTTGTTTTTTTTTTATCCCAAAGTGCTAGTGGCCTGTCTCTTATTCCTAATTTAACATCTAGATTCCCTTTCACAACCCCTGTTTCTCTCTATAACCATAATGAAGTGTTATTTTGAGACTGTTTTGCATGTGTAATATGAACAAATGAATTAGTTAAATCCAATTGGCTAATTCATTTTCAAAGGTGTTTCTAAACTAATTTTTAAATATAAAAATGTATGGACAGAAGTATTTCTTTTACCTAATAGAGATATATCTCAGAGAATGGCTTTTGGTACTTTTCATGCCTATAAAATAGATTTTCATGTTAATTTATCTCCATGAGTAGTAAGAAATTTTAACAAATTTCCTTCAGCTCATTTTTCTTGTCTTTCTCACTGCCTTTACATCCCTGAATAGTGTGTATTTTGTTTTTTTCTCTCTGTGGAAAGTGAAGGCTCAGTTCTTTCTCTTAATTTAAAAAGCACTGCACCTCTCCTTCTTAAACCATAGATGAGGGAGAATAATGACACTCATCACAAATAATTAAATGAAATGTATTAAAAGGTAAGCTGCCTAAGATGCTTGCAGGATTCCTGGAGCTGTTGTTTGAGACCAAAATTGCCGGTTATTATCATTATCTTGATGTCAGAGTGTATTCACTAAAATACATTATGTGGAGAATTAGGGACGACTTACATTCCTCCATTTTGAAATGTTACAGTGTAGTTTTCAATCCTGAAAGGACTTGGTTATCCTTTATTTTTTCTTGCTGTGCCACGTTCATCAACATGGTAGGTCCACATTCTGGGAGGGAATTTTTTATTCTCCTTGTTCCCACAGAATATACTCTTCTCAGTTCCCTAGCATGTCGAGGGGGATGTAAACACAGTGCCATCCCTAGTGGCATCTGAAATGCTGATGCACAATCACAAGGTCAACGTTATAAACAATAAACACAAACACAATGCTTTTCATGTACTTCAAAGGACTGTGTCTGATCCTTTTATAATTTGATGAAAAATCTAGCCACTTAATATTAACCACTTAGCTGACCTATGCATGCTGTGTGTGAGGAGCAGAACACTGAAGAGAAGTGAGCTCAATGCTGCTCAGGAATGAGTTCATTGCTCTGTAGAGACAGGTGACCTCACAGCTCACCCTGATCTTCTGTGTTCCCTCTTAAGCCCAAACAACAGCCTCAGGAGCAGCAGCTCCTCAGAAGAATTTGGTACCTGCAGGATGAATTCACTCATACACTTTTTTTTTCTTACTGTTAAATCTGTTAAGATTTTCTTTTTTCTTAAAACAAAAACGCCTGCAGCATAACAGTATCTCACAGTTAGCATATTGATTTTCAGTGTGCAGTTCCTAAGGGTACCTGAAGTATAAATGGTTGTTGTGGTCTATTATAAAATAATGCCACTGGTTACACACATCTCTCTCCACCTCCCTTAATCTTTCCTGTTGTTGCATGATTTTCAGATCATCACAACTCTGTTAGCTCAGTCAAAGGGAAAACATTTGTGTGATAAATGACTTGGCAACCGCAGTGGCGGGAAAAATCATAGAAAACTAAAGACTTCTATAGCTTCCAGGTAGGTGCAGAGAAACTTACAACACACATAGAAGATACAACATTGCATATACTAGAAAATGAATTTTAATTCCTCCCTTACACATTACATACCAAACACAGTTTCTACTTCCTTCCTAGACCCCCACTCGCTCCCCTCGTTACCTCATCTTTCCCACAGATTAACTCCTCCTCTGTTTTCCTTCAGAAAAAACATTCCTCCCAGGAATATCTGTGGAAGACAGCATAGCAAGTTAAAAGAAGACTAGGCACACAGTCATATCAAGGCTGGACAAGGTAGTTTTAACATATGCTTAATTAATGTATATCGACTACATTATTTTTTTAATTTTTCAAATTCTACTTTTAATATAGGTTCTTAAATGATTTAACCTCCCTTCTAGTCCACCAGCCACGAGACGTAGTGGAAAAGTAAGGTTATTAAGATACAGGAAAGGTAGACCTTTTTATAAATAATTCTTTGGGGTTATTTCAATCTCCAATTGTCAGCACTCTATAGTAGGGTAGTGTCAGGATAGCAAACACGAATCAGAAGTGGTTACAGGATCAAGCAGAAATATCCAGGCCTTTGCAAAATCAGTGTTGAGTCACTAGGAGCAACCAGGATCAGCAGGGAGGATCAGCAAAGACAAGGACCAGCGAAGCATTGTGAGGCTAGCTGTGCAAGCCCCATCACTGTCCATTGAGTCCTATGTAGACTCCCACCTAGCATACATGTCCTGGCACAAGTCTTGTCTTTGCCAAAAGCCATGTGAGCATGTTTTACCAAAACTCTAGGTGAGTCTGATTCAGCTGACATCATTCTTTCCATTGGCCTGAGTCCACGGAAGCAGCAAGAAGCCCCCCAGGACACCACCAGAAATATTTTGGTGTATTTCTTTCCATGTCATCTCAACAAGCAGAGTTCAGCAACACAATGTAAGGTGAACCAATATATGTATGTCATTAGCAAAGAATTGTTACTTGGAGCAAAGCAAACCAATGCTTGAGCTGCCACTGTCTGTGGGGTCATACTTATAGTACTTTATTACCTGTCCTTTCACATGTTTGCTTTAGCAAAACATCCTTTCACCTGTGTCTGCTTCAGTGAAACATTCCTCTACATGTCTGCCACAGCAAAACGTCATTTGACATAACTGATTTTCCAAAGAATTGAGAAGTTTCCACTTCAAAAAATGTACCCCAAATTATTATTCTAATGAAGAAAATATGATATATACATTAGAATATTGGGTTAATATTTTAAGAAAATATGAGAACCAGATTGTCTATGTTTGAAAGTCTTTATATCAATTGCGGTTGTAACTGTCATCCTCAATTAACGATTGATAAAAATTGAAGTAGGACTTGGAGCAATTTGATACTTTTAGGACACTATTGTTTATAACAGTTTCATGAAGTAAAAGCATGAGTAAGTGAATCAAAAATATTTTGAGATAGAATAGAGAAAATTTAAGAATGTGCATCCTATTTGAGATACAAAGGTTTTTTCTTTCTTTCTTTTTTTCATCCTGTGCGTTGAGGCCCTTCTAAAACTGGAAGTAGATCTGTACCACAGTATGAAGTAAACTTCTCCTGTTTCATTTATACAATGAAAAGTCTTGGCAATCATCAATTCAAGGCTAGAATCCCAGTCAAACTTTGTTTTATTTTATTTTACATATTTGTTTTTTCCTGTGCCTGGATATATTTTTTATTGTCATATATTTATGTTCCAAATATTTCTCCCCTTCCTGGTCCCTAATCCAATAGTTCTTCACTCCATGTCCCTTCCCCTTTGCCTATGAAAGTGTACTTCCCATACTTCTGCTCCCATTTCTCTTGCCCACCCACCTCCTCCTACCCTTCCTGCATCTACCTTCTCTGAGGCAGCAAGTCTCTACAGGATTAGGTGCATCCTCTTCCACTGAGGCCAGAAAAGTCAAGCCTCTGCCATATATGTGCAGGGGGTTATCGACCAGCCTGGGTATGTTCTTTGGTTGAAGGCTTAGGCTCTGGGAGCTCCCAGAGGTCTGTGTTAGTTGACAATATTGGTCTTTCTATGGGCTTGCAATCCCCTTCAGCTTCTTCCATCCTTCCCCTAACTCTTCCATATGGGTCCCCAACCTCAGGTCAATATTTGGCTTTAAGTGTCTGTGACTGTCTCAGTCAGCTACTGGGTAAAACCTCTCAGAGGACAGCCATGCTAGGCTCCTGTATTCAAGTACATCATGGCATCAGTGATAGTGTCAGTGTTTGGTGCCTGCCCATGGGATGAATCCCTAGTTGGGCCAGTCACTGGATGGCCTTTACTTCAATCTCTGCTCCTTTTTTCCCTGAACTTCTTTTAGATGGGAACAATTCTGGGTCAAAGATTTTGAAGGTAGATTGCTCACCCATCCTTCCACTGCAGGCCCCTTTCTGTCTATTGGAGGTGGTATCTTCAGGTTCCATCTCCCCACTTTTGGGCATTTCAGCTAAGGTCCTGGGAGTCTCTCACATCCCAGTCTCTGGAACTTTCTCCCTGCCCTGGAGTTTTCTCCCTGCCCCCATAGCTGTGAACTGCATATTTCCATTCATTCTCCTGACCTTCTGTTGTTTTCTCATGTCTCATGCCATACTTGAACCTCTCTCCTTTTCCCTCCCCTCTCCTCTCCCACCCTGGCCACTCTATAACTCTGTCTTCCATAATTATTTTGTTTCCTGCTAATTCTACTCCAGTGCAGTCTGCTTGGTAGGCCTAAGGGCCTGAAAGCAGTCACAAGGCAAAGAGTTTCAAGGAAACTTTGCCTCCTGGAACCCTGGCATTCCCACAGCCCTTATACTCCCTGTCCACGCGTTAGTCTGGCATTTGGATCCCTGTGCTCTACTTCAGTATTGTTTTATTATAAGTGCCTTTAAGGATGGATTTTTTGACATATAGCGATGCCTCCACCAGTGTTCCAATGGTTCCTAGAAAAATCCTTGAAGCCTATGGTGAGTTTGGAATTCAGTAAAAATGTTACCTATGCAGTAACATTCAAATTCACTTCTAGTAGAGACAGTGAAAATAATCAGGAATTACAAAGGACAGAGCTAGAAAAGCTCAGGGTTAGTCTGCTTAGTAATTGCTTAGGACAATAGCCACACCCAAGCACAGGAATACACAAAGGCCTAGGAAATAGGTGGGTTGTAGCATGTAAGTTAGTGGAAGGAAATTCCCCTGCTACAGGTTTCTTCACTAGGCCCAGTGGAATAGCATAATCAGGTATTACTAAGAACCCCTGGTGGTGGGTTTAACAATAGACTAGCAATGCATCACAGCATTCACCTGGCTCCATGTTAAGTGGTAAATGCAGCCTGGTCCCTGCCATCTTTTGATGTATGCATTCCTTTTGTTTTGTGTCAATGTAACTCCACAGATGTGTTCACCTGGATTTTTGTTTTTCTTCTGTATAAAAAAGTCTGGTGTTCATTTGGACATTACATTCAGGTTCAGCACACTCTCTTGTGTCTGGGTCTGTCTGTCAATTCTCCACGACTCTATGCCCATCTATCCTAGACTCTGATTCCCACAACTTGAGCGGGGGCGGACTGGGCCAGATCTGTGGCAGTTTCCCTTTTTATGTGGGACTGAAACATCCTCAACTGGACCTTCCTTCTTGTTAAATTACTTACACTCCTTGGGTTTTATCATGAATATTCTATAGTTTTGGGCTAATAGCCACTTATCAGTGAATACATACCATGCATGTCTTTTGGGTCTGGTAGTTCACTCAGGATTTTGTTTTCTATTTTCATCTGTTTCCTTGAAAAACTCATGATGTCCTCATTTTTAATAACTGGACGGTATTCCATTGTGTAAGTGAACCAGATTTTCTGTATCCATTCTACTGTTGAGGGACATCTGAGTTGCTTCTAGCCTCAATAATTATTACAAATAAGGATGCTATGAACATGATGGTGTGGAGTGTCTTGTGGTACAGTGAATATGGAGAAAGAACAGAGGCACTTAAATATGTAGCAATTCTGACTTTGAATAAGAGTGAGGTCAAATTATCAAAGGATAGAGTTCATAGATTTTTGTTCTTTTTCTTTTCTTCCCATTTAAGAAGATGTCTGTAGTCTAACACAGTAATGTTTCCAGGAAGAACAACAACTGAACATTAAAGAATTTGGAGTTCTCTTTCCATGTACACAGGACCCTGACAAAAATTAAAAGTTGTGTGCATATTCTGAGATAATTAATGTTATCTATGGGTATATCATATATAAACTTTTTAAGTATCATGGAAACACTTAGAGAATAGGGTCCTAAAGAATATGCATTAATTATCTCACTAAGACAGAGGGGCAGCCAGCAGATTAGTCAACATCCATGACTTTCAAAGTCTTTTTTCTGTCTTGCATATAACAATGCAGGTGGTGTTTCTGGTGAGAAGAAGAAAAAATTTTGTTTTACAGGCAGTTTCTACCCATAACATCCAGTACCTCTATTACAAACTATTGCAATTCTGGTACATGTGAAGGTGGGGAAGAAGGCAAGAAAATGTGAAGAAATTCAAGCCAAAATATCAGAACATATATGGAGAAAAGAGAAAGTAAAAAAAAAAAGTACACATATGTTAATGCTTATATGTCTTTTCTTTGGGAAGTTTTAACTAAATTGTTCTATGCGATCATTACCAGTCTCTTAGTACACAACTTTTAAAGTACGAATCATTAGTGGTTTTGTATAATAGTAGGCATACCTCTGGAGAGCTATACTTACTCATGGAAAGTATAAAATCCAAATAGTAACTTAACTCTAAACTATTTATAGAAAATAATATTTCAAACACTGCTTCATTCTCTGCCCCTATTTGGGAATCAAGACTAACTCTTATCAGGGAGTTTTGGGAAAATCTCACACATTCTTTATTGCTCCTTAGATATTAACCTGAAGGTTTTATGGAAATATATATTTAAAATTCCTCTTTAATTTTTGCCCTTGGCTGAGCATACTGAAGATTTTTTAACATTGTAATGAACCTCTATCTGCCACACTGGTAAGATTTAGACTCTAACAGTTTTTAAGTAATGTAGTCATAAGTTATGGAGCACCACCTCATAATTAAAGAATGTCACCTGGGCTCCAACCCATGGGCATTAATTAATTCTTATCTATTGCACCAAAGAGTTTGAACAATTAAAAGTAACTGTCAGTGCACATGCAGAGTATATTATAATCCCTGCATCTAGGAAACTATTCCTAACCTCCATGATAATTTTCTTGGACATCTAAAACCCTAACCTGCATTAATTACACCTACTAGTTTTAAAAATTAAAATACACATTTTTCCACTTTCCTTCTTTTCTTTCCTCTAATCCATTCCCACTTGTTCTTTCAATCCATAGCTTCTAATTTACTTTTAAAAGAATCCTTCCATTTTGTGCATGTGTGTGTCGAAGTTGAAATTTACATTTTGTTTGGTACCATTTTCTAAGAAGCTCTAGCCCAGTCATTAGATAACTCATATTAAAATCAAAAAGTTCATCTAGTCTCTGCACTGCCAAGTTCCTCTGTGTCTAAAACATAGGGGGCAAAGTGGCAGATCCAGAACCATTCATCCTTAACCTCAAGAAAAATGTCCTACATTTTTCAGGACTTACACGCTAGAGATTTCTGGATATAGATGCTTGGATTGGTGTATTGCTTATGCATTGACCATCAAGCCTCTTAGCACTCAGCTGGTTAATATTGTAGCTCAAGAACACTTTTAGCTTTGGTGATCTGAAGGTGTAGGTCCTTGTCAATTCTTTCTCAGACACTGAGAATATCTTTACCCACCCTCCTGCAACAATTGTTTTATTGTTAGTCCCTCTGTCTGTTGGTCATGTTACCAGCTCAGCCTACTCTTACTGATAATAAATATCAAAAATTGATAGTTTAAACTGTACGTTAGAGAAACCATTTAATTAGCCATGAAGCAGCACATGGAGGTTAATACAGCTGACACAAAAGGTTATCAGAACAGCTTGATTATGTAGACAGGCAAGACCTTTTAGCAAATATAATCACATCAACTATGAAACGTTGTGTTTGCACCAATCACAAGGCTTGTGCTGGGCTACCAGAAGTACTTCCTCTCTGTGATGAATGCAAGGGTTGTCCAGAAAGTACTGATTATTTATTGACTTAGATTAATGCTTTCCAGTTCTTGTTTAGGGGAGTTGAAGTCTTCATAGTTGAAGTGTCTTCTATAGGTGTTTGGGGTGTGTCCTCAGTGTGATTAATAAGGATCAAAAACTGCTAAATGATCACAAAAACAGTTTGCCAGTAAAGAGGTTGTTTGGTTGAGGTTCCCTGGTCAAGGCTACAAGGCATAAGGGAAATAGCTGTCAAGTAGCTTACTCTTGACAATTTTAATCATTCACAAAATATGACTAAGCTGTGACAAAGGCTTCATACAGAATGAAAAAAAATCCCCATAGCTTCCACTCCAGTACTTCAGGGAGCACTGGGTCTTTATGAACTATTTTTGTTTTGCTTTTATTTTTTTAACTTTAACCTTTTAATGATTCTTTGTGAGTTTCACATGATGTACCACAATATCACTCATTTTCTCTTTCCTCTGTATCTGCCCTCTGCTCTTGCAAGCTTCCTTGCAAAAAAGAAAAAAATCTGCTCATAGAAGCTGTGTGTTACAATCTATCACACAGTATCCCCTTTTGTTAGCACAGCTTTACTTGCAAATGTTCATTGCAATAAGTCATTGGTCTGATTGTATCATTGTTTTTAGTGAGCCAGGAGTGTTTACAATCACTATTCTCTTTCTTTGCCTTGTATATCAGTCTCTGAGCTCAGTATTGATTTCTGAGTCTCTCTCTCTCTCTCTCTCTCTCTCTCTCTCTCTCTCTCTCTCTCTCTCTCTCTCTCTTTATGCTCTTTTGGTATCATAATACTCTCTTTAGAAGTTATGTACATATGTTCATAACATTCTGATATTTTGCCTCCTGCTTTCACTTAAGTACTGCATATTAATCTTGAGTTATCATATACACCTGATAACCTGATATTTTCAAATTATATTTGCAGACTAGAATGAAGCACAGAGCTCTATCCATCCATTTGACATCATCTACTAGCCCTTTCATAGGCACCTTCTAAACATGTCCAGAAAATTCGAAGTTCTTTGCCTCTTTCAGCACAATTCCTTCCCATACTTCAGGCATAAAATTTAGATAAAACCAAGTAATTTCTGTGTATCTATATGTACATGTATATCTTCATATGTATAGGTATATGTATTTGTGCAAATGCATGTGCACATATATTAAAGGCATACAGAGGCGAGAGGAAACCTTGAATTTTATTCCTCATATGCTATTTTGCCTTAATTTTTTGACATAGTCGAGTAGTGTTCTAGAACTTATAGACTCAGTTGGGTCGGCTGCCCAGATAGCCTAATAATTCTCCCTGTCTCCAACTTTCTCCCTAGACTGGAATTTTAAGGGTTTACAACTAAAACTGAGTTTTTGGTATGGCTCCTGAAGACAGAACTCAAGTCTTCATGTTTATAAGGCAATCATTTTCCAAATGAGCTTTCTTCACAGGCCTGGAAACATGATTTTCAACCCTACCTCCTGTGCATGATTTTGTTGTACAAGTCACCTTCCCTCCATGGCATTTAAAATACAACCACCACTGTTCCCTGTGAAACTTCTTCCCATGATCTTGAGTAATAAAATTTCAAAACCCACATCTGATCTTACCAAATTTTCACTTTTTTTTGTTTGTTTTAAATAGAGCATTGGCTACAAATAGGTTTTAAACCAGGAACCAGATTCTTTCCTATCTTTTATAAGGGTTGACATACCTGCACCTACTAACACAGACTCATTTTGAAGGAGTTTCCAATCTTTCTGTTCACACCTCCTCCCCAATGCTTCCTGTTAGTATTCTGCTTCTGTCATCTATCTTTGACAAGCCACTTCCTTGACTTTTCAAATTCTCTTCTTTTAATAACAACAAAATATATTAAAAAAATATGAAGGTACAGAGTGAGTATTAACCTACTTATACATTATGGAATGTTCAAGTTATGTTAATATTTTCAAAGTAATTACAATATAGGACTCCCTAAGCAAATTTTATGATATACACCAGAAATGACATGGATCTCACTGTTTTATTGCTGCAGCATTACCTCAGTGGTTGGTGACATTATTTGATTAATTCTTGGCTCTCTCGGTAGTCCATTAGATCTATGATGCCTGGGATTATGCAGATTCAGCTTATCCTTCCATCTCACAATATATCAATGTCTGTAGACTGAGCTTAGGGATTAATAAGCATTGTCTGAATGAGGAAATACAATGAATTCTGTAGGGTTTGATGAATGTGTGGACAAAGAAGGTGATCTTGAGATTTTTTTGTTGTTGTTATTGTTATGGTCTGGAGCAGAATAAGTCACCAGGAGAGAGAAGTATGATGTCTAGGGGACAATAAGTTTAGAAAAGTAGAAAATAAGTTCTGTTTCCTTGTCACTTATCTTAAATGGTGCAACAACGTTTTCCGTGATACTTTTAACAAAATAATGTATGAGGTGCCTTATGCAAAGCAATGTTCTTAAAAAAAGATGTGAAGGATGCTTCCCAGACGGAGCTCTGGACTGTTATAAAATAATGTCAATTAATTTGTCTTATCGCAAAAGCTGCGTATATCCACAATAATAAAAAAAAGTTATGCCAAGCCCATATAACTCTTCAAAACAAGATCACTATTAAATAAGAAGCAATTAACACTCAAGATAAACAACAAGTAAGACACCAGGGATATAACTAAGATGTCATGGATGAGACAGTACTTAAAGCCCTTCTGGGAAGTCAGTAAACAGCATCAATCATTTTTTGTCACAAACCAGATTTGGAAAAAAAATAGGTGACCTGATATTGAAAAGTGCAAGTGTCCTGTACATGCTTTGAAACACGCAAGGCAGCAGTTGCTATCTGACGTTCTCCACACTCAGGTGCAATCTGGTCTCTGCTGCCTGGCGAAGCATCACAAATGGCAGGCTTTGACAGCTCCCGGACCTGTTGAATAATCTATCTGTCAAACATTCAAAACAAAATTGCACAGATGTTAAAGTACATGCATATGCAGTAAGAATATCCTACCCAAGGACAACAAAATGTTCTTCACACTCAAAAGACTGAGGAAAAGAATGTTCTGTTTTGAAGTGTACAGGGAGTTATACTTGAATCTCCTATTCATTTATGGTCGTTTTGATCCACTTAAATCCCCGATGATGGCAAGTTTAAATGAAGAAATACTATATTTTTGTTTTCACCTAAAATTTAATAAATGTCTAGGATGTGGCATAACGTCTTATTAATGGGAGTTATGTATAAATTGATACAATATCTTCATTTTAATAAAATTTCAAGTTCTATGAGACAAATAAACAAAATTTTTCAACTCAACTTTACAGTAATTACTACAGTTAGATAAAAATCTCATTGGCATTTTTCAAGTAGGACATGGCACAGCTGGTTCTGAGCATCTCATCATTGTAACAAACACCTACAATGAATCACCTTATAAAGAGAAAAGGTTTGTCTGGAATCCCATTGGTTGGCTCACTGCTATGGGAATATGGCATCAAGACATGGTAGGCCATAGTGGAGTAACTCCATTCAAGTTCAGAGAATAAAAGAAAGGGAGGGGGTAGGGGAGCAAGGGAGGGAGAATGAAGGAGGGGCAGAGGGAGGGAGAGGGATGGGGATTGGTCCTATTATAAGATTCAGTGACATACTCCCCAGTACTCAAGGATCTCTCACTAGACATCACATTTTAAAGATTCTACCCTCTCTTCCAAATAGTGTCATGTCTAAAACCAACCGCTTTTGACACACAGGCCACCTTATTATGCTCAAGGTACCAGGGGAAGTTTCCTTTACAGATGAAGGAATATTTAGCTTAAATCTTAAATGAATATTAGTTGTTATAATCTCAGGGAAGAAGCTAAGAAGGGTGGGGGGGTTATAATGAATGTTAAGAAGCACTGCAGATGAAATGACCTTCGAACAGTCAATCATTTTCTGACTGAACAAGGACAAGAGAGAATTGCCTCCAAGTTGAGTTCAACATACAAGTATTTTTCTAGATTAAAAATTGTTCATTATATGATATTGAGACTTGCATGGACTCTATTTTTATAGAAACTTGGAGCTTTTCATGGAGATATTAACAAAATCTTTGACCAAATTATTGTAAATTTTAAAATTACTTTTATTTTTTTTTACATTTTGGTAGTTGCCCCCTCCCAGCCCACCCTCCCAAAGTTTAACATCCCATTCCTCCTCTTCCCTGTCTCCAAGAAGATGCCCTCATCCCACCCCTTTCTGCAAAGTCTCCCTACTCTCTGCGGCCTCAAGTCTCAGAGGGTTAGATGTGTCTTTTCCTACTGAGGCCAGACCAGGGAGTCTTCTGCTGTATATAAGTTGGTGGCTTTTTACCAGCTAGTATACGCTGCCTGGTGACATTATCTGAGAGATCTTAGGGGACAGGGTTAGTTGAGACTGCTGGTCTTCCTTTGGAGCCAACATCCTCCTCAGCATCTTTCAGTCTTTCCCCAATTTAACCACAGGATTCCCCTATTTCAGTCCACTGGTTGCATGTAAGGATCTGCCTCTGTCTCAGTCAGCTGCTTGTCGTGGCTCTCAGAGGACAGTCATACTAGGTTCCTGTCTGTAAGCACACCATAGTATCATAACAGTTTCAGTCCTTGGAGCCTCCGTTTGAGATGACTCCCAATTGGGGCTGGCCATTGGACCTCCTTTGCCTAAGTCTCTTCTCCATTTTTGTACCTGCAGTTCTTTTAGACAGGAACAATTCTGGGTCAGAATATTTGACTGTGGAACGGCAACCCCATCCCTTGACAGTCTGAAGTCCTCCCAGGTGGTCTGCTGCACCCAGAGTAACAGGTAGGACACTCCCAAATAATAGCAGCAGCTGGGAACCCCGAAAAGCCCAGCAGATGTGGGACTGATCCTCTCTGTTTGATCTCCACCACCTTTCTGTCCTGCACCTTCAAGCTGGGCAGATCAGCAGCTTGTCTGTCCTTCTGAGGACCCCACAGTCTGAAGGCTACCCAGGAGATCTGCCCCACCCGGGGCAATAGACCCCACAGTCTGAAGGCCACCCGGGAGATGTGCCACACCCAGGGTAACAGATCCCACCACCTGAAGGTCTCCCAAATTGTAATTTTTAAAAGGGATTGAATGCATTCAGTGGCTGGCATTTAGTATTAATTTTCACTACATACAATAGAAAATAGATAACATTGTCCTTAATTCAGAAATGTCTTTTTCTGAAAATAAAAAAAGTATGAGTGTGTGTGTATTTATATATGATATTATATATTTGTGTCTTTTATATTCACTTATTTTACTTTAAAATATAGCAAAAATAAAGTATTTATATTATATATGATTCTTTTGTGGTATTTATGACATTTTACTATACAACAGTTAACATACAACATAAACTTATTATTCTTTCAATATTTTAATGGACATTATTAATATTACAAAGTGTGGGATACAATAAAATTTTAAGTATTTGAACACCTTGAGTGATGATCAAATCTTTGTAATAAGCATATTATCATGTCAAAGTCTTCATGTTGAAACACTAAAAATCATCCTTTCAATGTGCTTTAATATCCAGTGAATCATTATTACTTAATACCACAGTCATTTTAGCATTCAATAAAACTGCACACCTTTAATTAAAATGTTATTTTAAAGTAAGGCATTGTGGATACCCAGCATGCTAATAATGTTTTCGTCTGACACAATATGGTGTGTTATAGTTATGGTCTCTACTTTAATTGTCTCCCAATATTCCCTATCTTCTAGTCCGGGACCCAAGTTCTCAGAATTAGATGACTTTTGAGATCATTAGATTATAAGGTACAAGAGCACAGGAAAGAAAAAGTCCACTCATGGATTCATTACCTGATTAACTATCAGGAATGCAAGAGCTGACTGAAGGAAGCAGGCTATTGAGCAGAAGTCCTAGAAGGAGTGGTTTTGTATCTGTCCACTTCTCTTTCTCTGTTTCTCTCTTTCTCCTTCTTTTACTTCTATCTCTGCTTTTGGGATAATATCAAGGGCACAAATTTAATATCTGCAAAAATTTCTGCCACCATAAAGTTCTGTCTGTCTGTAAACCCATAATTATAGTGCCAAATAATCAAAGAACAAACTCTTGAAACCTTAGCTGAAAATGGTATTTCTTGTTTTTGTTTATTCCAGATACCTTTGACGGAGATAAAAAATTGACTAACACATGATTCAACATGTAATGTTCCAAGATATATTTTGAAAAGCAGGCAGGGAACAACTCTTCTTCCAAGTATCAGGGCACAGATCTGCACCAGAACAAGTTCCTAGAAATAAAGGAGAAGTGGGCACATTTGCCTAGTCCTAATTCAGAAGTAATCAGTAGTTGGTAGTAATTTGCAAGTGAAAGACTAATTTTCTCCAAGAGAGTCTACTGGGGCAACAAAGTACTTTTAAGGGTAGGTCTGATTTTCAGTATTAGATGGCCAACAGTAAATGAACTAAGGCATCTTTGGAGATTCTTGGCCTCTTAATATTAATGCAGAGTATTTTTGTTTCCTATTTTACGTTTAGATTGATAGATGAGTTACAGATGGGTAGTTAAATAGATGATAGATAGATAGATAGATAGATAGACAGACAGACAGACATGCTTTTACTTGGGCTGTATTCATTTCATGTGTGGTTGTTTTGACCAATTCTGTTTTGTCTTTATTTTATTTTATTAAACTAATATTCCTTAGATGTCTGTTTCTTTCCTCAGGACAGACAGAAAGGTTGGGGATCCAGATGGGCGGTAAGGTGAAGAGAAACTGGGAGGAGTAGGAGGACAATATATTTTGTGAAAAATAATCAAGTTTAAATTACAGAAAATAATAAGTCATTCCTGACTTAAATTGTTTTTATCAGCAATTTCATCATATATTTAAGAAAATTGATTATTAGAACATCGATTCCATGCCTCTGAAGTTAAACAATAACTACTCAGTTTTATAACCACTTAAGTTATAAGGTATTTGTTAAGTAACACAAACTGTTATTATAAAGCTCTCTGTGTTCCATATGTCTATAATGGGTAATAGAAAAAATACAGATGAATGAAGAAAATGTACCCCAATTTAACTGTATGATGGATACAAAAATACTCAGGATTTCTTTGACCCGAAATTAAGTAGCCCATACATAGTTTGATGAAGAAAATAGGAGACCAAGAAATATAGTAGACAGTAAAGAAAAAAAATGTGTTTTATTATTTCAAATGAAGAGGTTAGTGTGAGGAGAAATTTAAATCTTGCATTTAAGTGTAAATACAGAATTATGTCTTAAAATTAAAAAAAAAAATAATAAAAACTTTATTTTGTCTTCAGTTTCTCAACAACTGCAGCTTCTGGTTGCATAATTGCTTAATATAATCATGAACCGAGCTACTATGTAGTGTTTAGAAAAAGATCCATTGGAAACATTCTTTCATGGAAAAACTATCAAAAATTCATATGATAAGTGGTTGAAAGTAACATTTCTATGGCTGATGCAGTATTGGCAGGTCATATATCATATACAAACCCTGCTGTCAGTCTGTAGAAAATTTAACTTATTTTGCTTCACAGAGCTAAGCTTCAATGCATATCAGATGGCAGATTTTTGAACCCCTAATCCTGTTTGAAGTCTTTTTTCTGTGTGGTCAGTAATTGAGATTGTCACAAAGAAAGTGCCCTTGGCACGAAGTTGAATCACACAGTTACAGAAAAAGATAAATGAGGCACAAAAATCCTATTTCATTTATATTTTAAGGTACCTAGGAAGATGAAATAGCAAAAGTTAACCAGCAATAATTAATCCCAAAGTGTAGAATAAAGATTACAAGTCTTCATCGAGTGTCTATCGGTAAAACTTCAGCATGCATTATTGCATTTAACCCTAAAATTGGCCTTTTTTTTTTTTTGGTAGGTTGGGTTTATAATTTTGCTTCAGTAACAAGCATTTTATGAGTTAGATATCTTACGTAGTTTTGTGAAGGTGAGACCTGGGGTGATAAGGCTGGTTTGTAAATCTGACTTCTTAGAATTAAAGAGGATGTGAAATATGAGTGATAACAAAAAGGAGAGCCATTCTTGTGGAACTTAATGTTTAGTTGAACTTTCTTCTATTCATCTGTTTTCACCAAACATAGTTATAATTCTAGAATAGTTCTTCCTTCTTATCTGAATCTTCAGACATGTGTTTATCTTTGAATTACTTCTAGTGCTTGGCTTTTAGCATGATGACATAACTCCCAAAATAATTATAGAATAGTCATCCTTAATTTATGGGATTTGATTTACAGTTTGACCTGACCTTAGCAGTGCATGATTAGGGGTATTCTTTTTTATTTCATTTGATTTCACACACATTTAAGATTTGGAAAATATTCAGCAAAAGCTACAAAATCAATTACTGCAGCGGAAACAGGTCTTTCAACTTTGTGTACTTAGGTCAGAATGCGGTTGTGATATATTTTGTTGTACTACAGAGGAGGGATCTCATCTTTGCCATCTTTCATGTGCAGTATGAGTTTATCATAAATGTGACCTTGTGAAGTATATTGAATTCTGGGTAGCAGTGCTTAATAGAACACATTGTAATTCTTGGCATGTTAACTCAAACTTCCCAGGTGTATTTAATTACTGTAAAATGTGTCTATGACTTCAGTAACTTAATGGAGGATAAACTGTAAGTTGTTGATGCTTATTTCTTTGAGATGGAGGCTTATGGTGAAACCCTTGCTGTTTGGGCACTTGTTTTGTAGTCAAGACCGGTCTAGAACTCACCTTATAGCCATGTTGTTTTCCAGTTCATCCCAAGGACTAGGGCTGTAGTCAGTCATGTGCCACCATAATCAGTGCCAAATATTTATTTTGAATCCAGGCCTGATGGGTTCTAGTCTATCAAGAAGTGGAGTGAGTAGTAGTTCTGTCAGCATATCATTGGGAAGCAGAACAAGACAAGGCTTGTCTTTTACTGGCTTGCTCCATTACGGTCTTTTATTCCCTCTGGTCACCTACTTTATAATGCCTCTTAAAAACTAAAGTTTCATGAACCTAGCAGCTTAACTTCACTCAATTTTCATAAATAATTAATTTGTTGGTAGTAAATAATGCCTCTATACTCCAATTCAATTCTCCAAGTAGCCTGTACTGTCCTTCCCCTCACAGTCCTGCATTTGCTTTCACAGTAGTGGGATTATAAACTTATTTCATAGGTCTCAGCTAACTCCTGTAGGCTAAGTCTCTATTATTTTTTTCTACTTAAAATAACCTTGTTTTCTGGTATTTATCCTGAAGTTTACTTTCTTACATGCCTAACCCAAAAGTGTTACATTGTAAAAGAGTTAATGGTTTTTAAAACCTGTGTATCCCATATACAGACACCAAACCAAGACATTATTGCAGATGCCAAGAAGTGCTTGCTGACAGGAGCCTGATATAGCTGTCTCCTGAGAAGCTCTGCCAGAGCCTAACAAATACAGAGGCAGATGCTCTCAACCAACCATTATAATGAGCCACAGGATGCCCAATGGGGTCCTCCAATGGAGGAGTTACAGAAAGGACTGAAGGAGATGATGGGGTTTGCAACCCCATAGGAAAAACAACAGTATCAACCAATCAGACACACACTCCCACACCCCCAGAACTCCCCGGGACTAAACTACTAAGCAAAGTGTACACATGGAGGGACCCATGGCTCCAGCCACATATGTAGCAGAGGATGGCCTTATCTGGCAAAGAGATCCTTGGTCCTGTGAAGGCTAGATGCCACAGTGTAGGGGAATGTGAGGGTAGGGAAGGGGTAGTGGGTGGGTGATGACCACCCTCATAGAAGCAGGGGGAGGGGGTGGGATACGATGTTTCCAGAGAGGAAACCAGGAAAGGTGATAACATTTGAAATGTAAGTAAATAAAATCTAAGAGAGAGAGAGAGAGAGAGAGAGAGAGAGAGAGAGAGAGAGAGAGAGAGAGAGAGAAATGAAAAGAAAGAAAAGAAAAGAAAAAAATGAGAAACCAAAACCTGTGTAGATGAATTTTAATTGGTAACAGGTCTAATAAAAGGAACCCATACCAAAAAGCTACAATATTTATGTCATTCAGCTATAGGTAACTTCAAGTCCTCTAAAGCAGATATTGACCTGGTACTTAGCTTAGACTTCCAAATATGTGAAAAAGAATATGAAAAGAATTTATCCTGAATATGATTGTAATTTCATGCATTTCAAGAAAGTGGTGTTTTGAAAAGGGCATTAATATAAACAGCACATGAACCAGAGAATATAAAGGGTGTGTAGCTTATTTATAATATATTTTAATTTTATAGCTTATACATTTATTTCTCATTTTGCTTTTCTTGTAATACATGAATTATTTTGCCAAGGAAATAAACACAGAGATTTAAAAAATGCCTGTCAGGTACTTCCTCTGTCATGTAAATAAGTACAGAAGGGCTGGATTCTCTTTAATTGCTCAACTGCTGATGCTCTTTAGACAGATTGGAGCCATTCTAGAGGCCTAAATGACTATGCATTTCACAACAGTGAAACTGAATAAGAAGCCATTGACTCTTCAGTAAAGTGTCTGTTAATAAAACAGGAAAAACATAGAACCTACAGGGTTAAGGATATTAATGTAGACAGCAGACATTTTGAGGAACTAAAAAACAAGAAGAATTGGTGTCTTAGCTATAGTTCAGTTTGACATAATCGCATTACATCATCTACACTTAGATGATTAGTAAGAGATGATTGTCTCAAGAATCTGTTAGTAAACATGTAACATTATTTGCCAGGCACGTCCATTTGCCTAAGAGGGACATAGTACTACAGGTAGATCCAGCAATGCCACTTCTCGGTATATACCCAGAAGATGTTCCAACTGGTAATAAGGACCCACTCTCCACGATGTTCATAGCTGCCCTATTTATAGTAGCCAGAAGCTGGAAAGAACCCAGATGTCCCTCAACAGAGGAATGGATACAGAAACGGTGGTACATTTATACAATGGAGTAGTACTCAACTATTAAAAACAATGAATTTATGGAATTCTTAGGCAAATAGATGTATCTGGAGGATATCATCTTGAGTGAGGTAACCCAATCACAAAAGAACTCACTTGATATGCACTCACTGATAAGTGGATGTTAGCCCAGAAACCTAGAATACCCAAGATACAATCTCCAAAACACAAGAAAATCAAGAAGAAGGAAGACCAACACGTGGATATTTCATTCCTCTCCAAATTAGGGAATAACGTACCCATGAAAGAAGTGGCAGAGACAAAGTTAGGAGCTAAGACGAAAGAATGGACAATCCAGAGACTGCNCCACCTGGGGGTTCATCCCATAATCAGCTACCAAACGCAGACACTATTGGACGTGGCAGCAAGAACTTGCTGAAAGGACACTGACATAGCTATCTCTTGTGAGGCTATGCCAGTGCCTGGCAAATATAGAAGTGAATGCCCACAGTCATCTATAGGCTAGAACACAGAGACCCCAATCGAGGAGCTAGAGAAATTACCCAAGGAACTGAAGGGGTCTGCAACCCTATATGTGGAACAGCACTATGAACTAATCAGTACTCCCATGGCTTGTGTCTCTAGCTGCATATATAGCAGAAGATGACCTAGTCAGCCATCGTTGGGAAGAGAGGCCCCTTGGTCTTGCAAACTTTATATGCCCCATACAGTGAAATGCCAGGGCCAAGAAGTGGCAGTGAGTGGGCAGGGGAACAGGTTGGGGGGAGGGTATAGGGGTCATTCTGGATAGTATTTGAAATGTTAATGAAGAAAATATCTAATAAAATAATTTTAAAAAAGAATTTCTTCTCCCCATATCCAAACTCACATTTGTTTTCTTTGTTCATTTTAATTTATTTTCTTCTCTCATATGCTATATCCTGAATGTTGTTTCCCCTTCCACCTCTCCCCATTCATCTTGCTATTCCTCCTCATTTCCAGTCAGAAAGAAGGCAGGCATAAACGGGATATCAACTAAACATGGCATGTCAAATTGCAGTAAGACTAGGCTCCACCTTTCATATTAATGTTGCATGAGGTAAAGAAATAAGAGAAAGTATGTACAAAAAGCATTTACAAGTGTCAGAGACAGCCCCTGTTCCCATTTTCAGGAATTCCATAAGAACAAGGTACATAATCACAACATATATGCTGAGATCATATATGTCAAATTCATATAGGCTTCCTAATTGTTTCAGTCTCAGATGAGATCAAGTTAGTCGATTCTGTGTTTTTTCTTGTGATGGCCTTGACCACTCTAGTTCCTACAAACTCCCCCTCTTCTTTACAATTATCAAGTTCTGACTAATGCTTAGCTATGAGTCTCTGTACCTGTTTCTATCAATGGCTGAATGGAGCCTCTTTGGTGATGGTTATTTTAGGCTCTTATCCATGAATAGAGTAGAATATCATCAAGAATTTTATTAGTCATGCCTAGGTCTCTGGGCATTCTGACCTCTGGTTCCTGTTCCTCCAAGCATTGTCAATGTCCACGGTATACTCTTTCTTGTGACAGAGATCATATGTTGGCTGGTTACTCCCAAAATTTCAATGCCACCTTTATCTAGCACATCTTATAGGCAGGGCAAATTGTAGGTCAGACATTTGTTCTTGGGTTGGTCTCCCAATCTCTCTATTGGAAATCGTTTACGCATTAAAGGAGATGATTATATTAGGCACCATACCCCCCTTTTACTATGAGTATCAGCTAGGATCACTCTTATCCATTCTTGGAAGTTTTCTTTGCTCTACGTTTCTACCTTGCTCCCCAAATGCCCTGAAATTCCAGTTGTCTCTTACAGTGTCTCACCCTGTATCCTCTCCCCATATGGTCCCTCTTGTTTCCATCACAACCAACCTGCAATAGCTATTCTATTTCCATTTTGCAAGGACATGTATGTGTCTGCTCCTTGTTATTTACCCTCTCTGGTCTGGGTCTGTGGATTGTAACATAGTTATCTTTTTTGTTTATAGCTAAAATCCACTTATAAGTAAGTAACATTGGGAAAATTTCCAAAATATACATAAAATAAACAAACAAAAACAAATGCCCTCAAGAAACTAGACATCAATAAACTAACTAATGTAATTAAAAATGGGGTACATATCTAAACAGAGAATTCTTATAGAGGAACCTCTAATGGCCACAAAGCACTTAAATAAATGTTCAACTTCTTTAGTGTATGGTTTAGTCTCATTGCTGTGAAGAGACAACATGACCAGGTCAACTGTTATAAAAGAAAAGATTTAATTGGGGCTGGGTTACAGTTTCCAAGATTTAGTCTATTATCATCATAGTGTGAAGTATGGCAGTGTGCAGGCAGACATATGGCTGGAGGAGCATAAAGTTCTACATAGTGATCTTCAGGCAGAAGAATGAGACTCTGTTATACTCAGTATAGTCTGAGCATTGGAGACCTTAAAGCTTGCCTAGACATTAATCGTACTTCTTCCAACAAACCCACACCTTCTCTAAGGTTACACCTCCTCTAAGAAGTCACACCTTCTACTAGTGCCACTCCCTATGACCAAGCATTCAAACATATGAATCAATGTGGGACATTCTAATTCAAACCACCACATTCTACTTATTCTGGCCCCCATAGGCTTATAGCCATAATATAATGCAAAAATTAATTCAGTCCAACTTCAAAAGTCCAGTACTCTATATAAGGTGGCGCACACCTTTATTCCGAGCACTTGGGAGACACAGGCAGGTGGATTTCTGAGTTTGAGGCCAGCCTGGTCTACATAGTGAGTTCCAGGACAGCCAGGGCTATACAGAGAAACCCTGTCTCGAAAAACAAAAAAAAAAAAAAAAAAAAAAAGGCTTCTGAGATTCATGAAATCTATTGACTATTATATTATACTCTGTAAAATCAAAACAGAAAGCAGATTCCATATTTCAAAGTTACAGTGGTACAGGATATAAATGCCAAAAGAGAGCATAGTAAGGAAATAGTAAACCAAAGGAAAACTGAAAACCAGCTGAGTAACTCTAAACTCTTTATCTCCGTATCTGATGTCAATATATGCTTCAGATTGCAAACTTCTTTCAGCTTTGTTGCCTGCAGAACACTTACTTCCATTTGACTGGTTTCACTCCCTCTTAGCATCTTTCTTTGACAGATATCTCATGGCTCTGGCATCCCTTACCTCCTGTGATCTCCAAGGCAATCAAGGCTTCACCTTCACAACTTCACACAATGGCCCTTTACAGCTTAACACATTGGCCTTTCTGTGCTCTATGCAGGGACACCTCTGATACATGACTAGCTTAAAATTGCTTCCCTTAGTCACAGACAGATTTCTATAACCCCTTTCTTCTAGCCTTGACTCTAAAGTCAGAACCACCATGTGACTGAACTGGTTAAATTATGTGGCTTCCTGGAACTGGAACATGGCACCATTCAATTATACCTTTACCAGTTTCATGTTTTTGATGGTTTTCTTCACTTCCTATGCTTGACTTGCATGGATCTTGCTCTGTAGACCAGAATGGCCTTGGACTCAGAGGTCTATATGCCTCTGTCTCCTGTGTACTGGGATTAAATTTAGGTACCACCTTAACTGAAACTAAGTTTTTCTTTAATTACTTTACACAAGATGGAAACTTAGGTGAATTTTGCCCTAATTTCACTACTTCCTTAACTCTATTTAATATATTTAATCTGTTTATTTCCTTGAGTAAAAGATTTACCTCCATTTTACTTCCTGGTGCCACTTTAGCCCTTTCACCACACATTTTGTATTTTTCCTTTCTAACACTCTTCTTAAGGATGAACCGCAAGACAGAGTCTATGCTAGGCTTTTTATATTTCCCTTTGCTGATGCAATTAATCTCTCTTTACCTTAGGCCCAGAGAGACTCTTAGGACAAACATTAAAAAACAACTACATTCTTCACTGAATTACAAGAATCATCTCTAGACAACACTGTAAAATCTTCTCCTCTGAATTCTCTTAATCCAGGCCCACAGAGTTCAAAGTACCCTCAGCACTACTGGTTTTCATAATCCTGTAAGTAGGGCCGATTAAGCCCTGTTTAAAGCATTTCAAGGCTTTCCAATCCAAAGTTCCCAAATCTGCATTCCTTTAAACAGAAGCTTGGTCAGTAATCTCACTGCGGTATCCAGTGCCTGGAGTCAACTTCTGTGTTAGTTAGGGTTTTACTGATGTGAAGGGACACCATGACCATGCCACGTCTCATTTAAAACACGTTAATTAGGGCCAGCTTACACTTTCAGAAGTGTAGGCCATTATCATCATGGTGGAAGCATGGTACTTTACAGAAAGACTTAGTGATAGAGGAGCAGGGAGTTCTACATGCTAATTCACGGGCACTGAAAAAGAAAACTGGGTTCCATACTAGAGGTAGCTTGAGCATATAAGACCTTAAAGTCTAGTTCCACACTGATCATACTTCTTCCAACAAGACCATACCTACTCCAATAAGACCACATATCCCAATAGTGCCACACTTTATGGTCAGGTATCCAAACTCAAAAAATTATGGGGGCCTTATCTAGTTCTATCATCACCACACTTAGTCATCACAGAAATGCAAACAAAAATGACATGAGATTTCATCTTACACCTGTCAGAATGACTAAGATCAAAAATCGTGATGACAGTTCATGCTGGTAAGAATGGGAAGCAAAAAGACTACTCTTCATTGCTAGTGGGAGTGCAAACATGTATAGTCATTTTGAATATCTATATGGTGGTATATCAGAAAACTGACCTATCTGAAGACCCAGCTATACCACTCCTGGTCATATACTAAAAGGAAACTCCAACCTGCAATGAGGACACTAGTTCAACTATTTTTCATAGCAAGTTTATTCATATTAGAAAATGAAAACAACTTAAATATCTATAACTGAAGAATTGATAAAAAACATATATATGCACATATATGTAAGTGTGTGTGTATATATATATGCAATATATATGAAATATATAATGCATAATATATAGAGACACAAAGCATACACATGTACATAAATATACACACATATATGCAATGTATATGAAATATATAATGCATAATATATATAGACACAACACATACACATATACATATATATATATATATATATATATATATATATATATATATACATATATATAACTCAGCCACTCTGAGTGGGATAAAATTAATTCTAAAGCTATTTTGACTAAATTCTTAGACAAATCACCTGATTTCAGAGAGAGTCCTAGAGCAAAGATATTAAGGAGGACAACACATTATAAATCTTTTTTCTCTTTACCCCTTCACTACTGTAAAATTATAAATCAGATATTAAATTTATCTGGCATCTATCAGATGCTTCCTTTAGGAAATTGAAATACTAAGCAGAATAAAATAAACCTTTGAGTATTTAATGTATTGCCTATACTCTACCCACATCATATTTTATATGTCGTTTTAAATAAAATGTTAATGTTTATTTAGTAAATTGTGTCTTTTGCATTATAATAATACATACATTAAAACACATTTCTGTTTTTGTTCAAGGTGCATTTGCTGGATTTATAACAGATCCAGCTCACTTATGTAGAATCTAACTAGTCTCACCATAGACTCTGACTTGCCCGAATCCTGCTAGTGTTAATTAAAACAGTGCAGCCAATGTATAATACATCAAAATTAGATTAGGCCCTGATGTATATGGTATTGGCAAAGCTAACTAGAAAGTATTTCTAAAAGATTGGAATTATATTGTCAGTGATTATTCCTGAATGGAAAACAGCATCTATATGGTAAATAATGAGATGATTACTAACAGAATGTTTGAGAGTTGGATGCCAAGAAAATATCTTCTGCACTTGGCAAACTTAGGTTCATAGCTGTGCAGGTGAAAATAAAACACATTCAATGCTGTGCATAATCTGTAATTATTTTTCACATGCAAGCACAACATTTTAAATTTTATAAGATTATAGATCTATCCTATGATTTTTGTGCTTATTGAGCCTATGGGATACTATTCTTATGAAAAAAGTAATAGCTATTAATCTACTGTATATTCAATGGCTCCTATTTTTCACAATGAACTGTAATTGTAGATTAAATTTCACTGCATATATTAAATCTCAAAACAAACTTCCTATATTCAAGATGTTTTGTATAAAATTCAAAATGCTTTTTAATGGCTCATTTATCTAAAATTTCTGGAACTTTCATTGTAACAGTCTTTATATATCCCCAGTATAAAAGGAAACTTAAACTTACATGTGCTTAGGGACAATCATTCACTAGGCCTCCACACCATCTTCTGCCCTCCCAAAAGGCAATTTCTAATGAAGACTGGATATCCTGTAAACCAATGAGTAATGTATGGTATGTAGGCATGAGAGACACAGGGACCAAAATGTTACCAGGTAGGCACAGGGAACATTAGAGATATGGAGAAATGAGAAGAAAAAAAATAAGATAAATGAGAAAGAATAATAAAGAAAGAAACCAGACTTTGCTGGGAACAAGTTGGTTAATACATGCAGCTGCCTTTGGCAGAATGATTAGCACAATTGTTGAGTCACCAAAGATATTTTAAAATTTAATTCATAGAGATTTCTTACAATATAATTAAGGGAGACTTCAACTAAATGACTTTAAAGCAATACATAGTTCATCTTTTTCTCATGAGTAGACTGCAGAAAAAGGTAATTCCATGGTTATTTAAATTGATGACACAGTGATGGTTTTAAGAACCCTGTTTTCCTGTTTTGTTTCTTTCTCTTCTTTTTTGTTTTTTGGTTTTTGTTTTTCTGAGGGAACATTGGCTTTTTCTTAGAGTGGATTTCATCCTGACTGACAAAGATGCTGCTTTCTCAAACATTAACCTCCAGTGAGAGAGAGAGAGAGAGAGAGAGAGAGAGAGAGAGAGAGAGAGAGAGAGAGAGAGAGAGAGAGAGAGAGAGAGAGAGAGATATCAAATGTAAAAGCTTGCTTTTTAAAAGGCTTTTTGTGCTTTTTGCTTCATGATATGTTCACCAAATTACAATGCATAGACATTCAAACAAGTAAGGGGTGTGGAGAAGAGAATTTCCTGGGTGGCTTATTATTCAATATACAGGGATGTGATATAATAGATAGCCAAACCCTCAGAACACAAGGAAGCAAAATAAAGAAACAAATTAAAAACAAACAAGCAAAAACCAAACCCAACCAAACAACCAAATAAACAACAAAAATGATTACAAAACAGAGCAAAAACTAAGCAACCAACTAATCAAACAAAAATATCTTTGTCCCTAAACAAGGTATTGTTGCTGAAATATGTTTTATTGTTTCTTTCTAGTTTACAATAATTATTGCTTTTGAGTTTGTATTAAAATATATAACATTGATTTGTATTTAAAAATACCACACAGAACAAGTTGTTATCCTTTTCTAGATTTTAAAATTACTCTTTAACACTTTCAAAAATTGAAATGCAGATTTGTGAAGTTTGAATTTGAGTATGTGTGTGTATATTTGTGTGTATATGAGAATACTTGTGTGTGTGTGTGTGTGTGTGTGTGTGTTGTGTGTGGGTTTTGTATATGTGTGTGTAGTTGTGAATTTGTGAAGTCAGGGGGATATTATTTTATATGTTTAGAAATAAAATCATCTCATTTGTTTACCAGTATTCCCCCTCTTCCTAATGGTGCACTAAGACAATGTTTTGCAATTTATACAGAGCCAACTGATTACAATTACTAGGCTATTGTAATTTCATCCTTCCAGTTATAAGTGGCTAACTTTTACTAACAAATTATGAAAGATAATCAAGGCAAATTATAATACATTTAGACATGAATAACAACAAAGAGAAATGATATAATCTGAACAATTTATAAAATGGCATGGAGAGAGATTGAATATGCTAATTGCTTCCTATTAGGAAAAAGAACCAAGTATAGTTTATCGATTTGTCCTTTGACATAATTAGCATACAAACTGAGACTTCAAGTAGACAGTGGGGCATGTGTGTGCATACCTATGAAGTTTTGTTTACTGCATTTAGGGGCAATTAGCATCATACAAATATCAGAATGCGAGGCGAATGTGCTTGTGCTCACTCTTGTAATGAAGCGTCCCAAGGCCAAGTCCTAGTAACTGAAAGTCAAAGGTAAAGTAGGAAGCAAACCTGATAATGAGCAAAAGACAAACTTAACCATCTCATTGTCATGAAAGATAGAAAGCCTGATAACTTATGTATTGGCAATGTGGATAACTTATTGTAATATATTAATCATTGGCAGGCAATAAACACAATTCCCTACATTTATTTCAGCTCACACAGTTTTTATTTAAGTTTTTATTGGGGTGGGAGTCTCATTGTGTGTTTCACTTTCTATTTGGGACAAATTAGGTCACATATTTGCAATCCAGATATTCTAGGAGAATTTATGCTTCATGGTTTCCAAATGTAGACTACAGAAGGCAATGTGGCTTTAGTCATCTTGTTTTATTATGTGTCTGCTACCACCTGAAATTTCCAGCTATTTGCTGTGGCCAAATTGAGAGGAAGTTTGGGCCTCTTGGAGTTGCCACAGCTACGGCTTTAGTAAGCAGCCTGGTTCCAATATCTACTGATGGCCATGTGATTTAGCCATGGCTACATAAAAATCAGCAGATTTCAGCATACTTAAAGATGTAGTCTGTCCTGTGGTCAGAGCCTCCTCACATCACAGTGGTTTTGGAGTTCGACATTTAACCAAGGTGAGGACCTCAACAGAAAATCCCAACAACCAAGATAGAATATCCACATAATTGAATATTTGTATCCTCAAGCTGATATTTGAAACTAACTCTTGAGAGCCTCAGAAATAAGAAAAGGAGAGAGAGAGAGAGAGAGAGAGAGAGAGAGAGAGAGAGAGAGAGAGAGAGAGAGAGAAGCAATTTAATTATTTAATTTTCCCACACTCAGTTGCTATCATCTTAAACTTTCATCATTGTAAAATCGTTTCACTCAATAGATGAATATTGAGCTTCTTACTCACTCAGCTGTATAACCTAAAATACCAGGGTTGCATAAGTAATTCAACTTAATTCTAGAGTTAAATTTGACAAACAGTTGTTTAACTGATATTTGCATTAAAATATTATAGAAGATGTGGTGAGGGTATGCAAGTCATCTCTAGGTCAGATAGCATACAGAAATGCTGGGAAACTGGACATTTTGATTTGCTAGACTCAAGACTATTTTAAAGCATCATTCTTTTACTCAGTCAGTATACAAGACACTATGGTAGATGAGCACTGGCCACATTGCCTTTATTTCTCAAGAAATTAATAATTTATAGGGGAAACAATATATTTATCATATACAGCAGCATAAGTTAATATGTTTTATACTGTGGTTTTTGTCATGAGAATTTACACAATTATGAGAATAATGTAAAGAGCATGTCTTGTATGTGTTAGGTTTGTGGGAGAGGTGCTAACTAGGAAGTAGTACTCAAAATATATACACTAATATTCTAGAAGAAGTAACAGTGAGTCGTGAAATATCGCTGGTTAACTTTATCTGAATTATTACAAGGTAATGGGACATGACATGTTTCCACACACGAAAAAAGAACAGAAATAAAGAAACAATAGTTAGCAGGGCCTGGTGGTGCACGCCTTTAATCCCAGCACTCAGGAAGCAGAGGCAGGCGGATTTCTGAGTTCGAGGCCAGCATGGTCTACAAAGTGAGTTCCAGGACAGCCAGGGCTATACAGAGAAACCCTGTCTTGAAAAAAAGAAAAACAAAATGAGAAACAATAATTATCTAATACTAGGAATGCTAACATTTTGTAAGACATAATGAAGAGAATGTACATTTAAGACTCAGTTGCAAAGTAGATTTTAGTTTTGCCATTCAAAAATGTTATTATGCAGTTTTTTGTAAACACCATGAATATTTGATATAGTTGTTTTTATTTATCACAACCTATAGATTGGGAAAAAAATCACTAACCCCACATCTGATAGAGGACTAATATACAAAAACTCTGACCCATAATGGTTCCTGTCTAAAGAGCTTCTGGGTTGGAAATGGAGAGGAGGCTGAGGAAAAGAAGATCCAGGGTCAAGCCCAAAGTGGGATCCAGCTCAAGGGGAGGTCCAAAGGACTGGCACTTTCTATTTGAGTTCACAATGGACCTATCATGACCACACTCTGGAAGTCCCAACAAGCAGCTGTAAGAGTCACAGGCAGATATTTATACCTAACCAATAGACAGAAGCTGCTGACCCCTGTGGCTGAATTAGGGAAGATTGAGAGAAGCTGAGGAGGAGAGTGACCCTGTAGGTGGACCAGCAATCTCAATTAACCTGGATCCCCGAGATTCTCAAACACTGGACGATCAACCAGGCAGCATACACCAGGTGATACGAGGCCCCCAACACACATACAGCAGAGGACTGCTGGGTCTGGGTTCAGTAAGAGAAGATGCACCTAACCCTCAAGAGACAGGAGGCCCCAGGGAGTTTAAAAGTTATTTATAATAGCCAGAAGCTGGAAAGAACCCAGATGTCCCTCAACAGAGGAATGGAAGCAGAAACTGTGGTACATTTACACAATGGAGTACTACTCAGCTATTAAAAACAATGAATTTGTGAAATTCTTGGGCAAATGGATGGATCTGGAGGATATCATCCTTAGTGAGGTAACCCAATCACAAAAGAAGTCACTAGATATGCACTCACTGATAAGCGGATATTAGCCCAGAGACTTAGAAT
>NC_034591.1:46171998-46183087 GCF_900095145.1 Mus pahari
CCTGTAGGTGCAACAACAATATGAAGTAACCAGTACCCCCTGAGCTTGTGTCTCTAGCTGCATATGTAGCAGAAGATGGCCTAATCGCCCATCATTGAGAAGAGAGGCCCCTTGGTCTTGCAAACTTTATATGACCCAGCACAGGGGAAGGCCAGGGCCAAGTAGTGGGAGTGGGTGGGTAGGGGAGCAAGGGCGAGGGGTGGGTAGAGGGAGCTTTTGGGATAGCATTTGAAATATAAATAAAGAAAATAATAATAATTAAAAAATGAAAAAAAAAAGTCTGGTTGGGTGGGTGTGGTAGGTGGGGACATCCTCATGGAGACAGCTGGGTGGGGAGGAATTATGGAATGTGGCTCAGTTGTAGGGTGGACAGGAGTAGGGTGGGGTGGGAATAAAATCTGGAGTGTAAATAAATAAACAAATAAAAGACAAGACTCACCTGCAAGGTAGTTTTAGTTTTTGCCATTTAAAAATGTTATTATGTAGTTTTTGTAAAAACCCTGAATACTTGATATAGTTGTTTTTAATTATTTAAATAATTTCATATAAAATATGCAAATTTATATTTATGTATTTTATATCTGAAGCAAGTGGGAAAGGAATAGAAGTTTTTAATCTGGGATTTGAGGGTTAAGGAGAAGACACAGTAGAAATAACATTTTGTGGGAATTTCAGATTGTACTGTAACTTTTGATTAGGTATTTTGGGCACAGCTTAGGAACTCAGAGTCTTTTGTATAGAAGCTCACATTTGATTTGGCAGAAGTATACAGCTGTGGTAGGATCTCATATCAAGATACAAGCAACAGTAATTTTCTGCAAAGTTGAACTGGATAGGATGGAGGAAGTTTGGCTGAAAACATGACACAAATAGAGCTACCAAGATGATATAAAAACATACAGATATCACATTTTAAAATCTAGCTTCCTTCATATATCTGTTTATTGTGCAAATTATGGTATCTTCAGCAAGTTCCCAAAAATAAATGATTTATCTACTTTCTCCCTATACTTGCACAGAAGAAACAACTAAAGTAGACACGAGAAACTGGAAAGAAAAAAAAAATCATGAAAATCATGATCATAGGATTTTTGGCCCTTGTCAAAATCAAATTCTTTTTGTTGATGTCAAATAATGATCTCAAAGTAAAGATTCAAAACTTTAAGGAATATTGAAATCTTTAATTTACTTGAAATATATTTAATTTGAGGCACTGAACTTCCGTCAATTTTGGCAAATGGAGAAGTGCAAAGATGTAGTACTAATTGGTGGTCAAATATTGGTAATGATGTTATGATGCTGTGTTGGAATACCATGTCCACTTCCCATTTCCATGTCAAGATCCTAATAGTTCAATAGACATATCTTAATGGATGGGAGAAATCCCACACCTTAATACATCCACTATTCACAAAGAAGTACAGAAAACTAAAGAATGCTGAGAGGGGAAAGAATGATCTTCCTTAGTTAGAAGCACAGCAGTTGGCCAGCAAATAACAACAAATAACAAATAGGTTTGAAAACATAATACAAGGAGGATGCATTGACATATATATATATATATATATATATATGATAACAATTAATGAAAAAAAGAGGCCATGAACTTGAAAGTAGAAAGAGCATTATGTGAGAACATTTGAACCAAGGAAACAGGAGATGAGGGATGAAGCATTTTAATTTTAAAATAATCTCAAAAAAATTAACAGATAAAAAATGTATATACATGGTCATTATATTATTGATTTAAAATAAAAAGAGCTTCAAATTGACGTCAAAATCTGTAATTATTTTCCCCCAAGACTAGAACAAACAGACAAAAACAAATAAAAGTGGTTTATAAAAATGCACTTGAAGGAGGCCCAAAGATTGACTACATTAGCTGTATACATATAATGGAAGCTCCATCTTATTTTTATGATGCTGCTTACCATCTTCTGTTAAACTATTTTCCACATTGATTCTGACTTACAGACTCACAGCAAATAAGCCCTTCCTCATCTATTGTTGGTTTCTCTTTTTGAGTCTCTCTATTTGGGTTTTCTCTTCTCAGCTATTTATAACTTGCTTTTTTTTCCTCTATTTTTCAAATTGTTCAAGATTTAAAAGAGGAAAAGCATGATTTGGGCTTGTGTAAATTCTTTCTATAACAAAATTCTTCCTGAGTGTTTTGGGTATAACTGATCTTTCTTCTCGAAAATTTCTAAAATGAGATAAAAACAAACTATACAGGCATAAAAACCATTGATTGTAATATATTTCAAAAAGGACAAGGTGTTTTTTGTTTGTTTATTTGTTTGTTTTTAATCTTACATACTTACAATACACATTGAGTTCAAACATAAATACCCTTAACAGGGTCAGAGTTATTCTCAATTGTACAGGTATATCATCATAATTGGGAAGGTGAACTAGTTATCATTTCCTTCCCACATTAACATTTATTAATGCTGTATGTGTGCAAGAGCCATCACTTCTCTCCTTGTTGTGTTTCTTGGATGGTTAAGTTTACCCACTCAATGGGTATGAGCAACACATATTTCAGCACTTTAAAGAGAAGCTCTGATAACACTTTGTGATACCAGAATTCAATATTACAAAATGACACAGAAATATGATGCATGTTGGTAACATAAACACTAGACAAATATGTTACTCCCACATATCCCTGAATAAGCCCCTCAATTTCTGTTTGGATGAGGAGATATTAGAATCCTCCACATACCCTTTCATTTTTTGCCTACTGAAATTGAGGCTTTTAAGGATCATCAGGCTGATGAGTAATGTCTTAGATGCAGGATGTTCAGATGCATTATGCTAGGACTATTCTACTAGACATGTGTCAGACAACTGCAGAACTGAGAACAGATTTGTTTTTGAGAGGCATCTTGACAGTTTGTTAATATTGAAGATTCTTAGTAGAGTGAGAACTCAGTGGGTGGAGTACTGCAAGGGATGGGGAGTGAGTACCAGAGACTAGTTTTAGCAATTGATAAGTGTGGCCTGCTTTATCATTTCATCCATGATATACAACAGCCAATCAAGAGACTGTAATAATAAGCTCAAAGAATAAAAACTAACCCAACAAACTGTGGAGTGGAACATGACATTTCATCACTAACATATTTTATTCTGTCTTTTATTTTTCTTTTACTTAGAAGACAGACAAGATTGGTATGGAGGCTAGCAATCATTGACAACTCTTATATGCAAGTACAGAAAGTAATGGATGAGGAAGACATGTTGCTTACATTGAAACCAAACTCTACCAGTAAATATTCATGCGTTGATGACACATTTGGCAGCATCCTTATTTGGTGAATAAGGACAATATTGTCTCTCAGAGTATAATTCTAAATGTGCTTACTAAATGAGCCAATTTAAGAAAACTGCTTTCAATAGTTCATGGCTTACAGTAAACAGTTTATGCATTTTTAGTCATTAAATCTCTTAAAATCCTCATGAATTAAATGTTCTTCTGTAAGTTTTATCACTGAAAAGCAAAACTGTTAAGCAATTTCTTCAAGGTCAGTTAACTAACAAATTGTTAATTCTAATATGTAAATGTTTCTATCATGTAACAACTATCTGTATTCTCATTGGTTGAGCTATAGTAGCCACTTAAAAGAAAGAATGGAATATTGATAAATGGTAGAACAGCATATATTTAACATGATGGTTTAAATAATAAAATATAGGTACTAGTGTAGAAGAACACTGATTAAAGTTAAAGAATAATTACTTCCATTGAAGCACAAAGCAAGTTTATTAAATGAAAATGTAAGGGGCAATAAAGATTGTTCAAAATTATCAAATTGCGCTCCAAGGCTGAACACTTGTAATTGCCTTATTGAAAATTTGAAGTTACCAGTGACTATCCTTGTGTTTATGTTTCTGTTGCTGTTCCTTCTGATTTTTTTCTTTCTCTATCTTTCTATCTATATTTCTGTCTTTCTTTCTTCCTTTCTTTTATTATTTTATTTATTTTTTTGTTTTGTTTTGTTTTGTTTGTTTTTTTCCTTCTTTTAGTTTTCTGAGAGAGTGTTTCTCTGTGTAATTACAGCTGTTCTGGGACATGGCACCCACTCTCTGAACCACTACAGCTTTGAACTCACAGAGACACACCTGCCTCTGCCTCTTTATTGCTGGGATCAAAGGCGTGCAGCAGCATCACCTGCCTGTTGCTGCTTTAAAAACAATGTGATTTTTTTTTTCTTTAATTTGCTTATTTACTTTACATCCTGATTGCAGTCCCCTCCAAGTCCTATCCTCAAAAATCTCTCCCCCATCACCCCTCCCCTTCTCTGAGGAGAAGGGGAAGTTGACTTGAGGACCTAATGTCTTGGCTATAACCCTGCCCTGGGACATCCATTCACACCAGGACTAAGTGCATCCTGTTTCTCTGAGGCCCAGGACATCAGTCCAATTAGAGGAGGGGGACCCAGTGGCAGGCAACCAAATCAAAGACAGCCTTTGCTCCAATTACTAGGGGGCCCACATGAAGACAAGCTGAACAGCTGCTATAAATGTGTATAGAACCTAGATCCACCCCTTCATGCTTTTTGGTTGGTGGTTCTGTCTCAGTAAGCCCCCATAGCCCTAGGTTAGATAACATTGATTGTCTTCTTGTGGTGTTCTTGACCCCTCAGGGTCACTCAGTCCTATCCTCAATGCTTCCACAAGACCCCCAAGTTCTGTCTGAGGTATGGCTGCCGATCTTTCTTTGCATCTGTTTTTATCTGTTGCTGGATGAAGGCCCCTGACTGTCAATATAGCAGAGTGTCATTGATAGTGTCAAGGGTTGCCTCTCTCTAATGGGACAGTTCTTAAGTTGAGGCAATAATTGATTGACCATTCCTTTAATCTCTGCTCCATCTTTATCCCTGCACATATTTTTAATTGAAATAGAGTCAAATCCCTCTTTCCCTGATTTTCTTCTCTTTAAGCCCTCTTATGCTCCCTCATCGCAAGTTAATAGCCTCCCTTTCTTTTATTACTATTGTTACATATCTGTGCAGACTAGTGTGTGTGTGTGTGTGTGTGTGTGTGTGTGTGTATTTACAACTATATACATATAATACAACTTTCTGGATATTTTTTGTTGTTCATGTGTATGTGATTTTCAGGAATTAAAACGTTCTCCTGAACTTTTGGAATGGGTACATGTGGCTAATGAGCTCTGTTTGAAAATTTCAGATCCATTCACTGAAAGACAATTTGGGACTCCAATGAATATCAGCTAATGACACTCCGTAAGTAATACAATATCTATAGCAATATTCCAGGATAAATCTCTGAAACTTATCTAGCCTGCCTATCTAAACAATAAAGAGAAATACCAAAACAACTCTAATAATTTAAATGCAGAATGATTGTTATCATAATGGGTAATGCTGAGCTATGATCGATGAAAACAGGCCACTGGAATGAAAGGACAATTGGTTAAACAGACTTTACATTAGCTTATTGTCTTATACTGCTCGAACAACAATGGTTTGGGGGAACTAATTATAAAGAGCCTGAAGCTAGTGCTTCATCCTTGCTAAGGACCCAGCTGGCAGTGTGTTTACAGAGATTCCAAAAGAATTTATGGAGACATGCCTACCTATTTTGTTCACAGTCCTTGTTTCATATGTTGGGTTTTTGTTAAACTTCTTTTTATGCAACCAAGACTCATCCAGCCATCTTTCATTCAATTAAGTACCCAGTAGGTGATATGTCATAAATAGTATAACCCGAAGGAAAGATTGTACACAATGTATCCCGACGACCTCTCACTTTGCAACTGCACCAACATTTATCTCAGTAGTTATCAGACACTCATCACACTTGGGTCCTTGACAATGCTAAGGATTTTATTTTGTTCATACTGAGGGATGGCTTTTGTCCCAGCATTTTGTAATTATTTTACTTTACCTCCTGCTTCCTGGGGGTCATTTGTGTTGTGTTCTCCCAGTATGCTCAGAGCCCTGAACACTGCAAATTCACTGTATTGCAGGATATTAAAGACTGTAGAATACATAGGAGAGTGATAAATTAAATCTCTGCAGCCAGTGTTACATTCAAATATGAAGCTAGAGAATTCCAGCTAAGCAGAGAGCAGAGGTGGGTTTCTCTGCTGGTTCCTACAGTGACAGAGGCCATCCTGTCAATGTTGCTGTTTCTTTCTCTATAAATAAGGTTTCTAAATGTGTTCTCTACATACCTTGCTTTGGAGGAAAAGTATTGCTGATTAGTTTAGATGAGGTTGTGCAACCATGAAGCAGCCTATGGCAATCTTTCACACAAGTAAGAAGAATACAGGGGCTCATTTACTTTCTGACTATTTAGTTAATCTTTTAGGTTGTGAGTCTACAGATCGGTGTTTTGAGATATTTGAGAATATACTTTTTAATGTTGGATATAAAAGAACAGTTTACATTCAGCTTGTTTATTTTAATGAATACTACTGACTATAGTGTTAAATGAAAAGTCTTGGTTGACTATACTCTCAAACAACAAACTAAGAAAATTTAATGAAATAATTAAAGTGCTAAACTTATAAAAATTTATATGGCATGTAAGAATGCTTGATAAATTATAGAAAAATATGCAATACAATTCCATACAAAATGTAAACTACAAATTTAACATAGCATGGAAACTATATGCAGAAAAGACTTATAATTAAAGAAACGCAAGAAAATAAAATACAATATATTTATCAATAATTTAACCTAATAAAACATGAATGATTAGTCATCAATGTTTTTGTATCTACAGGTAATATATTAACAATATTTACTAGATATTAAAATTTAAAAGATGATGGAGAAGAAATGATTGATGTTTGTTCTAAATTGCACTATATTATACACAAAATGTTATTTATAAACAACTTCTTAAATTAAAGTTGAGTCACTGAGAAAATAGTGAGATTCAGCAGCACATTTAGGTAAATATTAAAAATCAAGAGTAATGAAATATATATATATATATATATATATATATATATATATATATATACATATACTAATTCTTGGTGTATAATAGTTAAAATCAAGATTCAAAAATTATTTCTGTCCTGATATGGAATCAATGCATTTATAAAATTAAAGAACTTCTACAATGAACATTAAAGCCAAACAACGTCTTCATACAGTCAGTGAGTGCTATTACCTAATGGATGAGAAGTGATATTGATGTGTCTTCACTCCTTCTGTCTTTGTAGATAAGTGCAGTGACAACTTACTTCAAGATGCAATATCAATATTCTTTGGGTTTTTCCCCAATGAAAAAGCTTTAGTCTCACTTTAGTTACACTTCATAAATTTGAAAAAAAATTTTTTTCCTTTTGCTATCCATTAATAGAAAATGTACCTCCAGAATGACACCTCCAGAATGACTTCCACAGTGGTTGCACCAGTTTGCAATCCCATCGGCAATGAGGAGTATTCCTCTTTCTCCAAATTCTCGCCAACTATTGTCACTGCTATTTAAAAGTTTTAAATACCAGAGTTTTAATGTACCAGAGACCTGGGAGGTGAGAGACTCTCAAGACTCAGAGGGAGGGATCTTAGATGAAATGCCCAACAGTGGGGAGAGGGAAATTGTAGAGTCCTCCTCTAGTAGAAAGAGAAGGCATCAAGACAAGAGATAGGGTTGCCATTCCACAATCAAAAATGCTGATGCAGAATTGTTCTTATCTTAAAAACATGCAGGGACAAAAATGGAGAAAAGCCTGAGGGAAAGGGGGCCTGGTTACTGGCCCAAATTTGGGATCCAGCTCAAGGAGTTGTTCCAGGGCCTGACATTATACTGATGCTATGGTGTGCTTGCAGACAGGAGCCTTGCATAGCTGCCCTCTGAAAGGTCCAACAAGCAGCTGAAAGAGTCAGATGCAGATCCTTACACCCAACCAATGGACTGAAGCTGGAAAAACCTGTGGTTGAATTAGAGAAAGGCTGGAAGAAGTTGAAGGGGAGGGTGACACCAAAGAAAGACTAGCAGTCTCAACTCACCTGGACCCCTGAGACCTCTGACAGTTTTCCACTAACATGGCAGCATACACTAGCTGATATGAGGCCCCTGACACATGTACAGCAGAGGACCGCCTGGTCTGTCCACAGTGGAAGAAGATGCACCTAAC
The DNA here is from genome assembly GCF_900095145.1 of Mus pahari. Lineage (NCBI taxonomy): Eukaryota > Metazoa > Chordata > Mammalia > Rodentia > Muridae > Mus > Mus pahari. The sequence continues at coordinate 46,180,127 of NC_034591.1, forward strand.
GCTCAAGTGAAACTGAGGCCAAAGGGAGTAGGGAGGTTTGGTAGGGTCCAGGGTTGGGGACATCTTCTTGGACTAGAGGGAGGAGGAATGGGATGAGAAACAGTATAGGTCAGACTCAGATGGGGATAATGACTGGACAAAAGATCAAAAAATAATAATAAAACAATACATTAAATCAAAAAAGCCTAAAATTTAAGCTACTCAACCAATAAAGATATGATCTAAAAAAAACAAACAAAACATAGCAATGACAATCAAGGGGGCATTCATGAAAAAACTGATTCTGGAGTTTTTGTTCATTTGTTTGTTTTTGTTTTTGTTTTCCCGAGAGGGTTTTTCTGTGTAGCCCTGGCTATCCTGGAAATCACTCTGTAGACCAGACTGGCCTCGAATTCAGAAATCTGCCTGCCTCTGCCTCCCAAGTGCTGGGATTAAAGACACGTGCTACCACTGCCCAGCGAAAACATTCTTTTATCTGTTTTTGTTTCAGATTTAGCATCACATACATGAAGTTTTAGCCATTCTATTAACCCTGAATTCATTGTACTAAGACAATATTTTAAATTTATTAGTTCAGTATGTTTGCATATTCTATATTTCTCACCAGCTGTACAGTTTTGCCTATTTTATATATTTAGAAAAAATGACCTGAAGTTACAGTCACACAAGTCTTTTAAAGCCATAATGAAAGGCCATAATGAAAAGTATATATATACTTTTACATATTTTTGAAAGTAGACTTCCATATGTATACTCAGATGGACAATCCAAGAGATACTTCAAATTATTTCTCCACAAGTTACTTTTTGGAGCCTTTGAACCAGTTAGATAATAAAATATGAAGATATTAAGTAACAGGCTGAGTTATAGAAACTGAAACCAAATGTCAGAAAAAGTCAGAGAAACCTCATTTCCTCATGGATTTCTTATTGTAAGAACAAGAGTCTGCTGAGTGATTGCTGGAGCTCAAGAAATGTGCTTCATATATAGGAGACAGACAGCATCCTCCTCCTTGATTGTTTCATTTGTATCTTCAAAATGGATATTGAATTTTAAGATACCTAAGTATATATATAAACCAAAAGTTTCAGATTGGAACTGAGACTGCCACTGTAGAAAACTGTGAATCTCATGAGTACACATAAGTAGAAAATGCATTCAGCTGCCTATATAGAGAGGATCTAGGCATAGTTTCTTCCCTTATTATTGGGGACCCACTCCTGTTTTGTGATAGCTGAATCAGAGGGCAGGAAATCACGGGTTGGGGAAAGCTGGCAATTATTTGTAGAATGCATTCCCCTAGTAGTAGAAGTGTTTGACAAACAAGGATGTACTCTTTTGTTCCAGGCCATGAATATTTAATAGATATGGCTTGATGTATTTGGAAATATGAATCCACTTAGAAAATTTTGATCACCCAGTGCACTTACACACTAAGTCCAAAAATGTATATTTACAATATGTTATACTTATTATTTATATTTGATTGAAGTTTCTGGCCTGATCCTTTCCCTTTGCATTCTAGGAGAGTTCAGAAAACTACACGTTCCGACAAGGACAAACATCAAAGCAAAGTACACTCAAATTATATTTAAAATTATAAAAGCCTAAATCATATTCCGATGAACATTATTTTTCCTGTTGTTACTTTGAATGATGTTCTTGGTCCATCTGCCAAAAAATAATTATTTAACTTCCTACATATTGAACAAAGCACACAAACTATTTTATAAACCACAAAACACATTTGCAATAAATGTTTCCCATAACTTCCTAAGAGGTTACCTCTTATAAAGTGTGTGGATTGCACTCGGCTAAACTCATTTGACTGAAGCTGATGAAAGTGATTAGGTTGGATTGCGCTAAAGCTAAAAGGAACCCAAAAGTTGCCTTCAGAATTTAATGTTTGATTTAATCACTGTGCTCTATCAATTCTATTAGTTTTCCTTCATTTTGCAAAGTAAATAATCATTTGAATTTATGACCACAACTGTTCCTAGCTGGGCCATTTGAAGATTTCAAATGCAAATGTGAGAAGGAAAAATCAAATCTCCTTTCACTCTCCAAGAGTCCAATGCTGAAACAAGGCCACCGTCAACCTGAAATATGAAAATCAACACCACTTCAGGTTACTATAATCTACCTTATTGTACACCTTACATGTAATAGATGGTAGTAAATTAGCTATTTTGGCTTCATAAAATTTGGAACTTTAACTTACTATGAAGTAAAAAGACATTGAAGTATTTTAAAACTATATGTGATGTAACATGATATATTATTTAACACAGAAATTTTAAATTATGTTATGATTTCAATGAAAAAAATAACAAAGAAAGTTTTGATCTATTTGCAATAAGTAGCTCTCTAGTGAAACCCAAGTGCAATGTTTCAATTAATATGTCAAGATATAAAATTTAGTATGTCAGAAAGTGGTATGATCTGGGTAAATTGTAAAACATTGCATGAACACAAAATTTGCATTTTAAATCTATGTGTCATTTGACATTATACACATAGCATATTTTTATGCACCTAAAGATGAAACCTAATATTTATAACTTATATTGGTAAAAATGTATTTCTATTATAAACAATTCTATAAAGATGATAAAAACAATGTTTCTGTAATGCACAATTTTCATATATATAATGAATTTTAATATGTAATCTTAATGATTAATTTAAATATTCTTTGCAAGTCTGTCTAGGTATATCAATGGAATCATAAATTCAAATACGTACCTGAATTAAATTTTTTAAAATTAGTTTACTAGATATTTTATTCATTTATATTTCAAATGCTAACCCGAATGTCCCCTATTCCCTCCCCACACCATGCTCCTCTGCCCAGCCACTCCAACTTCTTGGCCCTGGTGTTCCCCTGTATGGGGCATATAAAGTTTGCAAGACCAAGGGGCCTCTCTTCCCAATGATGGCTGACTAGACCATCTTCTGCTA
>NC_034591.1:46185475-46221392 GCF_900095145.1 Mus pahari
AGGTAGTGTCTGTCTTTGTACTTGAAGTGGGTTTCCTGTAAGCAGCAAAACGCGGGGTCCTGTTTGTGTAACCAGTCTGTTAGTCTATGTCATTTTATTGGGGGATCGAGTCTATTGATGTTAAGAGAAATCAAAGAAAGGTAATATTTATTTTTTTTTTCATTTTTGTTTTTAAAATTGGGATTGTGTTCTTGTGGCTGTCTTCTTTTGATTTTGTTGAGGGATTACTTTCTTCCTTTTTCTAAGGTGTAGTCTCTTAGTTTTGGTGTTTTCCCTTTATTATCCTTTGAAGGACTGGATTCCTGGAAAGATATTGTGTGAATTTGGTTTTGTCATGGAATACCTTGGTTTCTCCATCTATGGTAGTTGAGAATTTTCCTGGGTATAGTAGCCTGGGCTGGCATTTGTGTTCTCTTAGTGTCTGTATAACATGTGTCCAGGATCTTCTGGCTTTCATTGTCTCTGGTGAGAAGTCTGGAGTGATTCTAATAGGCCTGCCTTTATATGTTACTTGACCTTTTTCTCTTACTGCTTTTAATATTCTTTCTTTATTTAGTGCATTAATTGTTTTGATTATTATGTGTTGGGAGGAATTTCTTTTCTGTCTATTTGGGGTTCTGTAGGCTTCTTGTATGTTCATGGGCATCTCTTTCTTTAGGTTTGGGAATTTTTCTTCTATAATTTTGTTGAAGATATTTGCTGGCCCTTTAAGTTGAAAATCTTCATCCTCATCTGCTCCTATTATCTGTAGGTTTGGTCTTCTCATTGTGTCCTGGATTTCCTGGATGCTTTGAGTTAGGATCTTTTTTGCATTTTGCATTTACTTTGATTGTTGTGTCCATGTTCCCTATGTATCTTCAGTACCTGAGATTCTCTCTTCCATCTCTTGTTGATTGTGTTCCACTCACCCATGATCCCGTGGACCTGTGGTGTGGAGATTCCTCCGGAATATTCAGCAGCCTCCACTGGGGTTATGAAGCCTGAGTTAAATTTGTATGTAATTCAGAAAAGTAGCAAAGGAAAAAAGATTGTTTTGATTTCTACTACATGTTAGATGCAAAGGTGCTTAACAAAATATATACTAAAATTGCACCTCATATTCTTATATTAAACATGAAATTCATAGTACTTTATTTCATATTGCTGATGCCAAAGAGTGCTTGCTGACAAGAGCCTGGTATAGCTGTCTTCTGAGAGGTTCTGCCAGCACCTAACGAATACAGATACAGATACTCACAGTCATCCATCAAACTGAGCCTGGGGACCCCAATGGAAGAGATAGTGGAAGGGCTGATAGAACTCAAGGGGATTGCAAACCCATAGGAAGAACAACAATATCAAGTAATGGGAACCCCAGATCTCACACGGACCAACCACCAACCAAAGAGTACATATGTTTGAGTCCATGGATTCCACTACATATGTAGCAAAGGATTGCCTTATCTGGTATCAGTGGGAGGGGAGGCCCTTGGTCCTGTGGAGGCTTAATGCCCCAGCATAGGGGGATGGTAGAGGGGTGAGGCAGGAGTGGGTTGGTGGATGGGGGACTAATAACCAGGAGAAGAAGACAGAGTAAAATGATACGAACTCCAAGTATGAAAAATAAAACAGTTTGCTTAGTTTCACATAAAAAATATTTTCCCAATGTTAGATTTTATAGATTAGGTTTTGGCCATACAATCTAGAGACATCTGTAACCTACTAAATTTGTAGGACTTGGTATTCAATTTGTATCTTCAGTGATTTGATGATATGCCCTCAATGGTTACATATTCACTGACCCAGATTATCTCAGGAAAATCAAAACATCCTCTATCATCCTACTTCTATGGTCTTGGAACTTCACAGGATGCTTTTGATAATTTGTAGCATAGTAAAACTATTTACAAATATAAATAAGGACATTGTCTAGACCTCATTTTGCACTTGTTATGATACTGTTCTAAGTGTGTTATAAATGTGCCATAGGCACTAATATTCTGCACTACTAATCAGTCAGCTTAGTTAATTTTGTTTTCATACAGCTCCATATGCTTATACACATATGTCAATTTTTTACACATTTTTGTAAAATTATTCTTAATGGATTTTAATGTAATGCTTGGTATTATGTCTGAATTTATTTTGATATGACATACTGAACTTTGACCTAAAACCTAATAACTAATGTACTAATGTATTTTCCTTTATTGTAATGAATATCATTAAAACATGTTCTAAAAATAGTAATTAAATATTAACAGATATGGAAAACACTGTACCTAATCCTCTTGTTTAATTATATAACATATACTATACAAAGAAAATTGATCCCTAGTATCCTAATCAAGCAGTTTTCATGTTTTCCTGATTACAAATAAAAACAGTTCCTATGCTACTCTTCGTATGAGCCACTCCCAGCCACACTGTTTATTGTACCTCACTATCAGTTCAAACACAGTGTTTTGTTATGTAACTGAGTCCTTTCCCTTCTAAATATCTTTTCTGTAGATTAAAAGAACTCTTCCTTGTTTTGCAGCCTTGAAATATGAAACTTAAGAAACCAGAGTGAAGCAATAAATCCATTATTCAAATGTGTACAAGGTAGCTGTAATGCTTTGACCAAATTCAAATAGACACTGAGAATAATAAATCACATACCCCATCTTTCAGTTCAGAGTCCCTTCTGCTTGGTTTATTTACCATTTTTCCCTATAATTTTGAGTTTCCTGTCTAAAGTTTGGCTTCAGTCTTTCACTTACATTCTCCCTGCATAGTATCCCTTCTGATTGAAGTGTGTTATTACACATGCATCACTTAACCTTACCTTCTGAGAAATGCATCATAGTGTTTTCATCATTGTGAAACATCATATACTCACCTGGACATCATAACCTGTTACACATAGATCTGTTTAGGGCAGACACCATATACATTCCCCAGCACTGGCTGAAAAGTAATGATATTACATCATGATTGCAGATAAAATTGCCATCTTGTGCTACAGCTAGTTTCATTCCTTCTTGACTATATACCATAATGAACATTTGACATGTTTTTTTTTCCCCATAATACCAAGAACTAGTTTTACTTTTAAGTCAGATGTGTATAGATATTAGATTTAAAAGTTAGGAGTACATTTGATTTAGGATATACATTTACCATGAGTCTTATAATATATATGAAAACCTAAGATCTTCATCTGCCCATGATACACACACAATACACTTTGAAACCTGTTGACAATGTACACTCCTCTCTATATCTGGTTGCATGTATATTAAACATGTATCAGTTTCTATTCAAACATATACTGGAACACATCAGGAGAAACTAAGACAGCCTGAACATGGTTTGAGTGCATAGGGCAAAAATGTGTCCACAAATGAACTTCAAGGGGAAATTCCTTCTTTTCCATCCAATTTTTTTGTAAATAACTGAGTATGCATATATTTAAAATCCAGCGCATCGGGGAAAGGGACATGAATGTAATCCAAATCTGTCAATCCAATCAAAATAGTGAACGTAAACAACCCAACCTTCTCTGGTCATACAATAACTGGGTCAATTGAGTCCCCGTACTTATGTGGTCCACTGTCACTTGGACAGCTGTCTTGATCTGTCCTATGGCTGTTCTTTGGGATAAGTTTCCCTTGCTACTTTGTAGCCCACCTGTGCCTTTATTTCAATGGCTTGAAAAAGAAGCTAATGACCTTGAAACGTCCAGCTAAGTCTCTTGCTGCTGATAACAGTTAGGGATATTTTACCATCATGTAGTAAAAGAGAGACTTAAAATCCATTTCCATTGCCAGAGACAAATGAAATGGTGCTCAGCAGTCACAGACTTTGCTGGTGACTGGGACCAACTCGTGTTTGATCATTATTTAATTATTTATTTGTTTGCTCATCATTTTCTTATTTATTTTGCTGCTGTTGGACATTTTTGTAAATAGCTTAATTTCTCTTACAAATTTTATACTTGAACACTGTCTACATCATTTACACCCCTACCTTCAACATTTCCCTCTCTCTCCCAAGTCAATATTCTTTATATAATTATAATTAATGTAGTGGGGGGGGAGGTGTGTGTGTTTGTGTGTGTGTGTGTGTGTGTATGTGTGTGTGTATACTGAGTGTATCCAGGGCTGACCATTCAGGACTGGACAATCTATGTCGGAGTTCATCCTTGCAGGCAACTGTTTGTCTTAGCAGTCCCTGACCTCCTGTAGCTTTTCAAGCTTCCATGCCTTTACTGGCACTGCAGTTGTTGTTGACATTATGCTGATTGCGTACAAGCAAATATGTAGCTGAGAGCACCGGGGTGTGTTTTGTCATAACTGTTGTGTCTGAGGGACACCTAATCCACTGGCATGCTGTCCTACTAAGACATACAAACTTTCCATCACCTCTTTCATGTTTTACCCAGAATCTTTGTTTTCAGGATCATATTGCAGATGTGTTGGTTGAGGTTGGACACCCCGGAGCCACTATATTTTACTTCGTTTTAATTATTTGTGCATTTCTGTGATAGATTCCTTCTGTTGTCAAAAGGATATTCTTTATTAGAGGGTGTTCTCATTGTCTTTTATTCTTTGCAGTACAGTAAGTTATCTATCCCGTTAGCTTCCCAATCAGGTATATAATCGTACTATGACATGAATTGCATTACTTTTTTCTTTTGAAAGCCTCAGTTCATCACTTGGGATATTTGTCAGATTCAGTGTAAAAACTACCAACATACTTTTGAAGAACTACGCCAATGGTTTATGTCAGCTAACGGAGAAAATGGAGATATCTATGACAGTAAATGTACTTAAAGTTTTCTTTAAAAAAAAAACTTATTTTGACTATTACTAAACAATCCAGCTCCATTTGAATACAGAATTTCATGTACTCCTCACCATTAACTTCATACTAGTATCTTTCTCATTATGAATTTCTTTCTCACATAATAAGCACCTTAATGTTTCCTAGAAAATGCCAGACTTGTACACATGCATTCATTCGTTAATATATGACTGTGCATATTTACCTTTCACTGGCCATCTGCGTACTGCACTAGATGAATGTAATATAATTTGAATATTTGGTAGTAAAAAATCTTAGTGAATTTTTACAACTGTAAATACTATTATAACAGGCTATAGAATAATTGTTTTAATAACAACAATAAAATTGCAAAATTAATTTAATATTTTGTTCATAAACAGATTATATTCTCAATCTTAGCTACTGTATCACATTGTATTATTTATACTTTAAATGTATTAGAGCAAACATTTGGAAATGCATCTGTATTTGGTTAAATCTCCCCACCAAATTGCCCCTAAGATTGCTTGCTTCTCCTCTCCTTGGCTTGTGATTTTGGTTTATAGCCATTATTTCAATTTCTTACTTAAATCATGTTTTTAGAGCTTACTATCTCCAATAATGTTGCAAAATTTTAGACTTTAGTCAAGATTCTGAGATGTCAATACACTGTAAGTTTTGACTTTTGTTCCAATAAAGCATTTCTCTCTGGACATGCTTGCTGTACGATATCAATATATTTCCAGCAAAACAATCTAGGTAAGTGGCTTCTTCCACAGCTTTAAGATAAATGTCGCAGTTTATTTTTATTCAACTCCCTCATCAAATGAAAAAAATATAGATAAGTAAAAACAAAAACCACTGTAAAATAGGAATTTCATTTTTCTTTTCTTTTCTTTGATTTTTCTTTATATAAATTTCAAATATTATCCCCTTTCCTGGTCTCCCTTGGAAAACCCCTTCCTCTTATAGCTCCCCCTCCCCCTGATCAACAACCTGCCAACTCCCAGTTCCTGGCCTTGGCATTTGCCTGTACTGAGGCATAGAGCCTTCACATGACCCAGGGCCTCTCCTCCCATTGATGACCTATTAGGCCATCTTCAGCTGTATATGTAGCTAGAGCTATGTGTCCCACCATGTTTAATCTTTGCTTGGTGGCATTGGCATAGTCTCACAGAGATAGCTGTATCAGTGTCCTTTCAGCAAGATCTTGCTGGCATATGCAATAGTGTCTGCATTTGGTGGCTGATTATGGGACGGACCCCCCGGGGGGGGCAGTCTCTGGATGGTCCATCCTTTCCTCTTAGCTCCAAATTTTGTCTCTGCCACTTCTTTCATGGGTACTTTATACCCTTTTTTAGGGAGGAATGAAGTATCCACGTGTTGGTCTTCCTTATTATTGATTTTCTTGTGAATTGGAGATTGTATCTTGGATATTCTAGGTTTCTGGGCTAATATCCACTTATCAGTGAGTGCATATCAAGTGAGTTCTTTTGTGATTGAGTTACCTCACTCAGGATGATATCCTCCAGATACATCCATTTGCCCAAGAATTTCATAAATTCATTGTTTTTAATAGCTGAGTAGTACTCCATTGTNTAAATGTACCACANTTTCTGTATCCATTCCTCTNTTGAGGGACATCTGGGTTCTTTCCAGNTTCTGGCTATTATANATNNNNCNGCTNTGANCATAGTGGAGCATGTGTCCTTATTACCAGTTGGAACATCTTCTGGGTATATNCCNAGAAGAGGTATTGCTGGATCTTCTGGTAGTACTATGTCCAGTTTTCTGAGGAACCGCCAGACAGATTTCCAGAGTGGTTGTACAAGCTTGCAATCCCACCAGCACTGGAGGAGTGTTCCTCTTTCTCCACATCCTCACCAGCATCTGCTGTCCCCTGAATTTTTGATATTAGCCATTCTGGCTGGTGTGAGGTGAAATCTCAGGGTTGTTTTGATTTGCATTTCCTTGATGATTAAGGATGTTGAACATTTTTTTCAAGTGCTTCTCAGCCCTTTGGTACTCCTCAGTTCAGAATTCTTTGGTTAGCTCTGTACCCTATTTTTAAATGGGGTTATTTGAAATTTTGGAATTCAGCTTCTTGAGCTCTTTGTATATATTGGATATTAGTCCCCTATCAGATTTAGGATTGGTAAAAATCCTTTCCCAATCTGTTGGTGGCCTATTTGTCTTATTGACAGTATCTTTTGCCTTACAGAAGCTTTGCAATTTTACGAGGTCCCATTTGTTGATTCTTGATCTTACAGCACAGGCCATTGCTGTTCTGTTAAGGAATTTTTCCCCTGTACCCATTTCTTCAAGGCTTTCCCCCACTTTCTCCTCTATATATTTCAGCGTCTCTGCTTTTTTGTGGAGTTCTTTGATCCACTTAGACTTGAGCTTTGTACAAGGAGATAAGAATGGATCAATTTGTATTCTTCTACATGCTAACAGTCAGTTGTGCCAGCACCATTTGTTGAAAATGCTGTCTTTTTTTCTACTGGATGGTTTTAGCTCCTTTGTCAAAGATCAAGTAACCATAGGTGTGTGGGTTCATTTCTGGGTCTTCCATTCTGTTCCATTGATCTACCTGTCTGTCACTGTACCAGTACAATGCAGTTTTTATCACAATTGCTCTGTAGTACAGCTTGAGGATACAACATATGGGTTCCATAGGACATTAAAAAGTGCCTCATTTAAATAAATTTTTTTCTTTTTTTCTTTTTTATTAGATATTTTCCTTATTTACATTTCAAATGTTATCCCCTTTCCTAGTTTGCCCTCTAAAAATACCCTATCCCCTCTCCCCCTCCCCCTGTTCCTGAACCAACCTATTTCTCTGCAGTCTAACTCCTTGTGTTCTTTATATATTTTGGATATTAGCCCTCTATCAGATTTAGGATTGGTAAAGATCTTTTCCCAATCTGTTGGTTGTCTTTTTGTCTTATTGACAGTGTCCTTTGCCTTACAGAAGCTTTGCCATTTTATAAGGTCCCATTTGTTGATTCTTGATCTCATAGCACAAGCCCTTGGTGTTCTGTCCTATTGACAGTGTCCTATTTCTTACAGAAGCTTTTCAGTTCTGTAAGGTCCCATTCATCAATTGTTGATTGCTATGGATCAACCCTGGATGGTCTTTCTTGTTTGGTTCCGCTTGAGGAATGGATCTTAGAGCCTGAGCCATTAGTTTTCTGTTCAGGAAATATTCCCCTGTGCCTATGCATTCCAGGCTATTGCCTATTTTCTCTTGTATTAGATTCATTGTATGTGATTTTTATGTTGAGGTCCTTTATCCACCTGGACTTGAGATTTGTACAAAGTGATAAATATAAAACAATTTGCCTTCTATAAGCAGACCTCCAGTTAGACCAGCACCATTTGTTGAAGATGTTTTCTTTTTTTGATCACTGTATAATTTTGGCTTCACTGTCAAAGATCAAGTGCCCATAGATATGTGGGTTTATTTCTGGGTCTTGAATTCTATTCCAGTGATCAACCTGTTTGTGTCTGTACCAATACCATGCAGATTTTATCACTGTTGTTCTGTAGTATAGTTTGAGGTAACAGGTAGTGATTCCCCCCCCCCCAAATTTCTTTTATTGTTGAGAATTGTTTTTAATATCCTGTTTTTTTTTTTCTATTTGAAATGAAGAATTGTTCTTTCCATGTCTGTGAAGAACTGTGTTAGAATTTTGATGGGGACTGCATTGAATCTGTAGATTGCTTTATGTAAGATTGTCATTTATACTATATTGATCTAAACAAGCCATGATCATGGGAGATCTTTTAATCTTCTAGGGTCTTCTTAGATTTCTTTCTTCAGGGATTTGAATTTTAAGTCCTATAAATCTTTCACTTGTCTGATCAGAGTTACACTAAACTATTTTATATTATTTGTGCCTATTGTGGAGAGTATTGTTTTCTTAATTTCTACTTTGGCTCCTTAATCATTTTTTAAAGTAAGACTACTAATTTATTGGAGATAATCTTATATCCAGCTACTCTGAAGAAGTTTTTATTAGGTGAAGGAGTTCTCGGGTAGAATTTTGGGGTTTGCTTATGTATAGCATTATATCATCCACACATAGCGATAACTTGACTTTTTTTCCAACTTGTATCCCCATGATCTCCTTTTGTTGTCTAATCGCTTTAACTAGAACTTTGAGAAATACATTGAATAGAGAGAGAGTATGAACCTTGTCTTATCCCAGATTTTAGTGGGAAAGCTTCAGGTTCCCTTCATTTAATTTGAGGTTGGCTGTTAGTTTGCTGTATATTACTTTTATTGTGTTTAGATATGTGCCCTGAGTTCCTGATCTCTCTAAAACTTTTAAAAAAATGGCAACTGACAGATTTGGAAAAGATCTTCACTATCCATACATATGGTAGATGACAAATGTCAAAATACATTAAATTAAATTAAATTAAAAATGGTCAAAAATGTGTACAGAGCTAAACAAAGAATTCTAAATAGAAGAAACTCGAATAGGAGAGAAGCACCTAAAGAAATGTTGAACATCCTTTAGGGAAAAGCAAATCAAAACAGTTCTGAGATTCCACCTTATACCAATCAGAGTGCCTAAGTTCAAACACTCAAGTGACAGCAAATGCTGGCAAGGATGTGGAGAAAGAACACTCCTCCATTGCTGCTTGCTGGGATTGCAAATCAGTCCAACCACTCTGGAAATTAATCTGGTGGTTCTTCAGAAAATTGGGAATAGTTCTACCTGAAGATACAGCTATATCACTCCTGACCACCACAAGGACACATTCTCTACTGTGTTTATAGTAGCCTTATTCATAATAATCAGAAGCTGAAAACAACCCAGATGCCCCTCAACCAAAGAATGGATACAGAAAATATGGTTCATTTACACAGTGGAATACTATTCAGCTGTTAAAAAGAGGACATCATGATTTTTGTAGGCAAATGGATGGAACTCGAAAGTATCATCCTGAGTGAGGTAACCTAGACCCAAAAAGACACACATGGTATTTACTCACTGATAAATGGATATTAGCCTAAAGTACAGAATGCTCAACTAATGTATGAGTGATACAACTCATAGTCCTTAAGAAGTTTAACAAGAAGGAAGGTCTAAGTAAGGATGGTTAAATCCCACTTGGAAGGCATAACAAAAAAATCATGGGAGGCAGAGGTAGTGAGGGACCAGGCTGGGAGAAGGGAGGGGGAGAGGGAAAACAGGGACAGGATCAGATATATGAGGAGATAGACCAGAAGCCCAGAGGGCCAGGAGAATGAATGGAAATATGCAAATTTGGAGCATGGGGATCGGGGAACCTTTAGAAAGTCCCAGAGACCTAGAATGTGAGACTCCCAAAACTTAATGAGTATACCCTAGGGTGAAATGCCCAACAGTGGGGAGATCGAACCTGAAGAGTTCGCCTCCAGTAGATAGACAATGCTCACTGTGAAGGGGTGGGGTCTCCAATTTACCTTCAAAATTTTTGACCTAGAATAGTTCCCTTCTAAAAGAAATATAGGGCCAAAAATGTGGCAGAGATTGAAAGAAAGGCGATCTAGTGACCAGCCCAACTTGGCCTCTATCCCATGGTCAGGTGTCAAACCTGACACTATTACTGATGTCATATTGTGCCTGCAGACAGGGGATTAACACTGCTGTCCTCTGAGAGGGTCTACCAGCAGCTGACTGAGAAAGATGCTGATCCTTACAGCCAACCATTTGACTGAGGTCAGGGACCCCTATGAAAGCATGAGAAGAGATTAATGGAGCTGAAGAGGATGCCAACCTCATAGGAAGACCAACAGTGCCAACTAACCTGGACCCCTGAGAGGTACCAGAGACTAAGCTACCAACCAGAAAGCATACACTGGCTGGTCCATGAACACCTGCAAATATATAGCAGAGGACTGCCTTGTCTGACCCCAGTGGGATAGGATGTGCCTAACCTTGTAGAGACTTGATGCCCTAGAGAAGGGAGATACAGGGGAGGTTATCTGGAGGTGAGTGGGTGGGTGGGTGACAGGTGTGGAGTGGAAGAGGAGTACCCTCTTAGAGTCAAAGGGGAGGGCAATGGGGTGAAGAACTCTTGCAGGGGTTTCTTGGAAGGGGGAAGCATTTGGAATTTAAACAAATAAAACAAAATTTTTTAAAAAATGAAAATAAGTTATTGCTCAGACAGTGTAAGTGAGAGTTATTTTGAAAGCGATTTTCACACTAATGAATGTATCCTCTCTATGCGTTTAGGAAAATAGGGTAGTAAGTTTCAGAGAATGTCCTAAGCAGCAGAGAGATAATCGGTGTTAGAAGGCAGCTCTAGGGACTTCAGAAGCTGAAAGAGCCAAATGAACAGCTGGAGAGTTAACTTGATTGTCTGAACCCTTCCCTCTTATTTACTTAGCTTTTCAGAGGTCTGTGATACTTTATGATGTATTAAGCTCAGGGAGCAAAAAGTCAAATAAGGTACAAAACTAATACAAAACACTAACTTGGGAAGAAAAAAGACTACCTTATATATTTCTGTGTTTACTTTGGTGTTTGTAAGTAGGAGGAGAGAACATGAACTTCATGGATATAGATTACTATTCTTAGTGTTGCAAACTATCCTTAAGTTGCATTCTACCTAGACAAATTATAAGAATTGTCTTAGATGGAATCCTGACATGCAAATATTCTACTTCACAGTATCATTCTAGAGGCAGTCCTGATAAAATATAAAGATCTATATTAAATATGCATAGATTCCCATCCATTTGATACATTTGATAACTTATTCATAATTGAACATTCAATTCAGTTTGCTTTGGGTATCTCAAAGAATCTCAAAGGAGGATCAAGTTTACACCAAAATTTGAAACAAATACCTCCCATACATATATAGTAATAAATAGTGTTCAATATTTTAAAGAAAGTATTTTAAAAATATTATCACCCAGTATGCCCCAAACATATTTTTTAAATGTGAGTTGAGATAAGGTACACTTAAATCCTATTTATGTCCACACGAGCAGTGTGGATAAAAATGACATAAAATGGGTAAAAATATCAGTTACTTTTTATGCATGTGTATGTGTATGTGTGCACTTGTTAGTGTGTGTGTTTGGTGTGCATGTGTGAACATATGTAGGACTTCCTTTGGATGGTCGTCAGAGAACAACTACGAGTTTTGGTTCTCTTCTTCCCTCCAATAGGCTTTGGAGACTGAATATACTGAATATTCCAGAAAAAGACTATATAGAGTTTGAAGTGATTCCAGTAATAGAAGGTAGCTTTGAGGGACCTCCAAGAAAACAAAAATGATGAGCTAGCCTATTGCGTTAAATCTTAAACCATTTATGTGCTTGACTTTACAGGAATCTGTGATACTTTTATGATGTAATGACTGAGGAAGGTACAAGACCAACCATGTACATAACAAGGTCCTGGGTATCAAATTCAGGTCATTAACCTTGATTACATCAACTTTACCCACTCAACCATCTTAATGGTCTAACAGTTGAATATTTTATAATGCAGACATTTTCAATCAGGATCTCATTTCCTGAGCCAAGAATTTCATATATCCATTATTATGTACTCATCTCAAATCCCTGGACATTACTATACAGGATACTGTTGTAACAAGGTTCACATGGAAATCATAATCAGTCTTAGAGTAGAAAGTGATAAGTAATATTTTTTTTACTGAGTTACCATTAGCAGCATCTTTATATATCTTAAATATTTTCCCTTCATTAATGCAGTCCATGAACAGTTGCTCCATAATAATCTTCTTAATAAATGGAAAGAGAAGGTCAAATATTCAAGATACCTGGAATGTCTGCTTTTTCTCTGTCCACTTTAAAGTTTTTATTGTTTTATTTCATTCCCAACTTAGTCAAAATATGCTTAATTTACTCTCCAAATTGTTTGGAACGTTAATCACTTATATTCAAGTGAATTGAAATTTAGTTTGGCTAAGACAACGACAACACGAAACACAGCTAACATTAAATTATTGAATATTTGACCTATCTGATTTATAACTGCATGTTTAAAAATGTTTCCTTGAATTGTGACTTGAATTGTATTCCCCTGGATATTCATAAATGGCCAATCTCCTTGAACTTGTACCTTCCTAAAAAATGTTCTTCATTTAAAGAAAATTAGTTCAATAAGTAATTATTTCCAGTGTGGCCATGTAGACATGAGGTTTCAATATCAAACTCCTAGAATTCTCATTAAGAAACAGACATACGGAGAGATAAAATGAACCTGTATCAATAAGGGCAGACACAGGAAGAATGTGTTTTAAAGGGATTACAAGCAAATGCAGAAGGTATGAAAAAATAAAATTTATCATACATTTAAGAAACAATATAACCTGTGTAATTACCCGAGATTTGTACTGCTAGCCTCTCATCCTGTGACAAAAATAGGTTTTCTGGTGCAACCTAAGATGTGATATTCTGTTTTGCTACCCATAGCGAATGAAAATAATTTGTACCCATGTAAGAATATTTGAATATGTTGAAGTTTTAAACAAAAATGCACACTTAAACCATAAACTTAAATTTTTATTTAACAAAGTAAAACTGTTTTAGTATTTTATTTCATATAAATATTGAGTTATTATAGACATTAGTACAGTGTGTAGCAGGGAATTATC
This sequence comes from Mus pahari, assembly GCF_900095145.1. Taxonomy (NCBI): domain Eukaryota; kingdom Metazoa; phylum Chordata; class Mammalia; order Rodentia; family Muridae; genus Mus; species Mus pahari. Next base: position 46,198,898 of record NC_034591.1, read on the forward strand.
CGTATTTTGGAAAAAAGAAGGCTTATTAAATATAACTCTTATCTTGTGAAATTAAGTATAGAAAGGCTCTGTTATGAAAAACTAAAAATTATTTTGTAATATTGAAAAGATTATTTGATGCTATGAACAAAAATAACTAAAAGAAATGTCTTGGAGATTAAAATAAATTGTTTTATTAGAAGATTATCTAATATATTAACTTCTATTCCCTAAGTTACTTAGAAATTGTACTTTTTAAATCATTAGTGAATATTATAGAATATCCTCTGTGAAAGAACTTTACTTCCTCTATCAGTACTGAATCATAAGAAAGAACACATTCAGGGATCATTAGCAGACTATAGTTTTAATGAAAAAATAAAGTAAATGATAAAGAAACATTGAACAAACTGCTAAAGAAAAACAAAATATCCAAACATTTAATTACAGCTTTATTATATATGTTATAGTAAAATTAATGTGCCTAGGCCAACAAGTGGAAAAGGCAGTAGGAATAAGGTAAGTAAAGAATATCAAAGCTAATTCCATAAAATTTGCACACACACGCAAACACACACACACATGCATACACACATGTACACACACACACACACACACACACACAAAGCCTAGTCCCAGAAATGTGCTGTCTTTCAGATTTGTTGTCCACTGAGGACCCAGACATTATAGGCTAGTGCCAATACTCTTGTTTATCCTACAGAACTTGGCAGTAAGCCCCCATTGCTAAAGACACCTCTTTCTTGAATCTTACCACACGGAGAAAGCAAGATTGCTATTAATTGGAAACTTCATCCATGATGGTGATCTTTCATAGTGCTGGAAAAAAAAAATGTGACCACCAATTAGACCCACCCATGAATCCTGTGTGCTATAGTAATGATTGGCCTGGTAAGAGATCGTACAATTCCAGAGTTAGGTGCAACCATGGTAGAAATGAAGATCTTAGTAGATGGACTTCACACCATATAGGACAGAATTAAAGAGAATCCTAAAATAGAATGTAAAATGAACCAGATAAAATATTTAAAGAGAAATTAAGGTAGAATATATACAATGAAATAAGATTACTATAGAATAACAAATAAAGAAAACTCTCAAATACATGAAAACTTTATGAAAGTGGAAAATAAATAATGATTACTAGATTTTTAAAATTTGAAGAGAAATAAATAAATAAATAAAAAGGTTTTAAGGGTAAAGTTTATTAAAAATTAAATATCTGCAAAAAATATAGGATAATAACTTCCTGTGTTTATAATGATAAGAGCATCACCTAATGAAATTTTAAATAGGGCTAATCTTAAAGAAGGATTTGAACTAGTATAAACAGATATTTTTTAGAGATAACAAGGAAGGTTATATCAAAATATATTACATATATGTATCATATTTTTAAAAATAATTAATGACATAGTTATAAGTTTTGAAGGTAAGTCAGATATCAATGATGTTTTAGATAACAAGTTGTATGCACTTTACTTATAATAAATTCAATGTAAGTTGTCAATAGACAAAAACATGATTAACCTTATTGAATATTAATGATATATTAGGAAGTATATTAATTTATCAGAAACCTTTGAAATATATACTGTCTCATACTTGACAGTGAAGTAAAGTTTCAAATGATTAGATATTGCTATAAACAATGTAGCTAAAATGGGAAAACTGTCACTGACTAAAATAATAAGTGGCAGTATCAGTGCTTGCTATGGAATAGAGCAGGTTGAGTTCTCACAAACAACTATAAGGCTGCCTGGACTTTGAATCCATCTTTGAAATCTTCTTTGTCAGTATTTGTTTTTGTAGCACTAATTAATATGGATATTAATAGAAACAGAATGTTCTATGTATTCTGAGGCAATAAGTGCTTGAAGTAAAAATTTAGACAGAGATAGAAAGAAGAGAAGATGGTAGGGAAAATGAGTGACTGGAAGGAAAAAAAGAAGTAGAATAAGGAGAATATATAAAAATGAATTCCTTACAAAAATTAATGAAAGCATTTAGAAAAATTATTTGAACGTACATAATGGGATAAATTTATACCATTTATCTAGAGTATAAATTTATATGTATGTATATCCATATCTTTTACATGATTTTTACCTATTAGCTATATGAATGCAAGTATAAAAAAATGAATGATTGCACAAATACTAACACTTGTATACAGTCATGTACATACATACATATGTATTATATATATATATATATATATATATATATATATATATATTCCTTACAAATATACCCATACTCTTCATATGTTTAAGAGTATGTAGTACACAGAAATACAGAACAATATGAAAAAGTTCATTGACTTTCAAGTTATGTTAAATGTTATTTCATTAACATTTAAGTTATAATTTTCAGTGCTATTCTATCTGTTATACACTATAATTTTTAACAATTATATATATTTGCTTACAAATATCAAATCTCTCAAAAACAATTACATTATTATCTTTTGACTCCTTTCTATATCGTTGAAAATTAACAATTCATTTTCAATTGCGATGAGGGTTGGTCCAATGCAGATTGAAAAGAGCTACCATGGATTACTTGAGAGAAAAACGTTAAAGGCACTTTAACAGCTATTTTATTATCCAAACAATATGGAAACAGATAATACATAAATAAATGTGTTAGCAGAATGGTCCTTCAAATTAGGTAAGATTAATAATATTGTAAATTATTAAATTTTAAATTGTAAATTATTACAAGACTATATGAGACATATATGTTTTCATTGCATATACTGTTCATTTCATTTAGATGGCTACAGATCTTCCGTATTTTAAAAATGTAGCACCACATAGCTATGAAGTAAATGAGAAGGAGGCCTCCTGGGAAGATGAAAAGCAAAGCCTCAAGGCAGAAAATCCTCAGATCCTGGAGTGGGACCTTCAAGCCACTCAAGGAGTCCTAAGTCAGACTAACAGGAGGTTACAGGAGATATAAAACATACAAACATATGTGTCTCTAACCACTGTTTAGAAGAATGTGATGAAGAGAATTAAAATTCTATCTAAAGTAAAGGAGACACAGGAAAGAAAGTGATAACTGCATTGAACCATCCACTCAAGGCACTTTAACAGCTATTTTATTGTTCAAACAATATGGAAACAGATAATACAAAAATAAATGTGTTAGCAGAATGGTCCTTCAAATTAGGCAAGATTAATAATATTGTAAATTATTCTTTCCAAAGACATTTCTAATGTTCATGTGTATCTAACAATTAAGAACTTTTTAGCAACTAGGCTTCAAGTAATGTAGTCTCACATTATCAACTCCATGCCATTTTTATGTTTGAAGATAAATGTATTAAATCACTGAGAAATACATAAATTCCTCAGTATCATGGAGCCAGTTAGAACAAAGATCTGAAATATATATTGTACTGGCTAGTTTTTTGTCAACTTGACACAGCTGGAGTTATCACAGAGAAAGTAGCTTCAATTGAGGAAATGCTTCCATGAGATCCAGCTGTAAGGCATTTTCCCAATTAGTCATCGAGGGGGGGGGGTCCTTTGGTGGGTGGTGCCATCTCTGGACTGGTAGTCTTTGTTTTATAAGAGAACAGGCTGAGCAAGCCAGTGGAAGCAAGCCAATAAAGAACATCCCTCCATGGCTTCTGCATCACCTCCTGCTTCCTGACCTTCTTGAGTTCCAGTCCTGTCTTCCTTGGTGATGAACAGCAGTATGGAAGTGTAAGCTGAATAAACCCTTTCCTCCCCAACTTGCTTCTTGGTCATGATGTTTGTGTGTGTGTGTGTGTGTGTGTGTGTATTTGATAAATATATATATATATAATATGTGTGTATTTCATAAATATATCATATATAATATATATAATGTTTACATGTGGATATAAAACCTATCTATATCTGTATATATTTAATTGTTTAATGAGGTTATACTATAATAGGAAGATAATACTATTCCTATATAGCATAATCTATCAACAAATGCCCAATAGCAAAAATGGGGATTCATCCTTTTGAAGTAATAGTTGGTTGTGTCCTAGGGAACACTCACACATTGCAAGCTTATTTCCATTGTCCTTTTCAGAAAGACCTTACTGAACACAGTTTTTAAACTGACCTTTAATGACTAATCGCTGACCCCATAAAGTAGTACTTATTTCAGTGTAAGCTAGAGAAGCTTATCTTTGTAATTAATGGCAATTATCACAAAACTAGAACTGGTCAATGTACAGATAATAAGAAATTAGGGAGTGTTCAACTCTAAATGAGTATGTAGAGCATAAAATAAAGAACTTTTAATCTAGCAAAATGGGTGCTCTGGAAAGGAATCACATCAAAATATATGATCCAGCCAAGATGTAGACAAGCCACATAGTTTTAATTTCTATGGATTAAATATAAGCATTCCCTTATTAAAACCTTTAATAATAAACAATGAAGATTAAGTTGGTTGTAGAAGGAAGCAGTCATGTTTGAAAGTGACATCTACCTAATTGAGAGGCAAACAAGTGATGAATCAGAGAAAGATTTGACAGAAGGAGTCAGACAGGACATTTCTGTTCCTCAAGTTTACAGGCAGGAAGGAATCTACTTAAGAGCAGTGAGGCAGAGAGAGGCAATTTGGTTCAGGGTAGGAAGTTTCATGTAGTCAGAGGCAGTTTCTCCAAACAGAGCAATTCATTCAGAAGCTGAGAACAGCCAATTTAAATAAATCAGCTTAGGGAAGAGTTTGGGTAGGAAAGCTGAATTGAACCAGTCAGTTACAGTTTTAAAATATCCCGAAAGAGTGAGTTTATTCAGCAATAAATCTCAGAGGCTGAAATATTCTAGACCTAGGTCAGCAGATGAAGGCTGGAAGCAGAAACCTTCAAGTCTGGGTTTGGAGAAGATTAGATTTATATAATCTATGAGCTTCTTATTGGCGATCAATAACTGCTAGGAAGGGGACAATCAGATATCATTAAGGGTATGGCCCCTGATACTATTACCATGGCCAATTAATGAACCTGCATCAGAGATCTTATAGACAGCCCAAGTTTAATCAATTTTTTCGAAAGAGGACAGAAAGTTGTGGGGTTGTGGAAGTAGGGAAATGAGTCAGAACTTTAAAAGATAGAGAAAGGAGATGAAGGTAAATATGATCAAAATCTTTTGTATGAAATTCTCAGAGAATTTAGGTTCAATGGAGAATGTAGGGAGAGACAGAATTGGGGGAGATTTACAGGGGGAAACTTCATAAAATGCATTAAGATGATCTGAATGAAGTAGCCAAATAATAAGACAGACCACGCCCTAACCATCCATCTCTAGTCGCCAAGCAAATCTTACAAAACCAGGACAGGGATACCTACAGTGAAGTTGTTGGCCAAATGTATCCCATGAAAATCCACAAGCAATCCAGGCAATTGCCAAGGAATTACCCATAAACAGCAAGACCACATCACTGAGAAAAACACCCGCCCAATGCATTGAACATGGAGAGGTCACTCTGGTGCTTGCACAGAACCTTTACCTCTATGTTCTAGTTTATCGAGGCCGACAATTTTTAAGAATGACCCTTTCTGTCTCAGAAGGTAAGAATTGCCAATAACTCCTCATCTAGGTATAAAACTTTGTGTTAAACTCTCTTCTCCATTAAGGGTTTTAGTCTGGTTTAGGATGTCTTGTGCATAATAATCTGCTTTGTGAAGAAGGCATTGTTCTGTCATCCACTACCTCTGGCTCTTACTTTCTGTACCTTCTGTAATATTTGTTATGATGTATTCTATAGTCATTAAATTGATCATATTAGTAATTCTGTGTCCCAGTATTTGAAAATTTACATTAAGCAATGCAATTCATGGGGCATAACAACTACTAACATTAATACAGTGAGTATACATATTCTGAACTTTCTGCAAATGTTGATTATATTTAATCAAAAACTATACTTTTGTAGGAGAATTTAGGATGTCTGGATGATTTTATTAATAAATCCCAACCACGTATAAGAAAATGCAATGTCATATTTCATAAAAGTCTTCTAAATGGTTAAAGCAGATGGTCTTTTTCTAATTTTGTGATGGATGTTATTACCATAATAGCAAAAATAATGTAAGGACATAATAATGAGTACAGAAATTGACAATCTAATGTTTATTCATGATATATATATATATATATATATATATATATATATATAGGCATGAAAATTAACAAAATTAGTAAATAATTAAACACATACAAATATATTTACATTGTATTCAAATAGAAATTATTATTGTTATACAAAGTGGGACGACCAATTGGAAATTGTTACATTAATAAATAGGCTAGATAAGAAGACATTTGTTCCTATCAATTCACATAAAACTATTAGCTAAAATTCATCATCTGAGTAAATTGAATTGCAAAGCTCACTCAATTTCATGATATTTTCTGAAAAACAAAACCTTGTTGTAATCTCATACTATTGCTAAACAATAGGGGTTGGCTTACAGGTTCAGAGGTACAGTCCATTGTCATCAGGTTGTGAGCATGGCAGTGTCCAGGCAGATATGGGGTTGGAAGAGCTGAGAGATTCACCTTTTGTTCTTAGGGCAGCTAGGAGAAGACTAGCTCCCACATGGTTAGGAGGAGAGTCTCACTGTCTCACTCCACACTGATACACTTCCTCCAATAAGACCACACCTACTTCAACAAGACCACACCTCCTAATAGTGCTACTCCCTAGGCCAAGCATATGTAAATCACCACACCATGTGTGCTCCGAATATTTTCCAACAAGTCTACAATAAAATAATTGCTCTTTTTTCAGGAATTTTAATAAGAATAATATTGATCTTCTCCTATTTCTGTTTAGTGACAAAGAATTTATGTAATTCTGGTTATGAAAGGCAAAGGAGCTCAATAATTTTAGTATTTCACCTACTATTAGTTCAAATAAAACTCCCTGTTTTATGCAATATTGCTAAAAAATCAAATGTTTAAAGTCATCATTGTGATCAAAATACAAATAATATTTATATGTCAAGGACAAATAATTTATTAATATTTGATATTAATCCTAATGACAATGAATCCCAATGACAAGAATGTCTTAGGATAAACTCTTAAATTTTAAAACTGAACTAATAAAATTTTAACATAAATAAGATTAAAATTAATTGATTTCATAATATTAACCTAGTTAAAAGGATTTTGGAAAGTATAAATCAGGGCATTGAATAAGTCATAATCTTAGCTTAAAGAAATAAAGTGTGAGTATATTAATTTTTTATCAGGCAAGTAAGATGGTACCATTTGAGGAACCTTTGAAAATAATATATGAATTCTGAACCTTTAATTTTTTCAAGTGCCTATATCTGTATATCTCTATTATGCATTCAATGCATATCACTGTGGTAACCCTGTGTCTTTAGGTGTCCATGTGCAAGTCAAGAACCTATCAATCTGTATTTCAACCATGTCACTATGGAACTTACCTTTCCCCTTTGTCAAGAATGTCTGAACCTCAGGCACTACTAAGCCCTCACAGCTGTTATGGAGTTCTGATATCAAGCCATAGAAACAGTTTTCTAGCCAGAGGATTTGCCAGTGGGCAGGTCCCTCAGTGAGCTTTGCTGGAATTGTTGAATTGCTCTTTAGCCTGATATGAAACTTATTCTCTACAAATGTGGGTTGATGACTCTTTCTTTCACTCACTTTCTTCATGGACTTCATTTAGTTTTTCCTATTTTTTTTAAAGTATCTGTACATAACTGAGGAAATATACTTACATAGGTAGTAAGTGAAATTTGGCACTACTTATATCTGATGTTAAATAATTTTGAAATGTTATTGAGGTAACGTGATCTTCTAGTTCACTGTTTACATGGATGATTGAAATTATATATATGTTTATGAAAAGATCATATGAGATATTATTAATGGTTAGAAAAAATCGATTGATTATATAAATTTTAGTAAATGCAATTCATATAAAAATTAACTTAGCTCAATATATTAGACTTTTCACTAAAATGAGAATGCTTGATGTTTAAAGCTAAAAATTAAATTAATAATTATGAGCTTATACATTTTATTGAGCTAGATTTCATGTACTTTTATTTATTTATTCGGATTTTATTTGAAAATAGGCTTTTCATATGAAAAATTGATTAGCGGTTCCCTCCATCAATTCCTCCCATATTCTCTCACATCACTTCTGACCCTTGTCCACACTCTTTCCTATTAAAAAACTAAATTTATTATTATTTAATTAAAATTCATTTGAATATAAAATAAAATTAAATTAAAACAAACAACAGAATAGGACAAAACAAACAAACAAACAAGAAAAGATCATAGAAGAAGCCCAACAAACACATACAGACACAAAGAAAACCATGCTCACACACTCAAGAAACCTATATACACACAATATGAAACTATTATAATATATACAAAAAGACTTGTAAGGTTAAAAAAGTTGACAAAGCATAATGATCCAAAAACTCTAAAAATACCACTGAGTTCCATCTGTTGGCTATCTACTGCTGGTCAAGGTACTTGTTTTTATGGACGTTGTGTATCCACAGTGAGATTCTGGAGAAAACGAATTTTTTCCTTGCTAGTAGTCATCATCAATTGAAATGTTGCCATCCGACTTTATGACAAATCTTCCCAACTCAATTAACAAGATCAAGGTAGTCCCTTATAATCATGGAAAGCAGCTACCACAGTCAGGGCAACCCTTCACTGTTGTACCTAGAGGTTTATCTGAGTTTCAAGTCTAGTTTGTCAGGTATTAGTGTATCAACACCTGATTGCTTTCTGGCCAAGTGATTTGAATTATTTCTCCCATTCTCTCATTATAAGGTGTTTCCAATCTTTGAAATGAAGAAATCTCAGATCTTTCTTCTGAAGATTTTAGCCAACTAACCAATACGAGTAGCTTCATTTTGATCATGTCGAGGTACACTAATGCAAATTTCTATCATAAGAGGAAATCTCTTGCATAATAACATCACGGGTGCTTTAATAAGAACATTTTCATCAATGTACATTATTGTCATCTACATTTTATACTCTGTTCCTTATCATTAACTGCTCTAGTAATGTCCTTTACTCAAGATAGCATCCATTTCAGAATCACATTATTATTTTAATCTCTGCCATCTTGGAAAATAATTCAGCATTTCTTGGACTTTCAGAAGTTTAATACATTTTAACAAAATTTTGTATATGAGTAAGAATTTGTATGATATTCTCTAAAGATTACACCTCAGGTAGTCTGTGACAAGAATGCATAGTCTCAAGTACATATAATTTCTAACTGTTGTAACACTGGTAGTAATTACTTAATTATTTATGTAGCACAGGATTCTATAGTGCAACGATACATTTGGCCTTTTTCTAGTATTGGTTAAAGAGATGGCTTCAAAGACATGTTGTCATTGACCACTTAATTTTCAGCTAATTTGTGCAGGAAAGTGTCTTAGCACTCCTAACTTGCAGAAATTAAACTGCATAAGTATTCAGTTATTGTTAAAGTATTTCCATTAAATCCTGTAATTATTCAGAACAGTATAGAAAATATAACTAATATATTTCAGGAGGCTTCCAAATATTTTTCCAAATGTAGTTGGTGCATTTGTTTATTATTATTAGATATTTTCTTTATTTACATTTCAAATGTTATCCCTTTTCCTAGTTTCCCCTCCGAAAATCCACTATCCCCTTCACCCTCCCCCTATTCCCCAACCCACCCACTCCCATTCCTGGTCCTGCCATTCCCCTATACTGGGGCATAGAGCCTTCACAGGACCAAAAGCCTCTCCTTCCATTGATGACTGACTAGGCCATCCTCCGCTANATATATATAGCTAGAGCCACAAGTTCCACCATGTGTTTTCTTTGATTGGTAGTATAGCTTCAAGGAACTCTGAGGGTACTGGCTAGTTCATATTGATGTTCCTTCTATGGGAATTCAGTCCCTTTCAGCTCCATAGGTATTTCTCTGGCTCCTTCATTGGGGACCTTGTGCTCCATCCAATGGATGGCTGTGAGCATTCACTTCTGTATTTGCCAGGCACTGGCAGAGCCTCACAGGAGACAGCTATATTAGGCTCCTGTCAGCAGGTTCTTGTTAGCATCTGCCTAATGTCTAGGTTTGGTGGTTGTTTATGGGGTGAATCCCCAAGTGGGGCAGTCTCTGGATGGTCATTCCTCCAGGCTCTGCTCTGAACTTTGCCTCTCTAACTCCTTCCATGGTTATTTTCTTCCCCATTCTAAGAAGGAACGAAGTATGCACACTTTGGTTTTTCTTCTTCTTAAGTTTCATGTGTTTTGCATTTCTTACATATTTTAATTCTATTATTTTAAATTACATCCAACAATGCATTCTATAAGTATGAATAGTCTATGAAAATGTAGATTATGTTGGTATATTATTTTAGAATTTCAGATGGATACCAGTTTGGATTTGGGATGTTCCCAGTGATAAATGAGCTAATAAAATTTTATGTATTCATTCACACCTTTTAGCTTTATATTCAGAAATATTTGTGTTCCTTCTTGTTATTTTTTTTAGTTTTGCTTTCTTATAATTGATTCATAGAATATTTATAACAATTACGTGAATTCTTTTGGTAAATACCTATATTGAGTCTATTTTGCCATTAAATAAATTGCATTTTCTTTTTTTAATACTGTTTTACTGAAAAAATATTTAATGAAGTTCATCACATTGTTAAATCATGATTTCTATTTATATCTTATCTATGAAATGCATTTTATCTTTTCAAGTTAGTAAAAATGATTGTGGAAAATTCATAATTCTGCTTTTAAATTTAAGCTGGCAGTTCACTTCAGGTTAATTTACAAATGGTCACTTTATAATTTAAATGTCAGATAAATTTTTATATAAAACTCTCTTTGTTCTTTGAATTCCCTTGACATAGGCTGAAAATTTCTTTAAAGCAAATGGACAAATATGTTCTGGATTCTAATTTGCTCCATGGCATTTGTGATGGTCTCTCAACATTGCTGTACTGTTTTGATGACTATAGATTTAATCTGAAGCTTGAAATTTCATGCTATGAGCAGTCAGCTCTCTACTTCATTTTAAAAGTATTTTTGGGCTCTCTAAGCAATTTACATTTTCATAAAGTTTTGAAATTGATTTATTAATTTCGTCAAAAATATCTGTGGTAATTTTGATAGTTATTGCTTTGAACCTATAAGTCAATATGTAATAATGTTGTGCCTTAAAATTATAGGTTTTTACCTTAGATAGCAGCAAGATATATTTTATTATAGTGTTATTTAATTTGCGTAAGCAATGTTCTGCAGTTAAGAATGTAGTAACAGTGTGCACATTTTTGTAGCACTTCAAAGTATTTTACCACATTTTATCTATGGTAAATAAAATACTAAAATTTGTTTTTCTCCATCTTATGCTAATTTATATGTATTTACTAGAAAACAAATGCAAAGTCTCTTTAGGTATTCATTTCTAGAAACAGGGTTGAACCATGATGAATCATGAATTTTCAATTATGGAATTGTTGAGTAGTAAGTAATACTACCTCATCTCTAGTCTAATATTATTAACTCCATGTTGAACAGTCCGACATGTCCACATGCTGTTAATTTACTTGGAAATAGCTCATACTTTCCTGACTAGCTCTCAAGCTTCTGATAGGACTGAGAGCTACTTTGTTTATACCTTGTTTGCCCCCGTATCTGAGACAAGGGCCTCCTAAGTGCTACAGTCAATGTCCCATGAAATATGAGGCTTTCCACTCTGGTGACAAGGAAAAGACATTATTCTTGGTAATTGGTAAGCTGGGAGTTTGTTCCTTTTTAATCTTTTCGGTTTACTGTTATTATTCCACTATCTGGAAATGTGTTTAGTTCCGTTTGGCTCTTGAATATTTTCACTGAATTTGGAGTTGGAATTGCTTCCATAAACAATAAGGTTTTCCAATATCTTTCTCCCATATAGTATATGATAAGAAAGAATCATTTCGATTTTTGCCTATGTTTATGTGTTTTTGATTTTTGCACAGATTTTTCAGCAGTTTTCAAGTCAATGTATTTAGATATGATTCTCATCACAACTCTTCTTTTTCTCCGAGTTTACTTTAAAATGGATTGAGCTTTCAGCTATACTTCTCATATTCCAGGGAAGGAATAGGGCCCAATTTGAAGTTGAATATCAAACTCGTCTACATGGAAAACTCAAAATATTGGGTTCAGGGTAGCTGAATGCAAGAAGTCCAAAAGTGATACCTCTGAGAGAACATGACAACCTCATACTGCTTCCCCTTACAGAGTTCAGTACAACATGTCCATTTTCTTACTCTACTAATGGATGATAACATTCTGCATAATAAATTAGTAAAATTGTTCAAAATTATTTAACTGGCTTATTAGGTCATTGAGATAGTTACTCAGGTAAAAGAACCTGAGGAAGGCATTAATCATCCAGAAGCACAACCTAAAACATGTTTGTTTGGACTTTGATATGGGAGACTGTTTTACAGGACTGAACTTTAAGCCTTTATTGTCTAAGGCTATCTCTAGGAAGGCCCCTCAGAGTTATGTTGAATTGGTGGATATTAATGTGTTGGTTGATTGGCTTTTCTGGTCAACTTTACTAAAACTAGAATAAGCTAGGAATAAAGAACTGCAAGAAGGAAAAGCTAGAGCAGATTCTCTGATTGACATGGCTGGGGGATATTCTCTTGATTAATAATTAATTAAGAAGACCCAGTCTGTTGAGTCTTCAGGTGGGGTCCTTCCTAGAGATGGCCTGAAATGCAGTGACAAAGATGGAGCAGAGACTGAAGGAGCGGCCAACTAGTAACTGAACCGACTTGAAACCCATCCCCTGGGCAAACACCAATCCTTGACATTATTAATGATACTCTGTTATTCTAGAAGACAGGATCCTAGCATAACTCTCTTCTGAAAGGCTTTAGCCAGCAGCTGACTAAAGTAGATGCAAATACCTACAACAAAACATTGAACAGACTTAGGGGAAGGACTGAAGTCCCTGAAGCGGATGGAAATATCCAGAAGGATCACAGAGTTAGCTAACCTGGACCTCTGTGAGCGCTCAGAGCCTGTGACACCAACCAAAGAACACACATGGGCTACAATAAGGCCTCTGACACATATGCAGCTCAGTCTGCATGTGGGTCTGCCAACAACTGGAGCAGAGTCTTTCCCTAAAGCTGTACTCTGACTGTTGTATCCCTTCCACCAATAAGGCTAACTTGCCTGGAGTCAGTGGGAGAGAACATGTCTACTCTGGCAGAGACTGAATGTGCCAGGGTGGGTGGATACTCAGTGGAGGTGTGAACTTCTCAGAGGAAAAGTGACTGGGAGATCAGGGGAGGGTCTCTATAAAAGGGGAAGAGGAGAGGAGAAAGCATTTGAAATGTAAATAAATACATTAATTTAAAAAAGGAGGTCAGCTCATTATGGTTCATACTTAGGCTGAAAGCATTGGGATATATAATAATTCACAGAAGAATCCTGTGACTGTGTCAGAGAGTGAGTCTGCAAGCAGGATTTCTCCATGGTTCCTGCGTTGAGTTCTCACACTGAGTGCTCTTAGTGCTAAATTCAGATACGGAAGTGTACATCAAATAAATATTTGGTCTAGACTCATGGTACTTTCAGTGTGTTGTTTTGGTCCTCAAGCAACCGAAAAGTAAGTAGAAGAGCCATTGGTAACTGAATAGAGGTTTTGCTGCTCTGGTGAAAATGACCATGCAACTCTTTATGTCTTGAACAACTTTATTGGAAGATTTTAGCTTTGTGTTTCTGTGATGAGACATCATGCCCAAGGCAACTTGTCAGAGGGACAATACTTAATTGGGTTTAGCTAACATTTTCAGAGGTTCTTTTCTTTAACATCATGGTAGGAAGCATGGCTGTATCCAGACAGACATGGTGCTTCAGAATGAGTTGAAAGTTCTGCATCTTGGTCTGACTGCGGGCAGGAGAGAGCATCCTCAAGCATCTAGGAGGAAGCTCTTAAAGCCCACCACCACAGTGACACACTTCCTTCACCAAGGCCACTCTACTCCAAGAAGGCCATATCTCCTTAATAGTTCTACTCCCTGTGGCAAGCATATTCAGATCACCACAACGATTTAACTGGAAATGTAAGAGAAACAAAGTCTCTCCTTGCTAAGTTATTTTAGGCCACAAGTGTTTCATCACAGCTATGGAAAGGCAATTTGTGCATAAAGCAAATACAGATTGAAGACCCTCTGTAGTTGTCAGAGGGAAACCTTATGCATCTGAGGTCATTAGTTCTGCATCTCTGAAAGTAAGTGGAAGAACAAACATTTTGTATTTTGTATTTTCACCAGAGTGAAAATTCTTCAAATCATAGTTCTCATTAATGCCATGTAAACAGAATTTCTCACAACAAACTAATAACACCTCATTATAGTTTTAATTAGCACACTTTCCTATTGGATAATGTATGTGAATTTTTGCTATTATATATAGTCTTGGTGAAACATCTGTTCATATGTTTTGTGAATTTTATAATTGGCAAGTTTTTGTTATTTAAATTTCAAAAAAAATTATGTATATAAATTCTATGGACCAATTATTTTTCATAATCTGTTCTTGCAACATTTTCTCTTATTTAAGTATTTGCATTTTTTCTCCATAACATTTATATTATAGGATAAAAACATTACATGATGTTCAGTTGTTGACGAAAACACCTTTACAACTCATTGGACATAGGCACGCTGAATTGCACTTATCTCGAGCCTTACTATCTATGGAACTGGAACATGCTCTGTTTTCTACCAAAGAAGAAAGGTAGTGGCTAGTCTGACTTACATTCCTGTCAGTTATACATGGGGTTTGATAATTAACACAAATTTGTTCTGTCTTCTTGTTCTTGGCTTTACAAAATATAGTCCAGCACTTGTGTTTTTTTTCCATCATATCTGCTTTTTATATTTTAGATAGAATTAATCCACAGAAGGGACACTTATTTAAATTAACTTGTGATACAGATACATTTGCTGTATTTTCTAATTGTTCCAAATTATATTTAGAGTGAACATTTCTGATCTTTCATTTATATCATAGTACATTTTCTTTTCATGGGTTACTTTTTATTTTATTTGTTTTTCATGGATAACTTCAAATTCCAGCACCATAAAATTCATAAACCAAGTAATTCTGCTGAGAATATTTATCATCCCCACAAACATGATGACCTTGGTACACTGAATGGATGCATTGCAGTAATAGGTCTAACAATCCATGCCATTAACCTTAGTTCACTTTACACTTCTGTTAAAATAATGCCATAATTTTGCATAGTCTCTATTTTT
The DNA here is from genome assembly GCF_900095145.1 of Mus pahari. NCBI lineage: Eukaryota > Metazoa > Chordata > Mammalia > Rodentia > Muridae > Mus > Mus pahari. The sequence continues at coordinate 46,214,229 of NC_034591.1, forward strand.
ATAGAAAACATTAATTTATATACATAAATATGCTTTCCTTATTTATTTTCTAGATTTTTTATGGTACCTGAATAATCAATTTAATATGAAGCTTAGCTGATGTGCTTTGCCATGTGCAAGTTAAGTGGGGCTCATTCCATCTGAACAATAGTTATCTGATCTACAGCAAGATTAGTCCTGGAACACAGTATTGCTTTGTTGTTGTTGTTGTTGTTGTTGTTGTTTTAAAGATATTTTCTTTATTTACATTTCAAATGTTATCCCCTATCCTAGTTTACCCTCTGAAAATCCCCTATTCTTTCCCCCTCCCCCTGCTCCCCAAACCACCCACTCCTGCTTCCTAGACCAGGCATTCCCCTATACTGGGGCATGGAACCTTCACAGGAGGAGAGGCTGTTGGTCCTGTTAAGGTTCTTTGCCATCCTCTGATACACATGCAGCTAGAGCCAGGAGTCCCTCCATGTGTTTTCTTTGATTGTTGGTTTAGTCCCAGGGAGCTCTGGGCATACTGGTTAGTTCATATTGTTGTTCCTCCTAGGGGGCTGCAGATCCCTTCAGCTCCTTGGGTACTTTCTCTAGCTCCTTCATTGGGAACACTGCATTCTGTCCAATGGGTGACTGAGCATCCACTTCTGTATTTGCCAGGCACTGCCAGAACCTCTCAGGAGACAGTATCAGGCTCCTGTAAGCAAAATCTTGTTGGCATCTGCAATAGTGTCTCAGTTTGGTGATTGTTTATGGGATGGATCCCCAGGGAGTTGGGCAAGGTCTGGATGGTCGTTCCTTCAGTCTCTGCTCTGAACTTTGTCTCTGTAACTCCTTCCATGGATATTTTGTTCCCCCTTCTAAGAAGGATTGAAGTATCCACACTTTGGTCTTCTTTCATCTTTTCATGTGTTTTGCAAATTGTATCTTGGGTATTCTGAGCTTCTGAGCTAATAATATCCAATTATCAGTGAGTGCATATCATGTGTGTTCTTTTGTGATTGGGTTACATCACATAGGATGATATCGTCCAGATACATCCATTTGTCTAAGAATTTCATGAGTTTCATTGTTTTTAATAGCTGAGTAGTACCCCATTGTATAAATGTACCATATTTTCTGTATCCATTCCTCTGTTGAGGTATATCTGGGTTCTTTCCAGCCTCTTGAAATTATAAACAAGGCTGCTATGAACATAACTGAGCATGTATCCTTATTACAAGTTGGAGCATCTTCTAGGTATATGCCCAGGAGTGGTATTGCTGGGTCCTAAGGTAATACTCTGTCCAATTTTCTGAAGAACTGTCCAAAGAGTGGTTGTACCAGCTTGCAATCCCACTAGCAACAGAGGAGTGTTCCTCTTTCTCCACATCCTTGCCAGCATCTGCTGTCACCTGAGTTTCTGACATTCTGATATAGAATCTTAGGGTTCTTTTGATTTGCATATCCCTGATGATTAAGGATGTTGAACATTTTTTTTAGATGATTCTCAGCCATTCAGTATTCCTCAGTTGAGAGTTCATTGTTTAGCTCTCAACCCCATTTCTTTTTCAAAAAATATCAGATGAGGTATGCTGGCTGTTTGGTGGTACAATGTTTGAGAGATCTCAGGGATCCAGATTAATTGAGACTGCTGGTTCTCCTACAGGGTCACCCTCCTCCTCAGTTTCTCTCAGGCATCCCTAATTCAACCACAGGTGTCAGCTGCTTCTGTCCATTGGTTGGGTGCAAATATCTGCATCCAACTCTTACAGCTGCTTGTTGGGAGTTTCAGAGGGAAGTCATGCTAGGTCCCTTTTTGTGAGTATTCCATAGCTTCAGTAATAGTGTCAGGCCTTGGGAACTCCTCTTGAGCTGGATCCCTCTTAGGGCCTGCCACTGGAGTTTCTTTTCCTCAGGCTTCTCTCTATTTCCCTCCCTGTAATTATTATTTTTTAGACAGGAACAATTGTGGGCCAGAATTGTGACTGCGGCTTGCCCACCCCTCTTCCTCACTTGATGTCCTGTCTTCCTGACGGAGGTGGGCTCTATAAGTTTCCTCTCCCTACTGTCCAGCATTTAATCTAAGGTCACTCCCTTTGAGTCCTGAGAGTCTCTCATCTCCCAGGTCTCTAGTGCAATCTGGAGGGTCCCACCAACCTCCTACTTCCAGAGGTTGACAACTATAGAATCTCGAATGGCTGACAAACACCTAAAGAAATGTTCAAAGTCCTTAGTGATCCGAGAAATACAAATCAAAATGACCCTGAGATTCCACCTTACAGCAATCAGAATGGCTAAGATCAAAATCTTAAATGACAACACATGTTGGAGAAGGATGTGAAAAAGAGGAACACTCCTCCATTGCTTGTGGGATTGCAAACTAGGACAACCACTCTGGAAATTAATCTGGAGGTCCCTCAGAAAATTGGAAATAGATCTACCTGAAGACCCATCGATACCACTCTAGGGAATATAACAAGATGCCCCACCATGACATAGGTGTGTATGTGTGTTTCACTATGTTCATAGTGCCCTTATTTGTTATAGTCAGAAGCTGGAAATAACCCAGATGTCCCACAAGAGAAGAATGGATACAGAAAATGTGATTAATTTACACAATGGAATACTACAAAGCTATCAAGAAAGAGGACATCCTGAGTTTAGCAGGCAAATGGATGGAACTAGAAAATATCATCCTGAGTGAGGTAACTCAGACCCAAAAGTACATGCATGGTGTATACTCACTAATAAGTGGATATTAGCCAAAAAGAAAAAATACAGAATACCCAAGATACAGTCCACAGAACTCTAAAAGTTCAACAAGCTGAAGGAACCAAGTGAGTATACATCAGTCCCTCTTGGGAGGGAGAAGAAAATAATCACAAGTGAGGAGGGAGGAGGGAAAGTAGACAGAGGGGATTGGAGAGGTGGGGAGAGGGGAACCTGATCTGGTATTGGGTGAGGGAAAAGAACTGAAGCCCTAAGGGCCAGCAGAAACAATGGAAACAGGCAGCTTCCATAGATTTCTTTAAAGGATTGATTCACCTTTTCTTTAAAGACATCCCTAATATCATAAATTCTATTTGAAGGTCCTTGTCTTATGCATCAGCTACATTAAAATTTTCTGGACCCAATATAATAGGGTTGATGAGCTCTAGTGAAATTGTCTTGGCTATTATTTTAATTTTATGCTGGCCTTTAGGCATCTGGAATTGGGATGATTGTATGTTTATGTGATTATATCTAGCTATTATTTTTGTCTGGTGGGTGTTTTGTTCCTCAGTTTATTGCTCTCCCTGTTTTCAGATGGGTATGGTGGTTGTGTGTGGCCTTTTGAGATTCTGCCAAGTGTCTCCATAGGTAGTTCCAGGTTAAAAAAAATGTTTCTGAGTATTGTGTTTTGACACTAAGGAATGGGGACATGTCGTGTAGGGGTATGAGGCTTTAATGTGTGAGGAAGGAATTTAATATGTTCTACTATGGTCTTCTTAGTTCCCTGGGAATGGTGACAGATAGGAAGTCTGCTACAGAGCTCGGAATCAGACTGGAGAACTAATTTGAGAAGAGAGGTAGAAAGTGAAGAGTTTTGTCACCATTTTTATTAGCCTGCTTACTTTTCTGGAAGGCTGTGCTGGGAGGTTCCTGGGAATGTTGGCTGGGGTTGGGGCCTGGGATCATAGTAGAGTGGTAGGAGAGTCCAGAATGTGCAGTCTACTACAAACCTTGAAAAAAATAAAGACACGAACATATCCAATTAGCCTTCCTGATTCCTTGACTAGAGTGGCTGGAAGGTTCACAGAGTCCTTACTCTATTCTCAAGACACAATGATTATGAGAATAACTAGTCTTAAGACTCGTCAAACTTAATCTGATGTATAATCTTGTCTTAGAAATAATTAACTCAATTATGACAATTCACATACACATACCATACTTACTGATTTTCATCTCTTGAGTTTTATATATGAGCCCAATGCCCCTTATGTGAGTACAATCAGACTGACCCCCACCCACCTTTAAACTGCTCCTGTGATACATCACACCTTGCCTCTCAAAATTGTGTCTTCTATTTTGTCCTTTATTTAAATGTATATAACTCTCTTATTCTAATTAGTATTTCCTATATGCACATGCATGTAGGGCTGACCCCTGGGGTATAGGCAGACTAATATGATCCTGATGAAATATGATGCTTCCTCCTCAAGCAGCTCTCAGTTTTCTAAAGCATCACTAGTTGATGTGAGGCCTTCTGCACCTATTCAACTGCCCTTGTTGGTATGTTGGCTGATTATATTTTGTATGATCTTGCACAGACAAACCCAGTTTTTAATAGTCCGTAGATACAACCTTCTGTCATTCACAGGATACACCATTTCACAGCAGTGCTTTTAGTCCTCATGCTCTTATGATTATTCAAGTTTTCTGTGCTTTGAGATTGACAGGAGATGGGGTATATTATGTCCCTTTTGGAAGGTGGATACTTTATAGCCACTTGCTCTCTGTACTCTGATCTGTATTCATTGTGAGGTTCTTTTTTGTTTTGTTTTTTGGTTTTGTGTTTTGTAATAACTTCTAATGCAAAAAAACAAAGATGTTTCCTCAAATGAGAGGTGAAAGTCCAGCTAATCTCTGAGTCTGTGAACATTTATGTAGAAGGTTAACTGAATAATACATCAGTTGAACAAGCTGGTAATACTAGATTCTTCTATCATATATTTTTTTGAGAAATGACCTTTGTTTTCTTCTGAATGTTTCAAGACTGATTTTCAGTTTGGGACAACACACATATTCTTCTCATTCCTCAAATAAGTCAGGGTTGCATTAATTTTATATATCTCCTACTATATAATAAAACTAAACACAATGTTCCCGATAAAGAACATGTATGCCATACTTGCTGTATGGAATACCAATCAGACTGGAAGTGGGAAGGTTTTGGCTGCTTATACTTCATGTTCATTATATACTGGAAAAAAATGCTATCATTTTTCTGGTACATTAAAAGTTACATCCTAAGCTTATAATAGAAATTAAAATCTACTTAGAACATAAAGGTACAATTGTGATGCATACTATATTTCCAAAGTATGGTTTTCCCTCTAAGAAATAATGCTTTTACATAGCAAAATGGCCTTGAAGAATTCCAGCAATGTCATTTGTAAACACAAACAATCCTTCCTTCAGAATTAGTCATACCATGACATTGAAAATTCTTTAGCTTTTATAAACATATTTATCATATTCATTAAAGTAAAATTCCACTCCATTTTATTCTCCCTTCCATATGTCCCTACTCCACAATCAAATGAAGTCTACAACACAAGAATCTAGCCCTAGCCCCAAACACACATTTGGTATTTGGGGAATGTTCCTTGCTCCATGGCATAAAACATCTGGTCAAGTATAGCTACCTTCTGTGGCTGTAATCCTCTCCTGGGAAATTAGCCTCTTTGGAATATCTTTATGCAAATAAATATTATTTTCGCTTAGACTTCAAAAAGTGTTTAGTGTTGTAAATTGTTGCTCGGAAATAATTGAAGGGTTGCAAAAATGATAAAAAAAAAAAAAACTACCAAAGAAACTTAATTGGACATAATTTCATAATGCCCTTGAAAATGGGTTTGACTTCTGCTCAGCATTTATATTCATTAGTCCCATTGTTTTTGAGATCATAATTATGGCATTTCATGCTTACCTTTCTTCATTCCAAAACCTCTCATATGCTCTGTCAAATCAGTGTTCTATTTACATTAACTGTTGCCAACTTAATTCTTTCTCAAATAATTGTCATTACATAATTTTAAAAATTCTTTATTTGTTCATTAAGAAAAGCGCCTCATAATTTTAGTTTTGTGAATAAGAAGGAACATTGGGGAGGTGGGAATAAAGACTGATAGAAACAGAAATAGTGAAATATATTTGACAATAGTAGATTAAATTTAAATACTAAATGAAGTTTAAGAATTGTGTAATGTATTCTTTATTGCATTTCCTAGCAATATATAATTACTGCTTGATTATTAGAAATAACTTTTTCATTTGTGATTAGACCAAAAAATATGATATATACAAAAGTAGTTTTAGAGTTTATTTCTTCGAAATTTACACTCTGTTGCACATGGCCAGTCTATTTACTTTTTACTAAAATTTTGTGTGTGTGTGTATATATATATATATATATATATATATATATATATATATATATATATGGTCAAAGTCTTAAAATAAAAACACTGAGCAAAATAAGGTAGAACCCAATCCACATAAACAACATGTAGATATCATTTCCATATATCCTCTCAATAGAATGTGATTATTATTGAAAAAGTGCTTTTAGTTTACTAGTTAATATTTGCAGAATTGTAATGATAAAAATTCAGAGTGTATAAGTGTATAATAAGCAAGGCTGCTGAATTTATAGACACAAATCTTTGTACTACAGTTACTTACGAATGTCTATGGTTCTGGCATTTTTATAAACCATTAAAAAATCCATTTAAAAATCTATCATATTCTCCAGCCAAACTCACAGAGCTTGTTAAGCCTAATTTAATAAAAAGGCAGAGAACAGTGTTTAAGAAAGTGAACAGCCACAGTAGTCAAACATCTCTCAAACACTGGGTGATGTCTCCTGATTAATTTTAATGCAGAATATTCACTCATGGTCTGTGAAGAAAACAGTCCTTGTTGATTTATGACAGTATGTTACATGCATAGAAGCAGTCATATGATTGGTGCAGAGCATTGATAAGTATAGAAATGGTCACACTCTAATATCCCTTAAAGAATTACAAGATAAAAAAACCAAACAGGGGATGGAATTGAACAAAACCATTAAGGTTCTGAAAATGGAAGCAGAAACAATAAAGAAAACCCAAAGGGAGACAACTCTGGAGATAGAAACCCTAGGAAAGAAATCAGGAAACATAGATGTGAGCATCAGCAGCAACAGAATACAAGAGAAGGAAGAGAGAATCTCAGGTACAGAAGATTACATAGGGAACATGGACACAACAATCAAAGAAAANNCAAAATGCAAAAAGATCCTAACTCTAAACATCCAGGAAATCCAGGACACAGTGAGAAGACCAAAACTACGGATGATAGGAGTAGATGAGAATGAAGATTTTCAACTTAAAGGACCAGAAGTATCTTCAACAAAATTATAGAAGAAAACTTCCCAAACCTAAAGAAAGA
>NC_034591.1:46221879-46223113 GCF_900095145.1 Mus pahari
AATAAAGGGAAAACACCAACACTAAGAAACTATACCCTAGAAAAAACAAGAAAGTAAACCCTCAACAAAACCAAAAGAAGACAGTCACAGGAACAGCATCCCAACCACACAAAGATCCAACAAAGAATGAGAACATCAGACAAATTTCCCTTATGAATATTGATGCAAAAATACTCAATAAAATCCTCACAAACCGAATCCAAGAACACATAAAAACGATCATCCATCATGACCAAGTAGGCTTCATTCCAGGGATGCAGGGATGGTTTAATATAAGGAAATCCATCAATGAAATCTTCTCTATAACCAAATTCAAATGTCAAAATCATATGATCATCTCGTTAGATGCTGGGAAACCATTTGACAAAATTCAACACCCCTTCANGATAAAAGTCATGGAAAGATCAAGAATTCAAGGCCCATACATAAACATAATAAAAGCAATATACAGAAAGTCAGTAACCAACATCAAAGTATCTGGAGAGAAGCTGGAGCCAATCCACTAAAATCAGGGACTAGACAAGGCTGCCCACTTTTTCCTTACCTATTCAATATTGTACTTGAATTCCTAGCCAGAGCAATTCGACAACAAAAAGGAGATCAAGGGGATACAAATTGGAAAGGAAGAAGTCAAAATATCACTATTTGCAGATGATATGATAGTATATATAGGTGTCCCTAAAAATTCCACCAGAGAACTCCTAAACATGATAAACAGCTTCAGTGCAGTAGCTGGATATACAATTAACTCAAACCAATCAATGGCCTTTCTCTACACAAAGGATAAAAAGGATGAGAAAGAAATTAAGGAAACAACACCCTTCACAATAGTCACAAATAATATAAAATAACTTGGTGTGACTCTAACTAAGGAAGTGAAAGATCTGTATGAAAAGAACTTAAAATCTATGAAGAAAGAAATTGAAGAAGATCTCAAAAGATGGAAAGATCTCCCATCTTGAGTTGACAGCTCATGGGTTGTCAGGGTTAATAAAGTAAAAATGGCTATCTTGCCAAAAGCAATCTACAGATTCAATGCAATCTCCATCAAAATTCCAACTCAATTCTTCACTGAGTTAGAAAGGGCAATTTGCAAATTCAACTCGAATAATAAAAAAACTAGGATACCAAAATCCATTCTCAACAATAAAAGAAACTCTGGGGGAATTACCATTCCTGACCTCAAGCTGTACTACAGAGCAATTGTGATAAAAACTGTATGGTACTGCTACAG
>NC_034591.1:46224140-46240388 GCF_900095145.1 Mus pahari
CAGAGACAAAGTTTGGAGCTTGGACCCACCTGGGGGTCCATCCCATAATCAGCCACCAAAAGCAGACACTATTGCATATGCCAGCAAGATCTTGCTGAAAGGACACTGATATAGCTATCTCTTGTGAGGCTATGACAGTGCCTGACTAATATAGTAGTGGATGCCCACAGTCATCTATAGGATAGAACACAGAGACCCCAATGGAGGAGTTAGAGAAATTACCAAGGAACTGAAGAGGTCTGCAACCCTATAGGTGGAACAACAATATGAACTAACCAGTACCCCCAGAGCTTGTGTCTCTAGCTGCATATAGAGCAGAAGATGGCCTAGTCAGCCATCGTAGGTAAGAGAGGCCCCTTGAACTTGCAAACTTTATATGCCCCATACAGGGGAATGCCCGGGCTTAGAAGTGGGAGTGAGTGAGCAGGGGAGCAGCACGGGGGAGGGTATAGGGGACATTCGGGATAACATTTGGAATAGCATTTGAAATGTAAATGAAGAAAATATCTAATAAAATAATTAAAATAAAAAAGAAATGGTCGCACTCCAATATTCCTTGGGGACAAGTGTGGTAAGATCTCTGAAAACAATCTAGCATTAAATTAAAAAAATATCAAATTATAATAAAAAAACAACATAGGAAACTGTACATACTCATTTCATTGTTGATTTTTCTTTTCCATGGTGAAAGGTCAACATTATTCTCTTCTCTCTTTGTTATTTTATTATATGTTAATAGTAATATTTTATTCATACTTAGGGGGTATTAATACTTGTCTTTTATAATTTTAATATATACTAAGGTAATATAGTTGTCCTTGATCCTAATAAGAGAACTCACAGACATGTTTGTAACTGTGAGGTTACAAGTTTATACTAGGAACGAGTTTCATAAAAAAAAATTGACTATGGATCTCAATATTGTACTTGATGCTTTCACTAACACTTTTGTTCACAATGGCAGTACCACTTAGCATAAATTTAACCTTTGATTAGCCATTCTATAGTACTTTGTATTACCACATTATAGAAACAAGGAACAGCCATGACATTAACCTTAACAATTAATTTTTAAATCAATATACTAAAATTTCATAATTATTTCATGTAATAAATATAAAATATTAACAAGGAATTTTCCCCTCAAGAAAAATTATTCTGATAAAGTATATGTCCTGTAACTATAATACATGAATTCAAATTGGTTCAATTAAAATTGCAGAAAGACCATTTATGGATGTTAATTCCCATACTAGATAGTAAAAATAGATAGGAAGACTCTAGAATCAAAAAGACGCTAACACAAATTCATGTTATCATCATGGTCTTTAAAAAATGTTTTGACAGGGATTTCTGTATTTTCTTTAATCTTCTATTCTTTCTTTTCTAGGTAATAGGAAGAGGGTTGAAAGAAAAAGGGTAATGGAGCAAAGACTGAAGGAGTGACCATCCAGGGACTGCCCCACCTGGGGATCCATCCGGTATACAATCACCAAACACAGACACCATTGTGGATGCCAACAAGAGTTTGCTGACAGGAGCCTGATATAGCTGTCCCCTGACAGGTTTTCACAGTGCCTGGCTAATACAGAAGTGGATGCTCATAGTCATCCATTGGACAGAACCCAGGGTCCCCATTGAAGGAGCTAGAGACAGTAGTACCCAAGGAGCTGAAGTTGTTTGCATCCTCATAGGAGGAACAACAATATGAACTAACCAGTACCCCCAGAGCTCCCTGGGACAAAACCACCAACCAAAGAAAACACATGGTTGGACTCTGGCACTAGCTGCATATGTAGCATAGTATAGCCTAGATGGTCATCAATGGGAGGATAGGCCCTTGGTCTTGTGAAGGTTCTATGCACCAGTACAGGGGAATGCCAGGGCCAGGAAGCAGGAAGTGGTAGGTTGGTGAGCAGCAGGAGGGGGAAGGGAAACCAGGAACGTGGATAACATTTAAAATGTAAATAAAGAAAATATCTAATAAAAATAACTTTAAATATTAAAAAAAGAAATTATATATGAGACATATTACTAAAATTATATAGCTGTACTATTACATTGGTTGAAATCTTTATATTTGATGCAAAATTGAAGTTATAATTTCTTGCACTGGTACAGAATTTATATATTAATACAGATTTAATTGTTTTAATTGGTATAATTTTTTTATATTGATACAATATTTGACATTAGTATTGTTACTTTTAGATAGATATTTTGCCTATGCGACTCATTAACAACAACAACAAAAAAAAAAAAAAGAAAGAAAGAAAGATAGAAAAGAAAAGCTTTTGGTGTGCTTACAGAAAGAAGCCTAGAATGCCCGCCCTCCAAGAGGCCCAACAAGCAGTTGAAAGTGTCAGATGAAGATACTTACACCCAGCCAATGGACAGAAGCCTGAGACCCCTATGTTTGAATTAGAGAAAGGCTGGAAGAAGGCAGCATACACTAGCTGATATGAGGCACCTGACATATATACAGCTGAGGACTGCCAGGTCTAGCCTCTGTAAGAGATGATGCACCTAACCCTCATGAGACTTAAGACCCCGGGGAGTGGGGAGGTCTGGTGGAGAAGTGGTGGGTATGGGTGTGGGGCCATCCTCTTGGAGACTGGAGGGAGGAGGAGGAGTGGGATGAGGAACTGTCAGAGGGTGGACAGGGAGGGGGATAAAAACTGGAATATTAAAAAAAGAATAATAATGAAAAAAATCAAGGCTTAGACCTAATCCTTTAAATTAGGATAGATGTTATAGTAATATACCTAAATAGACAAAATTGATGGATTAGAGTTTATTAGTATATATAATAACTTATAGTTTATATAACAGTTATAACTATGTTCACTGTATATGTGAGACAAAAGGCTTTTTTAATGGATGAAAAGTGGGAAATGGGAAGGGAGACCCTTGATCTTGTGGAGGTTTGATGACCCAGCGTATGCAGGAGTAGTAGGGCGAGAGTGAGTGTGTGGATAGACAAGCACCCTCATAGAGGAAAATGGGAGGGAGGAAAGGGCAGATATGGGATGGGGGTTTTGTGGAGTGGTAATTGGGAAGTGGGATATCATTTGAGATGTAAATGAATGGAATAAATAACAAAAAATAAAATAATAAAATAAATAATCTACTCAAAATGTTAAAAAAAATGAAAGTAAAGGGGGAAATGTTGTGGATTGGTTTAATACTTGTATTATGTTATTTGGATTCCCAAATCACATGAGAATCCAGCATGTAAGAGTAGGAGTATCATGTGTCCTCATTACAATTTGGAACATCTTCTGGTTATATGCCCAGGAGAGGAATTGCTGAATCTTCAGGTAGTAATATGTCTAATTTTCTGAGGAATCAGCAGACTGATTTCCAGAGTGGTTGTACCAGCTTGCAATCCCACCAACAATGGAGGAGTGGCCCTCTTTCTCCACATTCAGCTGGAAAGAACACAGATGTCCCTCAATAGAGGAATGGATACAGAAAATGTGGTACATTTACACAATGGAGTACCACACAGCTATTAAAACCAATGAATTCATGAAATTATTAGGAAAATGGATGCATCTGGAGGATATCATCCTGAGTGATGTAACCCAATCACAAAAGAACACATATAATATGCACTTTCTTATAAGAGAATATTAGCCCAGAAACTTAGAATATCCAAGATACAGTTTGCAAAAAACATGAAACTCAAGAAGAAGGAAGACCAAAGTGTGGATACTTTGCTCCTTCTTAGAATGGGGAACAAAATAACCATGGAAGGAGTTACAGAGGCAAAGTTTGGTGCTGAGACTGAAGGAAAGACCATCCAGAGACTGCCCGACCCAGGGATCCATCCTATATACAACCACCAAACCCAGACACTATTGCATATATCAGCAAAATTTTGCTGACAGGGACCTGGCATAGCTCTCTCTTGTGAGGCTATGCCAATGCCTGGCAAATATGGAAGTGGATGCTAACAGTCATCTATTAGATGGAACACAGAGCCCCTAATGAAGGAGCTAGAGAGAGTACCCAAGGAGCTAAAGGGGTCTGCAACCCTATAGGAGGAACAACAATATGAACTAACCAGTACCCCCAGAGCTGTGTCGCTAGTTGCATATGTAGAAGAGGGTGGCCTAGTTGGCCATCACTGGGAGGAGAGGCCCTTGGTATTGGGAAGATCATATACCCCAGTACAGGGGAATTCCCGGGCCAGGAAGTGGGAGTGGGTGGATTGGGGAGCAGGAAAGGGGGAAGGTATAGGGGGATTTGGGGATAGCATTTGAAATGTAAATGAAGAAAATAATCTAATAAAAATGCCTTAAAAAAAAAGAGTAGGGGGGGTACATGCCCCCAGCTGGTTCTTATTGGTGAATAAAGTTGCTGGAAGCCAATGGCTTGTCAGGGAGACAGGGGCAGGACTTTAAGATTCACAGGTAAGGGGTCTGAGAGGAGAATCATAATCATTTTGTCCTGGAAGGAATAAGAGCCAGGATTGGGTGCTGCAGGAAGGAGATTGTACCAAAGCATGTAATAGCTAAGGAAAAGCAAGAGCAGCCCCAGCGCTGCCCCCTCTCCCCCCCACCCCCACCTCATCCATTGGGTAGCAGACAGAATATAGATTTTACTAAGTAGTAACTCAGGGGTATCAGAGATGAGGCATTAGCAATGTGGAGGTTTGGGAGTGGCACAGGCATTGAGATAACTAAGGCATATTAAATCTAAAGCTACATGTAAGTGTGTTTCATTCAATAATCCAGAGCAATGGGGCAGGTAGCTACAAAATTGTGCTACCACCACTGAGCGATTACAGCACATTAATCAACTACAGCAACAAACTGAATTTGCCGCTACAGTGAAACAGTTATAGTTTGAGACAAATTAAAAAGTATAATAAATAATATGGAAAACAGTATATTGTAATACTTTAAAATCACTTATGTACTAGGCATATTTGAGAAAGATCTCCAGAACTGAAATTCTAAGAGGAAAAAAAAAAAAAAAAGAATAGTAAGAAAGAGAAGCTCAAATGGCTGAGAGGCACTTAAAAAAATGTTCAACACCTTTGGTCATTAGAGAAATGCAAATCCTAACAAACATGAGATTATATTTTACACCTGTCAGAATGGCTAAGATCAATACCGCAAATGACAGCACATGTTGGCAATAATATGGAGCAATGGGAACTCCTCCATTGCTGGTGGGAGTGCAAACTGTACAGACATAAATCAAAATAGTGGTTTATCGGAAAGCTGGGAATGGATGTAACTCAAAACACATACCCCTCTTGAACATATACCCAAAGAATGCTCCATACTGCTACAAGAACGCCGGCTCAACTATATTCATAGTAGCTTTATTCATACTGGTCAGAAAATGGAAGCAACATATATTTCCTCATTCAAAGAGTGGATTAAAAATAGGTCTTCCGTTTACACAATGAAGTATTACTCAACTATTTTTAAAAAATGGCATCATAAAATTTGCTGGCAAATGGATGGGACTAGAAAAGAAATCATGAGTGAGGTAACCCAGCTCCAGAAAAACAAACATGGTATACATAAATATAAACATGGTATACATAAATTTATTTTAACTGTAAGGGATAATCATCCTACAATCCACAGACCCAGAGAGCCTAACTAACAAGGAGGGCTTGAGGGAGAACACAAGGATCTTGCTTGAAAGGGGAAATAGAATAGATTTTGGGAATGTACTAGGGTCTGGTGGGGATGGGAATGGAACAGGAGTGATCAGGTTTTGGTGGGCAAAAGAGGAAGAGAATAATGGGAGAGAAGACTGGAATTGGGTGGGGGGAGGGCACTTCAGAAGCAAGGTAGAAACCTAGTGAAATCAAAACTCCATGAAAATTATGAGGATGACACTAGCCATGGCTCCTAGTAAAAATGGGGGACACAAAAGTTGAACAGGTCATCCTCTGTAACCAGGCATTGCCTCAAACTGGGGGATTGGGACATCAAACCTGCCACAAAAAATTCAACTCACAGTTTGTTCTGCCTGAAGAGTGATCTGAGACTAGAGTCTAGCAGAATTGTCATCAAAGGACAAGAGAGACTTCATCCTGCAATTGATGGGAGCAGAAGCAGGTTCCCAATGTCAAACATTAGGCAGGGCTGAGAAGGGGGAACATGGTAAAAAGACCTACATAATCACTGACCCAGACTGGGCACTCCCAGTGATCAGGGAGCCTGTAGCCTAATGACCTCTATATATTACTGTTGGGTAGCTTTCTGACTCCTAAGAGTGGGAGTGGGTCTAGCCTACATGTGGGACATGTCTCTTTCTAATGTCACCTTTTTCAGTTTTATCAGGTGTTATGTGCCTGGTCTATTGTAGATTGTTTTATGTTTGTTTAATATATCATTTGTTTACCTTCTCAATTTATTTTTTCATATGTTGATTCTGTGGGTTGTCTTGTGGTGTCTATGACATCTCAGCCTCCTAAAATCCTTTCTACTCCTATTCAGAATGATTCCATGACCTCCACCTAATGATTGACTGTGGGTCTCTGCATTTATTTCCAGCAGTTGCTCTATGGAACTTCTCCTCTGATGACAATTATGCTATGATCCTTTCTATGTCTTATATAGTAGGATATCATTATAATCATTCCATTGACTTTTTTTTTTTCTATTTGACAGTTGGGTGTGGGTCTATTCTAGTTCTCTGGGACATTCAGTCTCTAGTTTTTGGTTCTCTACGCAAAGTCAGGGATTGGATCCAGAAAACAATCTTTCACAAATGGTACTGGTCTAACTGGAGGTGAGAATATAGAAGAATACAAATATATCCGTATCTATCATTCTAAACAAAACTCAACTCTAACTGGATAAAAGATTGCAACATAAAACTAGATATACTTTTGATAGAGTAGAGAGTAGGGAATAGTCTTGAACACTGGCACAGGAGACAACTACCTGACTAGAACACCAACAATACTAAGATCAACAATAAATGGGACCCCATGAAACGGAAAAGCTTCAATAGGACAAAATGGCAGCCTACAGAATCAAAATATTATTATAGCTTGTTTTGCTCTATTTGGTTGGTGTCCCTGAAAGTCCTGCTCTTTTCTGAATGGGGTTGGAGAGTAAAGGAGATGTGTAAGCTTGGTAACTTGGGGTAGGTGAGGGAGGGAAAACTGGAGTTGGTATAATATATGAGATAAGAAGAAAGGAAGGAAGGAAGGAAGGAAGGAAGGAAGGAAGGAAGGAAGGAAGGAAGGAAAGAAAGAAAGAAAGAAAGAAAGAAAGAAAGAAAGAAAGAAAGAAAGAAAGAAAGAAAGAAAGAAAGAAGAAAGGAGAGAGAGGTGTTTGTCAGTATTTGGGCTTAGAAACAAGTTTGATTGATACAAAGTAACATACTAATATATGAAGCACATGATTTATCAATACATCTTACTTAATTATTTTAGCAACTCTATACCTAATTCACACTTATCACTTTAAGGATTCAAAACTCATGATTTGGTAAAATAAAGAAATTACTTGGATTATTTAGCTAGTACCCATGCATCAGATTTGCTGTAACTGGAAATGCTATGCACATGAGTAAGAAATTGCCTTTTGAACATGGTAATGTTTTTCATGTATCGAGAGAACAATGAAAATAAACAGATTTTATATATGCTGAAGGGATATTGTGTCTCCAAGGCAACCACACAGCATCGCAACCTAACAGAACTTGTTTCTTTCTATGCATAATAACCATACAATGTAGACAAATAAGCAATGACATTATGCATCTTCATGGATTTTTATACCTTCATTATACCATTTTGAGCTTGGTAAAGAAGTTTCTTTATCCAGTGGAAATCAAAGACATATTTTCTAAAACAAAATTTCACCAGTTCATTTTCTTGGATTAATTCAAATGTGTTAATGCATCATATTGACTTTAGTCTTTAAAATCACATTTAACTGTGTCCTGATAATGAGGAGCAACCTCAGAAAGGCTATGCATCTGAGCATAATGTCAATAAAGTATGTTTTGTATATAATAACCTGTTCTGACATCTACTCCTCTATCTCTTCATATCTTATTATAACACTCCCTCATCTGCTCTATTAAGGGGTTCTTTACCCTCTCTGAATCTCTAAGGTCTTTTATCTTTATGTATTTTGGTATAGGAAAGGTTTCACCATGTGTTTATTTGTTTACTTGTGTTTAACTTAAATATTTATCCTCTCATTTAAGTAGTGGATGATCTGGCATTATACCACTAACTGATTAACATCTTTATACATTCCTAATATACACCAATGTCTTTTAAAACGTAGTAAATACAGAAATTAATGAATTTTCATTACATTAGCACCATAGCTTTCAATATATAATTAGGGGAAAAATGTCTTAAATCTAAATGCAAACATAAGTGATTATAAGAATGAAAAAACATAACTACAATTTAATATATACTTATAAAATAAATTCATTTTTTAAAAACATTTTACCTACATTAATCTGAATTTTGCATATGTCAGAGAGTCGATAACTATACTGAGAAAAGTCATGACAAATTATTTTTATGACAGTGTTGAAAAGTGCAGTTATTAAAGTATGTGACCATGATTTTCTATGATACAAACTAATTTATTTACAGGGCATGTGTTTTAGTGATTTATGGAACACATGGTAAAATTCTGAAATATTTCACATGATGCATGCATAATCTCTTGACAAAATTTAATTTTCTAATCAGCTGAGTTTCAGTTCAGTGTAGTATAATCACTTTTTTACTCAGTACTCAGTACTATGACTTAGTAATTTATAAAAGTATAAATAGAAAAGTCACAGAATATTAAGATAGTGACACATGATATAGCTGTTAAGTTTATTAATATGAAGGAAAATTACTGAAAATATTCAGAGTAAGTACTTAGAATGGGAAAGGGAATATATTAGAAATGTAAGCAAAGATAAAGAAGGAATAGAAAAAGTTTGCCAAAAGACTTTCTTTGGCATGAAAATTTGTTTCAGAGTTCTTGAATTCTTACTTTTTTATTAAGCACATATTGCTAATGTTATTGCTTCTATTATTATTTGTTTATTCAACAAATATTAAATGTTCCAATATCTAACGAGAATATGTGCACTAAGCATGTGCTGAACTATTAAATCTCTTGATAGTCAAATATATCTTATAAGCAGTTCCTTCACAATTCAAATTAAAACACTGAATTTCAGACCTATTCATATAATTTATTAGATCTCATTGCATCTGTGGTTTGAGACTGAAAAAAAAACCTTCCATCTTAAATACTTCACAAAGTATACTTACTTTAGTTATGATGCTAGGTTTGTGAATAATGTATTTTTCCCAACCTTAACCAAAAGTATCTTTATGAGTCCCTAACATTTCAAATATTCACCAGCTGTTCTGAATGATGATATCCTCTTTCATATACATGTGATATTTTATACCTTGAAATGTCAGTTTTCCTTTCTTTCTGACTCAAAAGAACCTCTTTACCCCTCAAGATGCATGTTATTTTGCCCATTTCTTCTCTTCTCTGGGGACCCCAAATTTCCTTTTCCTTATTCATCCCTCTCTCTCAAGAGAACCATTGCATGGGCACACGCCAATCCCTCACACGTTTAATGATGCTATGTTATGCTTGCAGACAGGAGCCTAGCATAGCAGTCTTCTGAGAGGTACTTACCCAGCAGCTGCCTGAGACAGATACAGATGCTTATAGACAAACATTGGACTGAGGTCAAGGACCCCTAGGGAAGAGTTAGGAGAAGGATTGAAGGAACTGAAGGAGATAGTTACCCTATGGGAAGACCAACAGTGTCTACTCACCTGGGCCCTTGAGAACTCCCAGACACTGACCCATCAATCAAAGAGTATACAGAAATTGGCTCGAAGCCCCTGACACATATGTAGCAGAGGGCTGCAGTGCCTGGCCTCAGTCAGAGAGGATGTGCCTAGAGACATAAAGCACAAGAGTAGGAGAAGGTACAGAGGAGGCTGCTCTATTAGAGGTGAAGAAATGGGCAGGTGGGGCAAGGAACTCTGTGAGAGAGGAGAGAGACAGGGATAGCATTTGGGATGCAATTAAATAAATAAAATACATTTTAAAAGTCAATATATTATAGTGCTAAATTTTTATGTAATAAATGGACAAAACATAAATGTTACTTTTTTTTTCCTAAAAATCCTGTAGTGAAGTGATTGGCATAGGCTTGGATCAATATATTTTCATTATTTATGTTAAAAGTGAATCTACCATTTAAAAATATGTGTAGGAAGAAAAACATACATACATATATATATATATATATATATATATGTATATAAAACATACATATACATATGTATATGTATGTTTATATACATATATTTATATGTATATAAAACATACATATATATATATAAAACATACGTATACATATGTATATGTATGTTTATATACATATATTTATATGTATATAAAACATATATATATATATATATATATATATGTATGTTTTTCTTCCTACACATATTTTTAAATGGTAGATTCATTTTTAACATATATATGTATACTTTGTTCTTTACCAGCAAATAATAGTTCACAATAGAAATAAATTAAAGATAAATAAAGTATTAAGGAAACCTTCATATTTTTAAAAAAGTAAAAGTATAATAATGAAAATTAAATTATATTATTACCATTATTCAATGGAGCTCTATTATGACAAGAATTGTTCTAACATTTTCCAAAGAGCTGTTGATAGTATTTTCTAGAGTCATACCATGCATGTCACTTTTGAGTGATGCTGTTTTGTTATATTATAAATTCATCAATTTATTGTTTCAGAGTCAATCTGTTTGTGGTAGGATATTGAATAATAAGATACTATTTTTACACCTGAGGAGTCCTGGAAGTTGGGCAAACTGTACTAAATTGCAATAGATTCAATGATAAGAGCAGAGGCAGTGTGAAAATGTAGAATACAGTAAAGGACTGACCTCAGTGACTGAATAGCATGACCCTATGAATTATGTAGATCATCATAACTTGTACTCTAATGAAGGCAAGATTTGAAGTATATTTATAATAGTTCTTTTTTAAAAAGCACATTTGTTTATATAATAAATGAAACAGAGAAACAGCAATGTGCTGAGATTTGTTAGGAAAACATTTCAGTAATCTTGACAAGCAACTTCTTGGTTTTGACTAGTGATGTGACTATAAAGACAGAAAGAGGGGATGCTTAAGGGATACACAGGAGAGAATTTTCCTGTATATTAGATGCATAAAAGAGATGTGCTTATTTAAAGCAAATAGAATAGGAGACAGATCAACAAAAAGAATTTCCACTAAATTGTTTTCAAGTCATGTTTCAATTAATCAGTTGGAGTAATTTTGGGTGTGTTGTGCATGCATGAGTAATATATCTTTATATATATATCCCACTCTGTATGTATGCATGTGCATGTATGTGTGTTATGCAAACATAATTTGGACTCCCTTATCTCTCTCATATGTGAACCAACGAGAGTTTATCTTAATAGATCATTGACAGATTCAGGGAAAATAAATGATTTAGTTACATGTAATTATGAAATTAAAAACTAGTCCCTAAGACTAACATGCCTGCAGATGATCAGACCTCCTGGTCTTTCTCTGGCATTCACTGATGGCGTAATGTTGATATGTTACTTTGATAAGGGTCGCCTTTATAATTACGAAGACTCTCTTAAGTTAGAAAGCACAATCATCTGCCTAGCATCCAGTCTCGGCTACTTTTGTGCCATCCAGTTTACACTATAAAATCTATGTCTATACCTTGATATATGTTATCTCAAGCTACATCACAGAAGCCAATTATAAAGCAAGTCTCATTTCATTTCCATCACAAGCAATAGTGTACATTCCCTGAAGTATCTTGAATTAACTAATTCTTTAGCCAGTGATAGAAATGAAAATACCAGAAACCAGGAGGAAGTCTCTTACCCACAGTATTATTTTTTTTAGTACAATATACAACAGAAGACAGATCCACCTCCATCATCATAGGGGAAATTGGCTTTTCCCTGTGTTTTTCACTGACAACCTGTGAAGAAACTCCCCTAGCAGCACTTATAATTTAAGGAAAATATTTGGAGTGAAAACTCCACAATTGCTATACACTCTTCATCTGAACCCCTGCCTTGTTTCAACACAGCTTTGCTGTAATTACAATTTCTCATTGATGTGTTTTATTTCAATAAAAAAGAATTATTTTTTACTTTACCATGATTGATATAGAAATGTAATATTTTGATGCCACATTCCTAATGCTGCAACTCTTTTATACATTTGCTCATATTATGTTGACTCCCAAAGATAAAAAATATTATTGCTACTTCATAACTATAACATTGTTACTGTGAGGGATCATAATGCAAATATCTGCTACAAAGGATATCTGACACACGACCACTGTAAAAGCTTCCTTTGTTCTATAGGTTGAGGACTACTCACTGCTTCAGAGGATTTTATTTTATTTATTTTTTTTCATTTTTAAGCTTAATCAAAACTTAGTACAGAAATAATGTTATAGATAAAAATAATTCAAAAGAAAATATAGAAAGCCCATTGATGTCATAAATGATGATTCTTTTACTATGGGCTCTACCATAACATTTCATGGATTTTAATATTTAACTCCTTTCATTGTGTTGGTATGTTTGAATCTGAGGAGACTGTTATAGGTACAGATGCTCAGCTTACAAGCATTTCAGTATGCTGGCAGTAGTGTTACCTGGAATTTTTAACAAGAATGTCATTTCATATCCTGAAATATTTTGAAGT
This sequence comes from Mus pahari, assembly GCF_900095145.1. Lineage (NCBI taxonomy): Eukaryota > Metazoa > Chordata > Mammalia > Rodentia > Muridae > Mus > Mus pahari. The sequence goes on from NC_034591.1 coordinate 46,236,929, forward strand.
GATTGCATTTGATTACAGTGGCCTTGAGAATATCAAACAGTAATTTAGAACTGTTTTTGGAATTTTCAATGGGTAAATTGGTGTATTATTAAACATTGACCTATATATTTCATAAATATTCCAGACAACTGCTTTGCTTCATACAACACATGACTTTCTAAAAGGCAAAGAGATAGCAACCACTGTCCAATTTAACTTTTTATGATGTAGGGAAATATTTTTTTTCTGAACTTGTATATGAATTCTTCCTTGATCCATATATTCATTTTTAAATTATGTTTAAATTATTTCATTTTAAATTATTTCTTTCTTTTAAATTATTTCTTTGCTTTTGAGATTATAATATATTCACACCATTTCCTTCTTACATTTCCTCATTCTGCCTTCCTAAATATATATACTATTCCTTGTTGTTAAGTTCAAATTCATGATCTCTTTTCATTAATTGCTATAATATATGCATATAATTCTAAGTATATAATTCAAATCTGCTAACTCTGTATAAGTTTACTTGAATGTATGTTTTTTAAAGTTGACCATTTGGTATTGGATAACCAACTAGTATGCTTTGCCTTGTGGAAGACAAGTTCTCTCACTTTCAGCATTCTTTAGTTGTCTGTAGTTCTTTCTATAGGGTTAGGGTCTGCTTGTAGAAGGGCTCTGAGAGAAAGGGTGTGTCTCAGTCCTGTCAAATTATGGGTCCCAGCTAACAGCCTATGTTCTTCTTCAGATTGTTCTTTCTTTGTGTTCTGTCAGGGACAGAATTTTCAGATAACTCTCTGTGTTTTGCCCTCTCAAGACAGTTTTCTCTTGATAATCTATAAGCTCTCTGGATAGCTGATCTCTTGCAGATCAAAATCCTAGCTTTTGGGTTTTTGTTTTTGTTTTTTTTTAATTCTCGTTTGTTTGTTTTTGCATATCAATTCAGCAATTGCCATAGGTTCCCTTTTTGATTAACCCATAAACCAGCATCCCGTGACCCTAGCCCCATAATTCTTGAAGAGGTACAGCCCCTACAAGCACAGAGAATGAGATTGCTGGGCAAGACACTGCCTTGAAATAACTATTCTGGCCTTGCCTACACTAAAATGAGCTCTGTCCCAGTAACTCAGGAATCAATCTGCCTTTGTAAGCGTAAACCAAAAAACTCAGGTGGGTGAAATGTTGTCTTGTGATCACTACTCCCTAAATCTCTTTATCTCCTTCGTTAAGTATCTTTCTGATAAGTTAGTTCCTAGTGCAGCTGCCTCTGTTCCTTCTGATCTGTGAAACTCCTTATACAAGTCATAATTCATTCTTATATTTTGTGTATTTGAGAAATTATTTGTATTTTTAATACGTTTTCAGCATTCTTTCCCACAGCCTTAAAGGCTGCCCTGAAGGTCACAGCACTGGACCATTTTACTGTAACAGAAATATCCCTCAGCTGCCTGACTCATGCTTTCTCTGATTTTCATGGAGGCATTCAAGGAGGAATGTGAAAATAAGTACAAATTCTCTTATATAAACAAGCCTTATACCCACAGCAACCATCAATACTTGTTCCCATATCCTGCTGAATCTCTTCTAGTGACAGGAAACCATGTCATACTGTCCCTTACAGGGCCAAGCAAAACTTAGTGAGCTTTGTCCTGTTCATGTTAGCATGTCTGTTGGTGTCATCCTTGTTCACATCATTTTTAAGTAGTTATTTTGATGTGTGTAGCTTTATGGGTGTAGTTTCTGACATTGCTACTAGTCAAAATGTTTTGATCCCTCCTCAACAATGATCCCCACATCTTAGACACATAAGTTGTTCTTTAGACATTTCTATCTGAACTAGGCTCCAGAAATTATCTTTTTATTTTGCAAGGAGAAGTTTCTTGATGAGGGGTGAAGACTATCTTATCTGTAGTTATAAGAAAAATATAATATGATTTGGAGTAGTAGCTTTCATGGTACAAGAAGGTACTATGCAGTCTTTCAAAGAATAGTAGCAACCAACAGTCTTATTAGAACGCAACGAACCAGTTGGTGGCTTGAATGAAAATGACATCCATGTTATCATACACTTGAATACTTAATCCCCAATTGGTTGCACTACTTGAAAAAGATTGGAGGAGGTGTGGCTGTGTTGGAGGAGATCTGCCACTGGGGGAAAACTGTAAGGTTTTGAAATGTCTCTCAATCCCGTTAGCTCTGTGACTCTTGCTTATGAATCAAGACACATGTTCGCAGCTACTACTTCAGTGTAATGCTCGGTTACCTGCTGCCGTGCTCCCCTCCATGATGGACATGGGCTCATGCTCTGAAGCTGTAAGCTGCAAATAAATTATTTTCTACAAGCTGCCTTGGTCATGAAATCTTAAAGCAATATAAAGTTATTCAGAAAAAAATATATAACAGAAATATTTTTATTCTCATTGCAACACATGTTTATAAAAACACATTAAATCATTCTTCAAGGAAAATAAAAAGGAAAGATAATTGAATTATCTGTCCTCCAATTAAGTGTTTCATGCTATTTTCTTATTTTTTTCTCTAATTTGTTGTATTTTATTATTAACACTGTACAAAGTTACTAAATCAATATTGTTATTTATGAACTGAGTAGCCTTACTTGATCACACTTATGTCGGGCAATGTAAAGTCATCTCTTTATACTTGTCCACTTCATCATTCTAATTGGCTTTCTTTCTGTCTTTGAATTCATATTTTAAATCACATTTAAACACCACTAACATAAGCATTCTGTATGTTATCTGTGTAATGTGGGCAAACATTTAAAAGAAGACATATCTAGTTCTTCCGTATAAGTAATTAGTGTACTTAACCAGGAAGATACCTCAAGAAAAAACATGCCCAGGTCTTTCTGTTCTAAATAGGATATACATGGTGGGTATTGATTACAACTGGATATGTGCTCACTTAATGACACCATCATTTTGTTTCTGGGAAATAAGTAACAGAATTGTGGGATATGATCATTAATATCTATGCAATAGTATATTTCATTATTGTTACTTAAACTTGCCAATAGCTAGAACCAAAGAGAAAAAAATACAGAATTTAGCATATAGGCACTAATTGGTATATTACATATAAATGAATACAAAACAGACACAATTATAATCACAAAATGTGTTATTTATATAGAAAAAAATGCCCATATAAATAAAGAGAATAATTCTTCCATTTCTATAAAATTCAAAGATAGGCCTAACTTTTCTGACAGATATAAAGATAATTCATAGCTTGAGTTGTAAAAACTATATGGTTTACAATTGGAATGTGGATAAGTCATAAATTACTGTGAATGCTACCCACTGCTACCTGCTTAGTGAGATACTAATACAAATATGTTCAGCTTAGAAAAATTCATTGTCCCACTAAAATCTGGGACTAGGCAAGGCTGCCCACTTTCTCCCTACCTATTCAATATAGTACTTGAAGTCCTAGCCAGAGCAATCCGACAACAAAA
>NC_034591.1:46242463-46253727 GCF_900095145.1 Mus pahari
CTGTGTAATCCATGAAGGCCACACAGATATTATGAGTGATCTGAGTAGATTCTGGGGAATTTCTTTGTAGAACTCACCATCTAAACCAATATCAAATATTTCCTATATTTGCAACCGTGTGTGAAAATAAAGCAATTACATCATTAAAAAAAAAAAAAAAAGAAAGAAAAATTCATTGTAATTATATATACTTCTAATATATACCTATATAGTATATGCACACATATTATATATTATGCAACCCATATTATATATAATATAGTTTATGCATAGATATTATATACATTCATATATGTATTTTTGTGGGTGTATACTTAAAGCCATTTCTTTAGATACATTAGATAAAGCATAAATCCTTTCTCTCATAGCACAGAAATTATTTGACAAGAAATATTCAACAGTACAGCTTTAACACCTGAACTCTCCCATAAGAAGTGTAGAACATGGAGATACAAGCATGTTCATGACTTAAAGGTGTGATTAAGATTGTGCTTAAGAACCTCAGTCCATGTGACCTAATTCATTATATCTAACATCTATCTTTCTGTCTGTCTATCTTTGTATCTTAGCTATTTATGTAGTCCACACATTATGAGTAATATGATGCATATGCTGTAAGGAAAATAGAAAGCTCTAAGTGAGTGTGTAAGTGGCATATGCAGTCCTGAAAAAATATGTAATATTGATATGGGTATGAACCTGTCAAAGACCCCAGTGCATCAAACCCATGGGAGTTGGCAAATGTTGCCAATTGCCTAATATTGGCTGTGGGTTTCTACATTTGTTTCCATCAGTCCTTGGGCAAAGCCTCTCTGATGCCATGGCTCTGCACCAATCTATAAATACAGCAGCATGCTAATTAGGAATTATTTCCTGAGTTTTTCCAGTCGTGTTTGATTCTTTACTAAGTCTCTGGGCTGTCTAATCTCTGTGTCCTGGTCCTCCAGGCATTATCAGGGGTGCACTACCTTTAACGGCATGGCATTCAAGTGGGAACACTCATTGGTTAGTGCAAAGTTTTCAAAAGAATTGAAAATGAGTGTATTACTCACCCACCATTTTGCTTTTATTCAATCAGCTCAATCATTTTTGCCTAAGTTTCTCAACTTTTTGAAGTTATCATTTTTATTGCTCTTAAGTATACAATGCAATGAATTTGATATATTCATTAACTTATGTCAACAGTCTCACCATACATTTAATGATCCACTTCATCTTATAAAAGTGACTCTCTCTTTTTATTAAATAATAACTCCCATTCTTCTCTATCTATTCTCAGCTCTAACAACCATTATTCTTTTTCTGTCTCTGACATTTTAACTTGTTAGTAAGAAAAACCTCATAGTATTTGTAATATTTAAATTTTATTTAGAATTCTGTGGAATATGTCAGAATACCCCCATTTATCATATGTAGTACATTTTGATCATCTATCAATAAATATGTGAGTACTTCTACATCCCAAATATCATGAATATAGATATGTGCTTCCATATCCTATACATCATGAATATTGCTGATGGGAACATAGTAAACATAGTAAAATTCTTCATAGAATCCTTGTGTATATATTATTTGCTTTTGCTATGAATCTATTCCTTTTGCAAGAGATTCCATACTCTTTTTCCCTCCGTCAATACAGGAATTCATGGATTTGTCTGCATAATAGTCTACACTTCTTAATTTCTATTTTTTCTTTTGATCTTTTAAAAATAACTACCATAAGGAGCCTGGAGTTCCTGTCACACACCTTAGTTGCATTACACTAATTTTGTTAACACTAAAACTCTGCACAAAGGTAAACAGAAACAGCTGTAGATTCTCATTGTTTTATTTAATTTCTTTCTCCCAGTAGAGCTCTGGATGAGTGGCTAAGGTAATTCAGCACAAGCTACATAAGGGAGGGTTTTGTTGTTTACATTTTTATTTTTGTTTTGCTATGGTAGCTGTTTGTTTTTTTTTTTTTTTTTTTTTTTAGAGCCCCCCAACCAAAAGGATAGATCAAAAAGTGCTAAGAGAAATGAAGAGGTAAATGACAGTGAAGAAATTCTGAGCCACAGTGAAAGAGAAGTGAAGTACCTTAGGCAAGTCTCTCCCACACTCAGGAGGACAACTTAGCCCAGGTATTTGATGTTGAAGTGCAGAGATGCAGCTAACCTATCAAGCTTGGTTATAGTGGGTCCTTGTCAAAGATCTCCATGGAATACAATAATTCATTGTCTTCTGCCAATCTATATGGGAAAATCAGAGTACTTAATGAGGACAACCCAAGCCATATCATTTGTGAACTATACTATTCTCATGAGTTCAGCCAGCCAGTCAAAGACAACATCCTGGCAATTGATAAAAATTAAAGATTTCTATTCAGAAGATAGAACTAAAGTAAAAGCTATCCAAAGTTACCTGGGCCAATTAGTTGAGACTAGTTCATGCTAGTATGTTGAGATGATATTATTGATAACATCAATGTAATGACAACAAATTAATTTTAGAAACACTTTAGAAACAAGGACAAGCTAGCTAACAGTATCCTCAGTGGCAGTGAAATATATTTGTCCTTATATCTACAGATAAGTGTAGTCCCACACTAAGAAACTTTCTCAGGACTGGAGAGATGTCTCAGCGGTTACACTGGCTGCTCTTCAAAAGGTCCTGAGTTCACATACTAGCAACCACATAGTGGCTCACAACCATTCATAATGAGATCTGACACCCTATTCCGGAGTGTCTGAAGACAGCTACAGTGTACTTGCATATAATAAATAAATCTTAAAAAGAAAAGAGAGAATTTCTCTTTGAAACACATGGAGACTACTAAAGAACCCTACAACCAATCAAAGTGCAGCATTGTGGGGACCAAATCCCAAGGGATACATTAATAAAACACCCCCACAACAAAACTTAGGAAACTTTGTGGCAAAGGGGACAGAATCATGGCAAGATCCAGAAGATCGTGGAATATGCAATGCATGACTTTTTCAGAAATGGGGACTTACCCACACTTTGGAGGGGGTGAACAATAAGTATAGGCTGTATGACTTGGACAGCCCTTACCAAAGACTCAAGGAGGGCTTCTCATGTCTGTGGCTGGAGGATTGGTAGGTAGTCTTTTGTTTAACTGTTATTTAAATATATAAATATATTCTTTAAAATAAACCTACTGTTTTGTCCAGGTTGTTAAATTGGACAGAAAACACCATTAAAAAACAGAAAACAAAAAACAAACAAAAAACATTTAACCCACAAGAGGATCCTGCCAAGCTATCCACTTTTTTCTTCTCATCATTTAATACACAGCTGTTTGATAAATGAGAACAGAAACCATGAGGCACATCAGCAAGTAATAAGAGCTATGAAAGCAGCACAATAGTAGTAGCAGCAGCAACAGCAGCAACCAGCAATCCAGAGCCAGCAAAGATCAGCAGCAGCAGCAGCAGCAGCAGCAGCAGCAGCAGCAGCAGCAGCAGCAGCAGCAGCAGCAGCAGCAGCAGCGTGATTGAGTAGCAACAGGGATAAGGGAGTTCAGCCTCTCAGGGCTCAGGCACTTTTACAGCCTCTCAAGAGTCCTCAGAATTCTCAGGAGTCTGGTTGGTTGATAAAATTGTTCCCATCTCCTATGAAGGAAGGCTTGATGCCCCAGTGTAGGGAAATACCAGGGCAAGGAGGAGGGAGTGGGTGGGTGAGTGAACACCTGCATAGAAGCTGGGGGAGAGAGGAGGGGATAGGGGATTTCCAGAGGGGAATCCAGGAAATGGGATAACATTTGAAATGTAAATAAATAAAATAGCCAATAAAAAAGTCTCCATAATTACAAACATAAACTATCTGCAGCTGACAAAGTCATGCCCATGTCAAGTCCAAAAGAAATCATTTCTTTCTCAGCCCATTTATCATTTTTATAAATGAAGCCTATGTATTTCTTTAAGCTAATTTTATATCCAGCCGCTTTGCTGAAGTTTTTTTTATCAGCTTTAGTTCTTTGGTAGAATTTTGAGGGTCACTTAGCTACTGTGGACAGTTTGAAGCAGTCCCATATCCCATACCTTTTTTTTTTAAAATAACATGTTTATATAATATTGTAGTGTTTTTAAATAAATCAAAATTCCTACTACAAATATTTTTCTTTTCTTTCAGTACACTTGTATTTGGTCCTAAATTCCTGGACTAGCTAACATCAGGGTTTTGATCACGCGTGCATTTCATGTATGGGTTCTGTTGCCCAGAGTCAGCCATAAGTCAAATTAGATACTGATTAGTTACTCCAATAAACTTTGCATAGTGGTGTATATTTTAGGCAGGGTTCCATTTTATATCAAAAAGTTTGTTACTGGGTTGGTATTCAAGTTTCTCTGCTTCCTGTACCAAAGATGCTAGCATGTAGTGATGAAGACTATGCGCCCACTAGCTCGACTTTTTCATACTCAATGTGTTGTGTAGATGCTGAATTCAGCTAAAAGGCTGTGCATTCAGTTTGTGTAGTGCAACCTATATTTTTGGCAACAGCCTTGGTTGCTCATGTATTTCCATGAAACCTCTTTGGTTAGCAGTTAATTTAGTTGTTATACTCAATTAGATATAACCTAATCCCAGTATTGGTAACTTGTTTTGGTTATAAGAGATGGCCAGTTCAGGATTTATCTCCCAAATTATTTGTCAATTTCATTTAGACCATCTTCATATATTTATATCTTTTAGGATTCTTCTATTTTATTAGAATTCCAAACTATCCCTCAAATGGTACTTAATTTTAGTTGTGTCCTTAAGTAACTCTCCCTTCATCTCTCTCTTCCATCTTTCCTACTTTGTGCCCTGTTCTAAGGTCCAATCCCTTCATAACTATCTGTTCTAGTTCATTTTCCTAACAAGATCTGTGTCTCCTACTCTTTTATTCTATGCTTAACTTCTGTGGTTCTACAGATCATTACTTGCTTATCATTGACTTAGCAGCAAATATTCACATAAAACTAATATATACAATATTCCTCTTTATGGGTATACAGTACCTCATTTAGTGTTATATTTTTCGAGTTCCATTCTTATACCTGCATATGTAATGTTTTGTTTTTATTGTGGGTTTTTTTTTTTGATAAGTAATACTCCATTTTGTATTTGACACAATTTTTTCTTGAGGGAAATCTAGGTTGTTTCCAATTTCTGGCCATTATGTAAAGAGCAAAAAAGATTGTAGTTGAGTATTGGTGTCTCTGGTAGAATGAAGAGCCATTTGCGTATATTCCCAAAAGTGTTGTATTTGGATAATGAGGTAGTGTGATTCTCATCTTCTGAGGGAACTGCCACAGTGATTTCTATTGTGACTGTATAAGTTTGAACTCCTATTGGTAATAGATGAATGTTCATTCCCCTTACTGCACATCCTCGCCAGCATGAGCAATCTCTTGGTTCATCGACCTTAGCCATTCTGTTGGTTATAAAATGAACTCTCAAAGCAGTTTGGATTTCCATGATGTCTAAGGATGTTGACTATTTCCTTAAGTGTTTTTCAACCATTTGGTTTTCCTCTTTTGTCCTTTAAGTGTAACGATTATACCAAATCAATGGGACATTCAATGATGCAAGTGCAAGAAAAAGAGCATATTCTGTGTGGAAAATCATAACGCACTTCTGTCAAGATCCAGATGACCTGTCTAGATGGAGCAATGAGCAATATCATCAACCTTCCAAGTATAGGACTCACTAAGCACACAATAGGAAAGTATAACCCCAAATTAAAATGATTAGCACTTTTAACAGTTCAAAGGAGCACTTTCCTCTGCAATACATGTGAGATGCTATTTCAACTATTTATCAAGAAAATATAACCCAGATATCAGGACCTTGTCTATATTTCAACACAACTCTATTGACAGAGGACCTGCCACTATTGTTTTAACCTATACACTGTGTGATGGTAAAATCTATCTTATACCTTTCCCTTTCTAGAAGCTGCCAAGGAGATACCTCACACTGTGATTCTAGCCACCTCCATAGTTCTTCTAGTGTCTAAAGGATGATTCTGGTTTCATCACTCTATGGCCCAGCATTGAAGGGTAAGGGGAAAAATGAGGGGATACTATTTGTGAGCCCATTGTAATATTGTGTCATAAAATTTTATGTTTATTTGAAATTAACTTCAGAAAATAGACATTTGAAACTATTTTGAAGGGTATTTGTTTCTATGGGCTTCTCAAATCATTAAAAATCTGGGACCACACTAAAATTACATTTTAACTTGTAATAACTATACAACATATGTTGTTTGAATTTAAGGACTGAATTAAAGTAGATGTAGGCATCTGTTTAGGAATTCATGATGTACGTGCATTTTCATGTTGTGTTATGCCTGCAGCATGATGTGAGAAAAAGAAATGTTTCTGGGCTTGCTGTATTTCCTTTCTTTGTACATGTTTTCATGAGGTGATTGATTTGTAAGTAATAAAGGTAGGGGTGTTTATAAAGTGACCTTATAATTTTAGCAATATTGGACTTATGTCTTTTGTAAACTAAGTGAGACACGTTTTAAAAGCTTGATTGTTTCTCTCATTACTTTTTTGTATGTTTTCAGGCTTTGTATTTATCTGTTTATACTCATAAAAACACAAACACACTCATGCATATTAATATTAAATCTATCTCTCTATATGTAGATAGATATTTATAAATATATATTTAGATATAATATATAGATATATGTATTTAGAATATATATATATATATATATATATATATATATATATATATATATATCAACAGTTAAAGAAAAAAGCAAAGTTCAAAAAGAAGAAAAGAAAGGATAGATGGGAGAGTTATTAGGAAAGTCTGGCTGAGGAAAATCACATAATTAAAATATAATCTCAAACCTTAAAAATTACCTGGGCTTTGTTCTCCGAGTACCTCAGGGAAGATTTCAGCAGAAACTAACCTCTCTACCTGGAATAAAGCTTTTTAACAAATGTGAAATTGATTTTCCTGATATTCTAACCACAGAGTGTTTGAATTGTACCACAATATGTGTAGAAATAGTCAATGTGCTGGACTATAAGCACTTCCTCTTAAGTTGAACTGCTTGGTGGTTATAAATGTATGCAATTAAAGTTTCTGAACATTTATTTGGTATTCTCATTTACTACTTACTCATTGCTTGCTTCAAGCTGGGGTATTTCCTCTTCAGGTTCCCATTTTATATAGTGAAGTGATAGACCTTCACCTGGCTATTTTTATAAATTTTATATGTGATCATTTTTCTTAGCTTTCAGAAACATGATTAGCAAGTTTTATTAGACAAAAAGAATTATTTTAACACAATGTTGATTAAGATTTGGGTCTGTGGAAGTATTACAAAAAAACCCAGTAAAACAAGGAAACATTTTTTGGATTTCACAGGTACTCACAAGTAATTAAATTGGAACTGTGGGATAAATACGTCACTAAAATGAAAATAATTTCATATTTTCAAAAATTCAAACTTTATTTTAAAAACATGCAAACACAATTGAATTTTTTGACACAACAAGAACAAATTGTTCTTATTTCTATTATTTATGCGGTGCAGGATCTTTTTATTCATGGGGACAGCAGAGAGAGTGCCTCACATCCTCAAGCCGAGTAATGTCAGACGTAAAGCTGATTTATAAAACAACTAATCACTTAGAATAGTGGCTACCTAGGCTACAGGGACACATGCAGGCTTTATTCTGTGAAAGAATATTTGAGGATTCCTAGGACAACTTCATTTTACCTGGAAAATATAATTCATCATGAAAAAGAATTTATTGCATAAAAACTATTTTATGCAAATCAGAATAAACTAGTATTCTTAGATAATGTAGACATTCTCCTGCTAAATAGTTTGAACATGTCTTTCAATGGACTTCCAACAGCATTAAGTTTTCAGAAATTCTAATAGGATACATGCTATCTAATATGGAAGCAACTTCAGTGACAATAGTATAATTTTGTGTGGTTCACAATTACCTGACACTTCTATTTATACAGATATTGAAGCCCTGAACTGATAAATATTTTTTATAGCTTAGAGCATTGTTATACCTCAACTTTTAGAAGACTAGAATTCGCATTTCATAACCCTTTCTGTATTCGTTAAATAAATCTGGAAGTGTCATTTTATTGCAACATTATTTTAATAGAACACTGGTATTTGATTTTACCATAGGTCTTTGGGAGATCTAGTCTCAGGTCCATGGTCACCCAAGCACCATCAGGTATGGGTTCTGTCTTGGGAAGAGTACCTTAAATTAAACCAGATATTGGTGAGTTACTTCCACAAACTTAGTAATATTGGCATATCTTGCAGGGAGTGAACCATAATAAACTGAAGGATTTATAGCTGCATTGTTGTTTCTGTTTCTCTTTTTGGTAGCAAGAAGAGTACTTTCCTGTGCCAAATCCACTAGCACATAGAGATGAAATACCTGTGTAAGAAGCATAGCATTTAAAACAAAAATAAAAACAAAACAAAACAAAACAACAACAACAACAACAAAAAGACTCCTAGTATCCTAGCAGCATTCTCCTATCCTCATAGATCAGGGCCTTGCTCAGTCACTTTTAGAGAAGATTCTTCCTGGAGCAGATGGGAAAAATAGAGACCCACACCCATCCAGTATGCATATAGAAAGCAAAAGACTTAAAACACACAGCCGCACATCAGGATTTCTCAATCCAATCCCTCCCCTCATGGCTCAGAGAACCCTGCGGGAGGAGAGATAGAAAGAGTAAAATGGAAATATTGCATCACCAGAGGGGATGACGGGCATCAAGGAATTAAGAGTCTTTAAATCTATATAATCACTGCATGGATAACTTCAAAGTACCCCCATAGATCTGCACTAGATGAAATCCTTCTTCTTCTTCTTCTTCTTCTTCTTCTTCTTCTTCTTCTTCTTCTTCTTCTTCTTCTTCTTCTTCTTCTTCTTCTTCTTCTTCTTCTTCTTCTTCTTCTTCTTCTTCTTCTTCTTTGTTTTGTTATATCGAGAAAGGGTTTCTCTGTGTAGCCCTGGCTGTCCTGGAACACACTCTGTAGACCAGACTGGCCTTGAACTCAGAGATTCCCTTACCTCTGCCTCCCAAGAGCTGGGATTAAAGGCATGCACCCCCACCACCTGGCAGGGCTTTTATTTTTTAAATTTAAAATAATGTATATTTTATTTACTATGTCTCTACCATATCTCTCTCTCTCTCTCTCTCTCTCTCTCTCTCTCTCTCTCTCTCTCTCACATCTATCTATTTATATCAATCAATCAATCAATCTATCTATCTATCTATCCATCTATCTATCTCTGCATACAGGTTCATGGCAGATATATTGTGGCTTCAGGTTTTACATTTTTATGTTATTGAGTATAAGAAGGAAAGAAAGAAAGAAAGAAAGAAAGAAAGAAAGAAAGAAAGAAAGAAAGAAAGAAAGAAAGAAAGAAAAGTGAGTATTTGTGTCTATTACTGATTTTGTGTGTCGTTTCTTAGCTTTTTTCTATGATTTCTATGATTGCTTGTTTTTGTTTTATATTATTAATTGTTATTTGGTTATTGTCCTTTAGAGGCCTATTGTTTTTCTAATGAGAGATAGAAAGGAGGTGGATATGCATAGGATTGTATATGAAGTGAAATTGGGAAGAACAGAGTAAAGGGATAGAAAGATAAACATGATATATTAAAAGAAAAATATTTCCAATAAAATACAAATACAAATGAATGAAACTGAAATAAAATAAGAAAAGATACTATTTTTCATGGAAGTTATTCTACTTTTCTCCCATTACTTCCAAGACTTACTCAGGTGCACTACAGAAATTTTGAAACACACGATGTAACCTACTGAAATTATCGAAACATTGGTCAAGATTTTGTAGATGAATTTTAACATACTTCATGTTAAAATAGTAAAAACTAAGTTCCACTCATTTACAGTCTTCTTCTAGCATGCTATCTTCCAAATAAGGTTATCTGTAATGATTAGCCTTAATTCGTCTCATGATAATGCTGTATACACATACCTGAATGATCATTTTGCAAAAAGAAGCACATTAAATATCCAATATCCATAAATATTCCTAAGTAATTTCAATTTTCCTCACAAATGTAATTTTTAATATTCATATCAATAGATTGTTGATTAAATACATACTGATTTTGAGCAATACTGATATTATTAGTTAAATAAAGTCCCAATATGTAAAAATGTATCTGTTAGTTTCTTAAATAGCTTCAATATTACATTGTAATGGAAAAATGAATTAATTACTACAAATAAGGGATAATCAAACACCAGGGTTTAGAAAATGTACCATTTTATTATACCCTCATTAATACTCTTGAATATATTATTTATTAAATTATTTTAAAGCCTCCATCTTTCTATTTTTTAATCCTCAATAAATACCAGTTAGCCTTAAGTCACATGATGTGTTAAAGAACTATATAGTGGTATGGCTTCTTTTAGTGTTTTTATATTGAAAATATTCAATATTATTTGTCATGAAACATTGTCACAAAAGTTCACATCTGAACTTACTTATATTTTAAATTATAACCCATTTTAATAAAAGAATTAAAATTGAGTATTTTCCTAGAGATCAATATTTCATACAATATTTATCCTCTAATTCTTTATGCTGTAATATCTCAAAGCCATATATCTGTAGAATACAGATAGAATCCCCTTTGCATTTGGTAACAAACTCTTTCCTTCCTAATCTTAACTTTCATCGCAGGCAGATAAGGGGGAGGGATATATATATATATATATATATATATATATATATATATATATATGTTATGGATGCAAGCAAAAATATATCTATTAGAATTCAGAAATCAGGTAAAGAGAACAGAAAGATAAAGAAAAAGAAAATTGAATTATGACTCATTCAAGAAATAGTATAGGAATCATAAGGGAGGGCTCAGTAGGTAAGTGTCATGGATACACAAGCAGCATGAAGACTTTAGTTTATATGTGCTAATGATTAACACACACATACACACACACACACACACACACACACAAAGCTAGGAGTGACTGAGTGTACCTATAATCTTGTATTATGAGGGGTGTTCTGATACTTCCTGGCCAAGAGCCTAGAAAAAGGTAAGTGAGAAAGAAAAAAGAAAGAGAGAGTGGGAGGGAGACAGAGAGGGGGAAGGGAGGGAGAGAGGGAGAGAGAGAGAGAGAGAGAGAGAGAGAGAGAGAGAGAGAGAGAGAGAGAAGGAAGCTCTAGGTTTATTAAAATTCCATGTCTCAATAGAAAAAA
>NC_034591.1:46253927-46272877 GCF_900095145.1 Mus pahari
CACACACACACACACACACACACACACACACACACACACACACAGTAACTTAAAGAAGTTTCTCAGTTTTACAGATCAATTGTAGCATGCCAGAAAATCTGTTAAAGCTCAAATCCTAGATTCTGCTGAAATACAATTTTAAAACCAATCATTAAATAAATTAAAATACTCTCTTTGATGAATGGTATTTTTTCCTATTTTTTCTTACTTTTCTTAGAACCTCTCTTTGTTTCTGTATTTTCGTAAGCTTACTTTTGTGTGTTGCATCTTATGTCCTCTTGACACATATTAGTTTCACTTATTAATTTGAGTGAATATGAAATTTTGATACCTGCATATAATGTTCACTACTAAAATTCAGTCTATCTCAATCTACCATTGTTTATTTCCAAACTCCATCAATCAGTGCTTCATACTTGGGTTAACCTTTTTGCTTACAAATATTTGATTATGCAAAGTACTTCTCTGTCCTCATCTGGCTTATTTTAATTCATGCCATAAAATTTCTCTTTATTTCATAGCAACCAATAGGACCCTACATTCTTTGACTGAATGATATGGCATTGCATGTAAAGTACATTATACTTTTCAAATATTTCCAGATTGATAGGCACCTTGATTAAATGCCTATATTTATTATTATGTGTCATTTTGCAATAGAAAGGGTCTCCAGGAACATCGGATAAGTTCAGTTCTTTTCTTTTTGCTGTATTTCCCAAAGTGAGGCATCTGGCTTACATGGCAATTTTTGGCTTTTGAAAAATCTCCAATCTTCAAAGTGGCTTTACTAGTTTAAGCTCCCACATAGTCTCAACTGTCCTTGTTATTTTATTTTATTTTTGATAAGAGTCATTTTAACTGAGACTCAAACACTTAAATTAAATGATTCTAGAAAATTGGGGCATTTATATGCATGCTTGAATGTATAAAAATTACCAAAATATGCAATAAAATACATATAAAACATCTGTTTGGGAATGTTTTAGAATATTGGGGAGGAGGGTCTAGACAAGGAAGTATGTAACTGAGGATAATGGGTACTGTGAAATAAATCCTCCCTATCTACTTCCTGTCTTATTCTCTGATTTCTTTTTGACTGGAAAGTAAAGACATATTTCTACCACATATTACCCACAGCTTTGAAGGGGTGCTCAATCCCATAAGTGTAAACAACTAGGGATTTAAATGACCTGAAGCTGTGATTCAAACAAATCATTCCTTCTTGAAGTTGCTTCTATCTGCTATTTCACTTCAATAATGTAAAATTTAACTAACAGATAAAAGCAAGAGAGAGTTCCACTCTGGTCACTGCTTATATACTGACAAAACAGACAAACAAACTTAGAAATATTTTCCTTAAAAAGCATTCTTGTCTGATATGGAAAAAAATGAGCTACAATGGGGTTCTGAAAAGAGTATTTGAATACAAACAGTGATCATAATTGTTTTCCTCTAGCACCTGAAACTCTTATTTCTGAATATTTTTTTATCACAATTATATTACGGGGATGAAATCAATTAAAAACGTACATGCATTCACGGACTTTCCAGAACACTGAATTTATGAGGTTGGTTAACCTCCATGAAGTCAGGACATGTTTTTCAACCGATAGCCAAGAGAGCACAAAAGAAAGAACTCCCCTGGATATTAATTGTTCTGTAATGTGTTTTTCACAACAGGGCGTCTCTTCTAAGTAGCTCTCTGCCATCTGCAACCCTTAGGCAATAAATTGTGAAAACCGATATAACAGTGGCTTGAAAACAAGACTTTTCAAACTGAGAGGTGTTGTTATTCTTTCCAGAATTACCATATTTGTGTATGTGCAATGCTCTGTGTACATATAATGACTTAACCCCCACGTAATTATATCATAGTCCTGATGCTCAAAATCATAATGAACCTAAAAAAAATCTAAGTTCTTGACAAAATTGCTAACTATTTTGCTAACAAGTATTCTCCCATTTTAAAGCTGATTTGCCTATTATAATCAACTGGGGTTAAAGACAAGGGAATTAAATAAATAAATAGACAGCGTTGTCTGGGCTCTATCCCAGAACAATTTAACTGTTATCTGAGGGAGTCATGCTCAGACATCAGTTATTCTTACAGTGCTGCCAGTTGATTTTAATATGCAGCAAGTACTTGGACTCACTCCTAAGAAATGTTTAATGTTAAGGTTTGTCTGCACACATCATCAGAGGAAACAAGTGGGAAGCAAGCAAGTGTCCATAAATGTTGCATTTTCCCCTAAACCATGCACACAAATAAATGGGGATCAGGTGACAGAAAGCTATGATTGTCAGCTTAGAAGAATAAAAGTTACTATGAGCTGCAGAAAGAATGGAAACTGCATACAGGTGTAATGAGTTTTATTTTATATATAAAGCTTACTCTTTTCTATAAAATTAGTGATTGTTTTTTCTGTACACAAAATGATGGCTAGGGCATAAGCAAGCAATGCCTAGGGTTTCACACTGATAAAAATATTTCATGCAAGTTATAAGGAAGGAGATATTATAGATTGTTAAATGATGGTACTCTTCGGTAGAGTCAAGAATCTTCATTTTATACAAGTTATTCCCACTCACTTGTTCTACACTTTACATTTAGATAAATAGTTCTTCAAAAATAAAGTCACCTTAGACAGAGTAAATTATATCATCTACAAAGGGAATGAAAGCTCTATTATGAAAAAAAAAACATGGCAGTAGAGACACAAAATGAAATACAAAGTCAAAGCATTTGACAGGACACAGTCTTTTCATATCAAAGAGTATTTTGTCACACATTAGAAATGCTCCCAAGTTTCATTGCTCCAAGTAGAAATGTTCCAGTAGTACTCTCATCAGCACAGAAGAACATGTTACAGTTCTGGCTTAGTGATCTACACGTGATGTGTAGCTCAGCCACAGCTCAAGGAAAAGCATTCCTGATTAAATAACATGTGAGAACCATGGACAACTGAGTGTTTGATCCTGTTCATTTCTTAATCAATTGAAAAATCTGTTTTATCTTTTTCTCTGTGTCATTAGAGATCAAATTTGGAAGTATGCCAAGTAACCTTGGTCTTATTTTGAAATAAATTACTGTTTTTCTAATCAATATACAAGCAGAAGCATGCACGCACAGAGAGAGAGAGAGAGAGAGAGAGAGAGAGAGAGAGAGAGAGAGAGAGAGAGAGAGAGAGAGAGAGAGAAGTGGTGGGAAGAAAAGATACTCACTTGAAGGGAGACTTGCAAACACTTGCCCCATCACAAACTCTACTTTCTGAATGGCTACACACTAGAAATGGTGAGAGGTTTCAATGCCCCATTGTAGGGGAATGCCAGGACAGGAAGGCAGGAGTAGGTGGGTGTGTGGTGGACAGGCGGGGGGGGGGGAATGGGATAGGGGGTTCTGGAGGGGAGACCTGGAAAGGGGATAACATTTGAATGTAAATAAAGAAAATATGCAATAGAAAAAGAAAAATAATCAACAACAATAAAAAAGAGTTTTGGGGCTTTTTCTGAAGCCCCATAGGAGGAACATCAATATGAACTAATCAGTACCTGCGAGCTCCTTGGAACTACACCACCAATCAAAGAAAACACATGGTGGAACTTGCGGCTCTAGCTTATATGTAGCAGAGGATGGCCTAGTCGGTCATCAATGAGAGGAAAGACCCTTAGTCCTGTGAAAGCTCTATGCCCCATTATAGGGGAATGCCAGGACCAGGATGGGAGTGGGTGCGTTGGGGATCAGGGGGAGGGGATGGGGGACTTTTAGAGTGGAAACTGGGAAAGGGGATAACATTTGAAATGTAAATAAAAATGTTTTAAGTTTAGTTTCAATTACAATTTTACTCACTTATAAAATGTACACTAGCAAGCACGAAACATAACAGAATTGAAAATTTAGGAAGAGAGGAGTTATAACTTCTTTCATGACTTATGTACCACATTGCCTGCATATTCTTCTTCCTTGTCATGTAATATTGCCCTTTCTTGGTATTCTTTCAAATGCTATACGGTGCTCACACTTACGCAGGTTTACATGTACATGCATAAGTTTTATGTTAGGATCTGTATTATAATAAAGAGCATCCTTATAATATATCTATTATTATTTTATTCTTTTTACAACTGAATGCTGTCAATTTATTATAGGTTCCATATTTTCATAATCTGCCATCTGTTGATGATCATCTATGCTGGCTACAGTTTTGTTTTGTTCTTTTGCTTTTGCAAATAGAATGGCAATAAGCTCAAACCTATGATTATTCTATGTGGAGAGATATTCATGTTTATTGCTCTTCATCTATTTATGACTGCACATACTTGTAAATTTTTGATCTGCTCTTTCATGTAATGACATGACCAAGCAAAGTATTCGAAGTAAACATGTTTAATTCATTTAGGTGGATGTTGTTATAAAACAGAATTGAAAAGTATTCATTTAAGTGACAAATGAATTTATTATTTATTATCACTCAAATACTGGAGATTAACTGGTAACAAAAGTCTCAAGCTTATACTATCATTAAATCAGTGAAATTTAATTAATCTGAATCTATTTTGGAACTACCTTGCAGATATCATGCTGTATAATGGTATGCGTTAGAAAATGAGCAGTTTGGTATGGAAATACAAACTGTATGAGTGCATTGTGAAGACTGCATTAGGAAGTTTTGATTGTTATTGTTGTAGTTCCTCTCATTTTTAATTTGACATTTTATTTATTTACATTTCAAATGTTATCCTAATTCCTGGTTTCTCCTCTACAAACCTCCTATCCATCCCCCCTTACCCTGCTTCTATGAGGGTGCTCCTCCGCACACCTACACACTCTTGACTCACCATCTTAGCATTCCTCTACAGTGGTGCATCAAGCTCTGACAAACAGAACTTAAATTTGACATATCTTCCTTTCATATGTATATGCCTGTACTCCTCTGGAAATCAAATACTATAAAGGCTTTCCTGTACCCTTTGCACTTCTGTTACTGCCATTCTTACTTGAGCTGATATCAGCTAGACTTCAGACCCATAGTATGACGACTGCCACTGTCATTATCAAGGTTATAAAGGCACTGAACTGTGCTAAGCCAATGGTTTATATCAATGTTCAACTCTAATTTTCCTCATCTTTGTTTCCTTAAAGTAATTTTCACATATCTTCCAATGTATTCATTAAACTTGTCATATTAAAGTTTCATTAATCATCCCTCTTTCTACCCAGAGAGAGCAGAAGGTCATTCTCATCCTTTATACTACAAAATTCTCAGCAAAACTTATGGCATTTATGAATTTCTTATAATATTTTTAAGACTTTAGATGTGTAAGTTTACACAGAAAACAACTTATATCAAAATGAGTCAAAATGTATATATTTAACAATTGAGTTTGTTGGGATTTGTGTTTTTAATCACCTAAAGACTAGCAATGATTTTTAACCCTATAAAGTTGCAATAGGCATAAATAATATGCATGGAACTCAACAATGTAATATAAAAATAATATCAGTTATTTTTATGATTAGAGAAATCCCTAGAAATAATATCACTAAAGTGTTTGCTTGCATTTTAATATGAAAAATTAATATATTCAATTGTTTATGAAAATCATGTGTAATATTTGGCTGAGTAAGTTTATCAACAACTACAATTCTCATTTGAAATTTTCTTGGGGTGCACCCCAGGTCTGATCCATCAATGCTTATTTAAGTTTGTCTTCTGAATAGCATGGCTTACATGACTTTCTGCATGTGTTTATTTGTAAACAGTTGCATGTGCTCCTTTCTAAAAAAGTAGACAAACTTTTATCTAATATCAAATTATCTCCCACTTTATGATCACTTTTGTGATGGTAAACACTGGTTGTCAACCTGACAAGGGCTAGGAAGTAAGTATCTGGCTACACAGGAGTGTAAGTTACTATCTTCGGTAGATTAATTGAGAGAGAAAGATTCACCTTAAATGTGGTTGATACCATCATCTGGGCTAAGATGCTGGGATGCATAAAAGTAAAGACTATCTGAGCTTTAGAGTCAACAATTGAAATTTCTACTGCATGTTTACACTTTTAAATTAAATCAGCATTTAAAACTGAACAAATCCAACAATCTTTGTGGTTTCATTTGCATTCCCAAATCAACTAAATTCCTGTTATTATTTTGTCTTAGCAAATTATACCTTACTATGTGGGCATTTAAGTTTATAGAAACTATTTTTCTCCAATTCCTAATATTTTAGAAAAGTTATCCTGTTTCCACAAAATTTAGTGTCATATCATGAAGTATTATAAAATATTCATTCTCTTAACACGTAACTATATCTTAATTAACCCATGCAGGTTAATCTCCATCATAAATTCTTCCTTGAAGGTCATCAACAGTTTCATAAATTAAATAAAATCAACATACTTTAATCTTCATTTCAGCAGACTTCAGAGAAATGCATAACACTGTTTGTATGTGTACATTTTAATGAATAATCTTTAAACTATGTCAAATTTTTTCTTACATTTTTGACCTCTTTTGTGATGGTAAACAGAGGTTATCAACCTTACAAACTCTAGAATCTTACAGAAAGTAACTATCTAGATATGCATGAATGCAAGTTATTACCTTCACTAGATTAATTGAGATAAAATGTTTATCCTGAATATGGGTGATACCAGCCCCTGGGTTAGGATGCTGGTCTCTAAAAAGGGAAAACTAGGTGAGAGTAAGCAATAATTATTATCTGCTTCAGGGCTGCCTTTGCAAATGACAAGCCTCCTCAACCTCTTTCCCCCATAGAGGTTGTTCCCTCAGACACACTGTGTGTCAAAAATAAACTTTTTTTTTTCTTTTGCTTACTTTGTCCTGAAAATCTTTTATCACAACAAAGGAAAAGCAATTAAACTCAATTCTTTGATATTTCTTCTCTCTCTGATTTGTAAACATGTCTTTACCTGCTATCAAAAACATTAACTATTTTGGTTTTCATTATTAGCTGTATATTCTCCCTTGTCCTCTGCCTCAATACTTTGTCTCTCTCATAAAGGTTCACAGTATTTCCTATACATAAGTATGTAACAATCAATCTCCTTCCTGTTTCTGATTCTATAATCAGAGGTAAACAAATTCCTAATTATTATGGTGGCAAAAGTCTGTTCTATTCATGTATTAGATTAATAATATTATATATAACAGATGACCCAAAGCTCTTAGATTCTGATAATTTGAGTGAGCTGGTGATCTAGAATTCCTTTCCCAGATGTATATAAAGCATCTTTCATGAGCTTAATTTAAGATATCAACTGGGGCTATAATAACATCAGAAAGTTTAAATAGGGAAGATCTAGTTTGGAATGACCTGTCTTGAAGATCACTCATAGGGCAAATCTAGGTCTTTCACAGATGTTAAAGAATAAAAAACATTAATTCTCCATAATACGATTCTTAATTTTGAAGTATGAACGATTGTGTGCATGTGTGTGATGCTATATGTGAAAGACAGAGAGTACATGTTCCTAATCTGAGAATTAACTTTTGCTATGCAGTATCAATCTCAAAGAACAATCTTTGTACAGTGTATGTGATTGCATAGGGTTAACTATTTCATTTGAAAGGACATTTGGAAGCTGTTTTAAAAATAAAACTACCTCACTATCACAGTCAGCTTCATTTTACATACCCAACACACTTTATATTTAAAATATCTTCAAAATTCAGTCTGTATCTTTTTTTTTTTTTACTCATTTTATTTGTTTACATTTCAAATGATATCCCCTTTCCTGGTTACCTCTCTACAAACCCAACATCCCAACACCCCCCATCTCCCCCATCTTTTTTACCTCCATGAGAGTGCTCCCCCACCCACCCACCCACTCCCACCTCACTGCTCTAGCATTCCCCTACACTGAGGCATCAAGCCTTCACAGGTCCAAGAGCATCTTTCAAAACTGCTCTTTCAGAGAGTTCTTCTTTTAATGAATAGTGTGTTGTTGTGTAGTTAAAATATAGTATAAAGTATATTTTAACTTGCATGCTGAATGCATGCCTCTTGGCTGGTGGTTTTAGTTTAGGAAGTACTGGGTGTTTTAGAAATTGTAAACTATTGGGAGTAAGTGGATCAGAGAGAGCATGCATCTGCCCCCCTGTCCCTTTCTTAATCTCAAATTTTTCCTCTTTTTCGTATTTCTGCTACCATGGTTCCCTACTCTACATGGTGTGGAATGACCAGATCCAAGTATGATAAATTGAGCTTTATAAAGACAAGAGTTAAAATAAATAATTCCACCTCTTATTTTTTTTCATTGAATATGTGGTCTCAGCAATGATAAAATAAGTGGCTCTAAGTGCCCACTTAACTTATATCATCTTATACTCTTGCCTCCCTCTCCTAAATCAAATTCATAATTCAAATCTTGACAATGTACCTTGCTCCCAATCTACAAATGTCTCTCATCTAATAGAGAAACATCTCTTACTTGAGACACAATACCTTCAGACCTTCCTATTGTAAGAATTTATAATCTCCTTCAATTTGTTCATCATTATATATATCTAAATATATCATCCCATGAAAATAAAACCATTCCCTGTTCGGGGAACTAATAAATTTGATTATTGCTAGTAACTATATGCCCCTTACTATCACTTTCATTGCCATAATGATAGGATAGAACAGTTTATAAGATACCAATCGAAAAAAGACACAGTTTTAGGCAGAAAAACACATGACTTAGAATCCCTCATCATCTTTTTAAACTCTCAAACCTAAGCTAAACCTATATGTCAAATCTACCTCGGTTGCTAGATTCCTAATTACTTCTCCATGTGATATAGAATCTTCCCACCCATCTCATGTCATCTATTAGAGATTTATTTAAAACTCCTCTTTTGTGTTTTACGTTTATTTGAAATTTTTTTGCTTTGCTTTTGTTTTTTGTCAAATACATACAGTGCATTGATTATTAAGATCACCACATTAAAACAAGCTTATCTGTGTTAACAGATAAACAGGTAGCTTGAAGAGTAAACCAAGTCGTCAGCTTGCTCTTTGTTACGACACCGCATCTGCTGTGTTTACGACACAGCTGCGGTGCTTCCTTGGGTTCAGATATGCTCCTCTTATTAAGAGACTTTGTTTTTCTTTGAGGAGATTTTCTCACATCCATGAAGTTTTCTCATTAATGTTTCTTCTCCTGTTAAATAATAAAAAGGATTCAATATGTATTGAATTAAACATTATAGTAGCCTAGAAAAACACACTGCACTTTTTTATTCAGAGTCCTGTACTTTCAGGAAACTTCAAAAATTATGCTCCTTTTTTTAAAAGTCAAGCACAGATTGCTGCACTAAGTGCAAATGAATTTTGCTGCACTGCTCACTATGTAAAAATATGAATTCAGCATGTGGGAAACAGGTTACTTTGCATGCAGTATACTTGAGATATTACACCACATTGATTGTGTACTTATTCCTGCGTGTTGATCATTAACATTTAAGATGTCATTTATTGAAGAGAACAGTGTAGAACCTCTGCATGGCATTCTTTTCTTGGTGGACAGTCTGTATCAGGACAGTAACACTTAATGCCTTGGTGGTAAGTGTGCTTCTACTACAAGTGACAAAGAGAAGCAGGGAAAATGTTTTGGATTTTTTAAATGTGTTGTCTCCCACTCTCGGTATCAAAATAGCAACCAGATTCCATTTCTCTGTGAAGATAAGGCAGTTATTATTATAGCTCTACAAGAGCCAAGCAACTCCAAGTCAGTTACCAACTTTTGTAAGCATCAAACCAGAAGTGCAAAATAAACTTTCCAGTATTATATGTTTGAAGTTCTCTATGGTGATATGCTTCAGATAAAGATATTCTTTTCTTTTCTTTTCTTTTCTTTTCTTTTCTTTTCTTTTCTTTTCTTTTCTTTTCTTTTCTTTTCTTTTCTTTTCTTTGTTTCTTTCTTTGTTTCTTTCTTCCTTCCTTCCTTTCTTTCTTTCTTTCTTTCTTTCTTTCTTTCTTTCTTTC
The DNA here is from genome assembly GCF_900095145.1 of Mus pahari. Lineage (NCBI taxonomy): Eukaryota > Metazoa > Chordata > Mammalia > Rodentia > Muridae > Mus > Mus pahari. The sequence goes on from NC_034591.1 coordinate 46,263,923, forward strand.
TTTCTTTCTTTCTTTCTTTCTTTCTTTCATAACTCGGGAAACAGGAGTGCCACAGTGTCTGATGCATACAGCGTTATGTTAAAAACAAATGCACACTATTTTTTGGCTACTTTCTTTAGAGTGTCTTTCATCAACAGATGATCCTGATTATTTAAATTCTGTTAGACACATTATATTATAATAATTACACATATTTATTTTAGACTTGGTACTTGTTTGTAAAATTTATAATTTCCAAAGCATTAAATGTCTCCCATAAACTAAATTGTCTCAATTAAAAACAAAACAAACAAACAAACAAACAAAAAACGGTGTGTGTGTTTGTGTGGTGGTGGGGGGAGGTGTGTGTTAACTTGCATTTATCTACCAGGTCATCCAGCTAGCCTCACTTCACCACTTTTATTTCCAAAATTTCTTTGTAGTCTATATCTCAAAAGTTGATAGTCCTAAAAATGGTAGACTGTAGACCCGTAAAATATTACGAATGCTATAACAATCTCAAATATTATTTTTTTTCCTACACAGTTGTTCTTAATTGAAATTTATCCAGGGAAAATTTTAAGCATTTTGAGGCACAGAACACTAATGAAAATGTCAATCATGAGTGCTGACAAGAGTCATCTTTAACCAGGACACTGATATCACTTATTTTATTTTCTCCAGTTTGTGCTTCAGTCTTCTACTGAAATATCTGTGTGACCTTCTCAAAACTCGCTTCTTTCATAAATCCAAATCTTATTTCAAATTTCTATGTTATTACTTTATATTGGTCCCCTTTTCCTGGCAAGTCAACCAAAACCATAGAACTCATAACAGAACTCTCCGGAATCTTAGGAGAGTGAAGATAACCTTAATTCAACCCTTGTAGGTAGGAATCTCTAGTTCCACTCAAAAGAATATACTAAGAAAAATGTACTTTATTCTTAAATAACATCTAGATCATATATATATATATATATATATGATTAATTAAAGTGTTTCATCTGTTATGAAAATATTAGGTAGGTAATGTTTCTATGGAATTTCTTGCATGTGAAAAGACTGCATAGTAAAAGTAGTGAAGTAAAGACATCAGCAGATGATGAAAACTATTTAGTATATGAATCACCTTCACTGATATCAGAGTTTAAAGGTATAATATTGAGAGCAGTATCTAAATGTCTCGAAGGATCCTTTCACATAATGTGTAGTGGGATGCTCTTTTCTTTATTATTGTTTGCATGTAAGGAATCTGTCCTTTACAAATGAGTTTAGTGCATACATTTAAGAAATCAAGATAACTTCTTCCATATACTAACATTCTTTGATTCATGTTAACTTAATAATAAAAATACAAATTACTTGAAATTTAATATAATTTTTTTTCATTTAGTTTTAACATTGAATGTGTTTATGCCTTCTAATTTTTAATTAATTCTTTGTCGTGAAATTAATATTTCCTCTGACTTCAAAAACATATTGAATATCCACACTAATATTTACTCAATATTAATACTCATATTTATTTGCAATAATAGTGTCGAAATGTATGACACTCACAAAAAAAGGGAAAGTTATTGGTATATGCCATATTGCTTTCATTACTCAGGTAAGTTATGCACAATTTAATTTATACTCATATATATATACATATATATATATATATATATATATATATGTATATATATATATATATCCGAAGTATAGATGAGTTAGGTTAAGATAGTATAACTCCTGAAACTCATTGTATGTTTACTTTGATAACTATAATAAATCATGTGATACCAGTGTGATACATTCTTAACATGAATGGTATTGTATTACTTCAATAATTAATTTGAAACATATCTACATATACATATATTTATTATTAAATCAGTGGATATTTTATGTTTTCTAATAACACTTTGATTTGCATCTACACTTTAGATAATGCTTGATAAATGTCTCACTCATTTTTAGTTCAAGTAACTCAACAAACACATTGAGAAAATATATTAAGAATACAATTGATGTTCTAATACTTAATGGATGGCTGTTAAAGCAAACATGCATGCAAGTAACATATAGATGTGGCGGGTTGTATTTATGTACTAAGGTAAGATATGTGATATATATATATATATATATTGTGTGTTAGAGATGAATATTTATATGCATTCATGTATGTATATTGCACACTTATGATACATATATACATATATACACACAAACATATGTATACATCTCACAATCAAGGAAATGGAAACTGTGAATTTGAAAGAACAAAAGGAAGTGTATGAGATAGGTTGGGGAATGGAAAAGGAAGGGGGAATACAGTTTTTTAAAGAACATGAATTTTTGCCTGTATCATAGCTTCTGTTCTCAGTTTGATATATGTAATTGCCTCTTTGCATGGGCCTGTGGGAATGTTTGTTGGGCATTTATTTCTATTGCTAATTGATATATAAGTGCTCTGCCTACTGTGTGTGATTCTATACCTAAGCAAGTGGGACTTGTTTGTGAAGAATAGAAAAGTTCACTGAACCTGAGCCTGGAAGCAAGCATTTATGCATAATGTTCCAGAGTCTCTGCTTCAGTTCCTGCCTCTCAAGGTTCTGCTTCCAAGTTCTTGATTTGGGCTTCTGCTTTGTTTTTGCTAGACATAGAAATTTAGGCTGTAAGTTGAAACTCTCTCACAAAAGAAAAATACACTAAAATGAGTTTAATCTAGTTCCAGCTTCTTTAGTCTTAACAACAATGATTCATCAATAGGAAAAAATGTAACTCTCTTAAAACAATTAAATTTGAATTCTCTAAAATTTTATTCGTTTAGTGATTAAGAACTGTTCTGAAAAGTGTTAGTAAAACAATAATGCATCGATACTTAACTTATAATTTAAACATTAAAATGTCTCAGACCTATGGCTGTCAGGGAATTCAGCATTGGATACAGGCTAGTTTTCTGAATGTAAGGAACCATAGATCACCCTCCTTTAACATAAAAGTTACACAAAGCTTTTATTACATATTGATAGATAATTTATTAAACAGTATTATAAACATACTTATACATTTTATATGTGATTCTTTCTAATATATTATTAGACATCTTTAAAAAAACAAATTTATACTGATATATTAGTACAAAAAGTTTTAATACTAATAAATATTTTCCAAAATATTCATTCTGCTATATATAATGAAACCATTGATAAGAAGAACTAAATTCTTTAATTACTAATGGAAGTATAAATATGAAATTGGTCTGTCTATGTCTGACCTTTTAAATAAAGTTATTTATTTACTTTACATTATAATCACAGCTTCCTGACCCCCCTTACTCTTCCTCATTCAGTTCTGTTCCTCTTTTCCTTATAAAAGAGGAGGTGTCCCATAAATATCAACTAGCCGTGGCATATCAACTTGCAGTAAGTCAAGGTACATCTTCTTTTTAAGTTAGATAAGGTAGCCCAGCTAGAGGAAAAGGGTCCAAGGATAAGGAATGTGGTGAGAGGCCACCACTGCCCCACTTTAGGAGTCCCATTTATGAGTCCCATATGAAGACCCATCCTCACAACTGTTACATGTGTGTCAAGGACCTAGTCTTGCAGGTCTGTGGTTGGTAGTTCAGTCTCTACAAGCTCCTTTGGGTCCAGGTTCTCTGTGTTTAATGTGGTATCTTTGACCCTCTGGTTCTTTGAATCCTTTGTCCCTGTATTCCACAGGATTCCTCAAGCTCCACTTAATGTTGGGCTGTGGGTCTTTGCATCAATTTTTATCAATTGCTAAGTGGAGCCTCTTTTTATGACAGTTAAGCTAGGCTCCTGTCTGGAAGCATAGCTAAACATCATTAATAATTTAGGGGTGGGTTCCCTCTCATGACATGGAAAGGTTTAAAATAAAAAGAAAAATAAATTTCTACACTTTATGTTTGATACATTTATTGCCTTTTAAAAACTCAAACCCAAGTTTTGAAAGTTTTAACTTCTTAAAGTTCTTGACTATGAATGCTAGAATTTTATAATTAGGTAAAGCATTTAAAAGCATATTAAGTGACATTATACAGACTGGGCAGGGTAAGTGTGTGCATGCATGTAACAAAAATTGAAGAAAAGGAGGTCAGGAATTTGAAAGAGAGGAAGAACAGTTAATGGGAGGATTTAGAAAGAATAAAGGGAAAGGGGAAATAGCATAATTATATTTTTATTTAAAAATAATGAAAGTACCTTGCCAAAAGAATGTTCTTCATCTAAGTAAAAACTTAGATTAATTTGGGAGAGTTCTTTGAAGGCAAGATTAAAACACAATGCTCCAGTGAGCAACTCCCATTAGCCATTATCTTCATTTGCTAGAAGATTCAGAAATTGTAAGATGAAAAAAAAATTCTGATAAAGTAGTTCAGAATAATTGGTTAGTTTAACCTTGAGTAGTTTTTGAAGTGTAGGCATTATTTGAAAATGAAAAAAAAAAAAAAAACTGAAGTATATTTCCAAACAGACTGTAGAGTGTTTAAAGAAAGGGCACTAACTAAATGCAGTGCTCCATGTGGGTAAGCCCAACACATAAGTGTAGTGTGTAGGTTCAGAACTCCAAGACCTTCCTTAATTTTATAAACAATATATGTCCAGTCTAATCTGAGTTAGTTTGTTTTTTAAAGTAGAAGAAAAGAAAAATTGTTCATGGAAAGTTTTTTATTTATTATTATATATGTATAGATTTTTACTTACATATATTTATGTGTATCATTTATGTGGGCCCGGTTTCAGTGATGGTTAGAGAGGGAAATTGGATTTCTAGAAATTAGATTTATGGATGGTTGTGAGCCACCAACTAGGTTGCTGAGATATGACTCTCGACCTTCCTCAAGAGCATTAAAATATCTTGCCTCTTAAACTGCTTCTAGCTCCTGGAAGCTGATATTAATTTCTAAATCTATATATCTCACCAAGATGACATTTAAAATGTTAACATTTAGGTCGCAAACACAAGGGTACACACGTTTCTAAAAGAAACACTGCTACATCTTCAATCACGTATTGAGCCTCACGCACTGATAGTGGCAGACTTTAGTACCCAACTCTCACCAATTAGCAGGCCATCCAGATAGTGGAAGTCAAAGAATCGTCATTTCCAGATAATATTATACTACACAGAAGCAATGTTAAATTTTTCTCCTGGTTAATCCTACTTTGCTGACAAACACTTTCAGCAAAGTGCCTGGATAAAAAAAAAATTAACTCACAAAATAAGTAGCCTTCCTATACATAAATATAAAAGCAGACTGGAGAAGAAATCAGGGAAATAACATCTTTGATGATTGCATAATAGCTTTGATAAAAGTATAATACAAAATCACTTGGGATAACTCTAACCAAGCAACATCAAGACATTGAATAAAGAAATTGAAGAAGATATCCAACAGTAGAAGGATTTCCCAAGCTTATGGTCTAGTAGAAATAGACAGTCACTCTAGCAAAATCAGTCTCTACATTCACTGTAATCCCCATCAAAATAACAAGCCAATTCTTCACAAACCTTGAAAGGACAATTCATACATTTATAAGGAAAAGGAAAAACCTGCTAATGTTCCAGAATAATAAAAGTACTAGTGGATGCCTCATTATTCCAAATTTCAGTGGTACTACAGAGATGCCATAACAAAAACTGCATGGTATCAACACAAAAGCAATGATCAAAGGAGTTAATCTCAAGACACAGATATAAATGGACACACCTAGTATATTTTCAATAAAGAAGGTAGACATCCACTACACAAAACTGTAGCATCCTTCAAGTGGATGTAAAAGAATATAAATAAAACCATACATAGAGTACATACTGTACAAAATTTAAATGCAAATGTATCAAAGACCTCAACATAAAACTCCATATACTGAACCTGATAAAAGAGAAAATTGGGACTAGCCTAGACTTTGCTGTCTCAGGAAAAGACTTCTGGACAGAATACAACTTTGCAGGCACTAACTGTGAGACCATGAACCCAAACAGCTTCGGTAAGTAAAACGTCACTGCCATTCGACAAAGTCACAGACTGCACAATGGGGAAAGATATTTATCAACTCCAAATCAGATAAAGGACTAGTATTCAAAATACATAAAGAATTCAATAAACTACATTTTTTTAAAAAAAAAATCTAATAGTACAATTAAAATGGGGATCAAATCTAAATTGAAATTTTCAATAGAGAAAACTTAGATGGCTGAGAAACACTTTAAGACATTCTTAGCCACCAGGGAAATGCAACCAAAAACTACTAGAGGTTCCATCTTACACCTTCCTGAATGACTAGGAAAGATAACACAAGTAAGAGATCATATGAGATAAAGTGAACACTCACTTCTCCATTGCTGGCAGGGCTGCGAATTTGCATAGCCACTATGGAAACTAATATAGTGATTCCTCAGAAACTTGGGACTGATATACCTAAAGACCCAGCTAAACCACTCGTCAGTGTATACCCAGAGGAGGCTTCACCCTGCCACAAGGCAACAATTTCAAATATTTTCACTGCTGCTCTATTTATAATAGCCAGACATGGGAAACAAACTAGATGTCACTCAACTGCAAATGGATAAAGAAAATTTGATTTATTTACCAAATGGAATATTTCTTAGCTGTTTTTATTTTTAAAATTAACATATATTCATGCAACTAGATGGATCTTGAAAAGAAATAATCTTGAGTGAAGCAACATAGACCCTAAAAGAAAATTATGATATATATTCATTTCATATATGTATTAATCATTAAGTAAATGATAACCAATTCATGAATCTAAAGAGATTAGGCACAGAGGAAGGGACTAGCATTGGGCACATGGATTTCTCTTGGGTGGAAAATTAGAATAAATTTTATGTGTTGACTAGGGGTAGGTGAGGATTATATTAAGATGATCATGTTGGGAGATGATGGGGAGAGGTGTTTGAAGGAGAAAAATTGGGAAGGGACCGTTGGAATTGAAGGGTGTTAGAGGGATGATTATGGTCATAGTGTGAAATAGAAACCTAGTCCTACCCAATATCTAACTGAGTATGCAGAACAAATTTATTGAAATCCTTACCTTCCAATTCTGTATTACGACTTGATGGTGTTGTAAATTTTATGCACATGCAGACTTGAGCTGCCCAAGTTCAAAATCACAATTTATATTATGTCATGTTGGTTGAATTTGAAGGTTGCTTCACAGTTCTATGCCCAATAATGTAGACCTGGTCAAAACAAACAAAAAATAAAAACAAAACAAAACAAATAGCAACAACCAAAAATAAAGCAAACAAACAAAATCCAACTGAGCTCCTTACTCTTGGGAAAGGAATTTACTACAGTTTTTATCTAAATTAACTTGAAGCCAAACTATCTTAAAAGATGTGTTTTGTGTTTATATTACAGGCTAATCACGGCCTTATTTTTTACAAGGAATGGTGGCAAATACAGATATTTATTACTGTGCAAGATGCTGTTTCAAATATGTGTCAGGGAAAAGAGGGTCTGGAACAAATTTGAGAAGCTGATCACAGGGAGAAGGGTGGAGCAATGCTCCCTTCATATCATATAGAGCCATTGCAATCATAATTTCATAGCATCTGTGATCATTTAGCTGTAGTACTGTACAATAAAGGAGTGTCAAGTTTCAGTCAAGGATTATGTAGGAACTATGAGAACCTAATTCACCCTGCAGAAAAAATAGCTACTCATGGATTGTCATGGATGATTTGTTTTGTTTTTTTTTGTTGTTTTTTTTTTTTTTTTTTTTTTTTTTTTTTTTTTTTTTTTTTTTTTTTTTCAGTTAAACTTCTACTTGTGAGCCCAACAGGCTCAAGTGGATAGCTTCAAACCCATGATCACAGAGATGGCCGAGCTAAAATTTAGTGGGTGAGTCAATAAAATAAAACAAAAAGAAACAAAGAGATATGAGTGTGTGAAAAGGTGAGAGGCAGGAGGGAGACAGGAGGAGATGGAAAAGAAAACAAATTACATAAATGTAGGCATTGTCATAGAACAAATTTAATTTGATTAATTTTTAAAATTATCATGTGAATAAACTTATGTTAATCACTAGGTCAATTTGAAGGCCATTAAAGTAGTAACACAATGTAGGCTTAAGTGCATAAATATGGCACACTCCACAATTTCTCAAAAAAATTTAAATTATTTTAGTAGATATTTTCTTTATTTACATTTCAAATGCTATCCCGAATGTCCCCTATAGCCTCCCACCCACCCTGCTCCCTTGCCCACCCACTCCCACTTCTTGTGCCTGGTGTTCCCTTGTATGGGGCATATAAAGTTTGCAAGACCAAGGGGCCTCTCTTCCCAACGATGGCTGACTAGGCCATCTTCTGCTATATATGCAGCTAGAGACACAAGCAATGGGGGTACTGATTAGTTCATATTGTTGTTCCACCTAGAGGGTTGCAGATCCTTTCAGTTCCTTGCATAATTTGTCTAACTCGTCCATTGGGGTCTCTGTGTTCTATCCTATAAATGACTGTGGGTATCCACTTCTATATTTGCCAGGCACTGGCATAGCCTCACAGAGATAGCTATATCAGTGTCCTTTCAGCAAGTTCTTGCTGGCATAAGCAATAGTGTCTGCGTTTGGTGGCTGATTATGGGATGGACCCCCAGGTGGGTCAATCTCTGGATTGTCCATCCTTTCGTCTTAGCTCCAAACTATGTCTCTGCCACTTTCATGGGTGTTTTATTCACTATTTTGGGGAGAAATGAAGTATCCACGTTTTGGTCTTCCTTCTTCTTGATTTTCTTGTGTTTTGGAGATTGTATCTTGTGTATTCTAGGTTTCTGGGCAAATATCCACTTATCAGTGAGTGCATATCAAGTGAGTTCTTTTGTGCTTGGGTTATCTCACTCAGAATGATATCCTCCAGATACATCCATTTGCCCAAGAATTTCATAAATTCATTGTTTTTAATAGCTGAGTAGTACTCCATTGTGTAAATGTACCACATTTT
>NC_034591.1:46273398-46274502 GCF_900095145.1 Mus pahari
ATTCTTCTATATGCTAACTACTAGTTGTGCCAGCACCATTTGTTGAAAATGCTGTCTTTTTTCCACTGGATGGTTTTAGCTCCTTCGTCAAAGATCAAGTAACCATAGGTGTGTGGGTTTATTTCTGGGTCTTCCATTCTGTTCCATTGACCCACCTGTCTGTCACTGTAGCAGTACCATACAGATTTTATCACAATTGCTCTGTAGTACAGCTTGAGGTCAGGAATGGTGATTCCCCCAGAGTTTCTTTTGTTGTTGAGAATAGTTTTTGCTATCCTAGGTTTTTTATTATTCCAGATGAATTTGCAAATTGCCCTTTCTAACTCAGTGAAGAATTGAGTTGGACTTTTGATGGGGATTGCATTGAATCTGTAGATTGCTTTTGGCAATATTATTTCTGCCAATTCTTGAGCATGGGAAATGTTTCCATCTTTTGAGATCTTCAATTTCTTTCTTCAGAGACTTGAAGTTTTTGTCATACACATGTTTCACCTCCTTAGTTAAAGTCACACCAAGGTATTTTATATTTTTTGTGACTATTGTGAAGGGTGTTGTTTCCCTAATTTCTTTCTCATCTTGTTTAGCCTTTGTGCAGAGAAAGGCCACTGATTTAATTGAGTTAATTTTATATCCAGTTACTGCACTGAAGCTGTTTATCAGGTGTAGGAGTTCTCTGGTGGAATTTTTAGGGTGACTTATATATATATATATATATACTATCATATCATCTGCAAATAGTGATATTTGGACTTCTTCCTTTCTAATTTGTACCCCCTTGATCTCCTTTTCCAGCCTTTTACTCTGAGGTAGTATCTGTCTTTGTCCTTGAGGTGGGTTTCCTGTAAGCAACAAAATGTGCAGTACTGTTTGTGTAGCCAGTCTGTTAGTCTATGACTTTTTATTGAGGAATTGAATCCATTGATGTTAAGAGAAATCAAAGAAAGGTAATTTTTGCTTCCTGTCATTTTTTGTTGTTAAAGTTAGGATTCTGTTCTTATGGCTGTCTTCTTTTGGTTTTGTTGAGGGATTACTTTCTTCCTTTTTCTAGGGTGTAGATTCTTAGTGTTGGTGTTTTCCCTTTATTATCCTTTGAAGGGCTGGATT
>NC_034591.1:46274903-46282679 GCF_900095145.1 Mus pahari
CTGGCTTTCATTGTCTCTGGTGAGAAGTCTGGAGTAATTCTAATAGGCCTACCTTTATATGTTACTTGACTCTTACTGCTTTTAATATTCTGTCTTTATTTAGTGCATTTGTTGTTCTGATTATTATGTGTCGGGAGGAATTTCTTTTCTGGTCCTGTCTATTTTGGGTTTTGTAGGCTTCTTGAATGTTCATGGGCATCTCTTTCTTTATGTATGGGAAGCTTCCTCTATAATTCTGTTGAAGATATTTGCTGGCCCTTAAAGTTGATAATCTTATTCTCATCTACTATTATCTGTAGGTTTGGTCTCCTCATTGTGTCCTGGATTTCCTGGATGTTTTGATTTAGGGTCTTCTTGCATTTTGCATTTTCTTTGATTGTTATGTCCATGTTCCCTATGGAATCTTCTGTACCTGAGATTCTCTCTTCCATCTCTTGTATTCAGTTGCTGATGCTCTCACATCTATGGTTCCTGATTTCTTTCCTAGGGTTTCTATCTCCAGAGTTTCACCCTTTGGATTTTCTTTATTGTTTCTACTTCCATTTTCAGATCCTTAATGGTTTTGTTTAATTTCATCCCCTGTTTGGTTGTGTTTTCCTGTAATTCTTTAAGGGATTTTTGTGTTTCTTCTAGCTGTTTAGCAGTGTTTTCCTGTAAGTCTTTAAGGGATTTTTATGTTTCTTCTAGCTGTTTAGCAGTGTTTTCCGGTAATTCTTTAAGGGATTTTTGTGTTTCTTCTACCTGTTGAGTAGTGTTTGCCTGTAGTTCTTTAAGGACATCTACCTGTTTAGCAGTAGCCCCCTGTAATCCCTTGAGGCATTTTTGTGCTTCCTCTTTAAGGGCTTCTACTTATTTAGCATTGTTCTCCTGTTTTTCTTTGAGTGAGTTATTAATGTCCATCTTCAAATCTTCTACCACCATCATGAGATATGATTTTAAATCCCCATCTTGCTTTTCTGGTGTGTTAGGGTATCCAGGACTCGCTGTGGTGGGTGTACTGGGTTCTGATGGTGCCCAGTGTTCTTGGTTTCTGTTAGTAAGATTCTTATGTTTGCCTTTCGCCATCTGGAAATCTCTGGTGTTTATGTTCTAGTTGTCTCTGGCTGGAGTTTGATCCTCCTGTGATTCTGTTAGCTGCTGTCAGCACTCCTGGGAATCCAACTCTCCCCTGTGTCCCTGTGGTCAGAGCACTCTCTGCAGGCAAGCTCTCCTCTCCCAAGGAAGGTGACCAGCAGTCTAGAGCTCTGATCCTCCTTCTGAGTGCTGGAGTCGGAGCCCTCCCTGTAGGCCAACTATCCTCCCATGATCCCAAGGACCTGTGATGTGGAGGACCTGTGGTGTGGAGATTCCTCCAGAGTGCTCAGCTGTCTCCATTGTGATCCAGAGGACCTGTGGTGTGGAGATTCCTCTGGAGTGCTCAGCTGTCTCCACTGTGATCCAGAGGACCTGTGGTGTCGAGAGTCTTCAGGAGCACTCAGTGGGGTTAAGAAGACATATGGCAGGGGTGGCCCTGACAGGACCAGAGCCCTGCCTCTGGCCAGGTGGTGTTCCTTAGTCCCTGTTCCTGCTGGCACAAGCCCCTCCTGGATTCTCTGGAGTTGATGTTGCATTCCATTCACCCATGATCCCGAGGACCTGTTATCCTGAGGACCTGCGGAGTGGAGATTCCTCTGGAGCACTCACAGGCCTCCACTGGGGTTAAGAAGAGATATGGCAGGGGTGGCCCCGACCAGACCAGAACCCTGCCTCTGGGTGGGTTGTGTTCCTTTGTCCCTGTTCCTGCTGGCACCAGCCCCTCCTGGATTCTCTGGAGTTGCTGGTGATCCCAAGGACCTGTGGTGTGGAAAGTCTTCTGGAGCGCTCAGCGGCCTCCACTGGGGTTACGAAGAGATATCTTCTCAAAATTTTTGATAGTGTATTCTGGGTAGAGACTGCAGAGCATCCAATATATTACATTCTATGAAATAAGCTCATTTTTGTTGTAGATTTATAAACAAATTTAATATTAAATTACAGTAGATAGTGAGTTAAAACAAAAAATTATTGGCAGATACTACTGGACTTAATAACATTGTAAACACATGTATTATTTAAAACCTATTTAGATTTTCATATACTCTGGCTTGTCCCCAATAATCGGAGTATAAGGGTTTTTTGCCCATTTCTAATAACTATTTCTTTTTCTTCTCAGAATATAACCTTAATGTATTGTTAGTATGCAACCTTACTTTGTAACTGTCAATTAAAAATTACCTTTAACACTTAATAATTGTCTATGAATCTTGCAGGGTTTTCTTTTGTGGATGTGTCTTATCAAGTAAAAGAAGTGCTGTAAGACTCTGTTAAGAGGGGCTGGTGAGATGGCTCAGTGGGTAAGAGCACCCGACTGCTCTTCCGAAGGTCCGGAGTTCAAATCCCAGCAACCACATGGTGGCTCACAACCATCCGTAACAAGATCTGACTCCTTCTTCTGGAGTGTCTGAAGACAGCTACAGTGTACTTACATATAATAAATAAATAAATATTTAAAAAAAAAAAAAAAAAAAAAAAAAAGACTCTGTTAAGAGACCTTTCAATGTTTCCAAACACAAGTAAGATGTTTGGTTCTTCATTTCTTCCATCTGGGTTTATCGAAATAATCTCTTTCTTGAGTCCCCAGTCATGTATTTCTCATGTATATAATTTTTTTTCTGTGCCACACATCTAATCTAAGAACCTGCTTAAAATATTCCATTCCATCAGACTTCCCTGTTTCTTAAAACCCCTGATCTAGGAGCTTTTTCCTCTTGCCGTTTGAGAACCACAAACTATACCTGATAAGGGCACGGCTTGTCTCCTCACTTCCTGCAGGTGTCTTGTCAAATATGCCTTACATTTTAAAGCTATTTTACACTACCAGTACTGAGCCATGCAGCACAGTACACAGCCCAAAGCAGCCCCTTCCCTTACTCCAGCTTCTCCCTGATTGTCATTATATGGTACTTCAAGATATGTTTACTGTTTGGACAATTTACTGCTAATAAATCACAAAATAAAGATATGGAATTCATCATTGTTTTCTGTGCATCAGTTCTAATACTGAAAAACATTGAAGGATGGGATGAATCTGTGGATAAAGGCAATTAACCTGGGGTTCAGTCAAAGTTGTTTCAGCCTGTTTTGGGTATTAGGTCAGTGCAGTAACAACCCCACAATTTGTTTAAGTTGCTGTTGTAAGAAGAGTGGGTTGAGATAGAACTTAGTGAAATGCCCTACAGTGGGGAGAGGGAACTTGTAGAGCCCACCTCCAGCAGAAAGACAGGGCATCAACTGAGGGATGGGGTTGCTATGCCGCAGTCAAAAACTCTGACCCATAATTGTTCCTTTCTGAAAGAAATACAGGGATGGAAATGGAGAAGCGCCCGAGGAAAAGGATGTCCAGTGATAGGCTAAACGTGGGATCTAGCCCAAAGGGAAGTCCCAATGCCTGACAATATTACTGAGGCTATGGAGTGCTCACAAACAGGGGCCTATCATGTCCTCCCTCTGAAAGTCCCAAAAAGAAGCTGAAAGAGTCAGATGCAGATATTTGCAAGCAACCAATGGACAGAAACTACTATGCCCTGTGGTTGAATTAGGGAAAAGCTGGAAGAAGCTAAAGAGGAGGGCAATCCTGTAGGAGGACCATCAGTCTCAATCAACCTGGACCCAGGATATCTCTCAGACACTGGACCACCAACAAGGCAGCATCCACCAGTTGATATGAGGCCCCCAATATATATACAGCAGAGGGTTGCTGGGTTTGGACTCAGTCAGAGAAGATGTACCTAACCCTCAAGCGACTGGAGGACCCAGAAAGCGGAGAGGTCTGGTGTGTTCGGAGGTAGGGATGTGGGGACATCCTCGTGGAGATGAGGGGGAGGAGGTATGAGATGTGGAACAGTCAGAGAGTGGACCAGGAGGGGGATAAATATGAGAGAGAGAGAGAGAGAGAGAGAGAGAGAGAGAGAGAGAGAGAGAGAGAGAGACTGACAGTGACATAGACACAGTCTTTTTTTTTTCCTACAGTGGCTTCTTGCTCAATGCCAACCCATTTCTGAACTAGATATGTATGTCTCTAAGGGAGGAATTATAGCTCCAAACACTCAGATTTCTTCAGCGGAGATTTAGACACTCACTCTTTTCTTCTCCTTTTGAGAAGTAGCTGGAACTTTGTAACACTAGTGTAAGTTTTAAGTGTTAAGAAGCATCTTGTATTTGGCATATAAAGCCACCTAATAGGCATTTTTCTTAAAGTTTTTGTACCATTTAATGCTGACACTGGTTAATTTTAATTTTTTCTGAAGTTACTTCTTTCATCAATAAATAATAGAGACTCCAGGATGTATATAAAGTATGAAAAAGTTTATGTTTCCATAAAAGGATCTTACTAATGAAAGGTTTCTGACAAAGAGTTCTTAACTTGGAATTCAAAGGTGAATACTGAAATTGTTCTATTCTGGAAGGTAGATGCTTAAAGAACACATTGTACCATTGCCTTTTATATATGCATAATATTACTCAATACAGATTTGAAAATACTATGTAAAATATATAAAGCAATCCTTAGCACTGGAGAAAAATCTAATTTCTGTGAGCAGCAAAAATATCATGCTATGAAGTCACTGCTGGTGGTATTGTAATAGTCTGAGAAAACCCATGCTACTTTAACAAGGAATGAGCAGGCAGCCTATTAAAAATTGAGTGTGGAACCCCTCTAAGATGAAACAGTCTAATTCAGTCTCTCATGGATTCTACCAAAAAAGAACTAGATGATACCATAGGAATCCAAAACAGAAAACAAGAGAACAACTCCATAAAAACTGAAATGTCAGAAACATATATTTAAAAAGTCTTGCTTTAAAGAAAGAAAATAAAATACTATGATACTTTAGCCTTTTGTAGATATGCAAAGTTATCCACAAACTGCCAAATATTTCAAGTCTCTGGTAATTATTTATAGTATATAAAATTTACATACTGTGAGATATAAAAGTATAGAAAAACTTGAAATGATGAGATAAATTTGGGGGTTTACAAAATGTGAGCCTAGGTATGATATTGCATATCGCCAATACCAGAACTCAGGAGGGTAAGCCAAGGAGATTGCTGGGAGATCAAGGTCAACTTCGAACATCGTGATAATCATGCATACTGTGATACATAGCCAGACTATTCCTTGAGAAAAATTAATCTTTAAAGAAAAATGGGACAAGAAGAAAGGAGAACTTTAGATTTGATGAGGACATGATGGGTTTAAGGACACACTACTCTAATATATGGCACTACGGCATTTGTAAATACACAAGGAAGTTCTACCCACCATCTCTTAGCATTTTCCCACTAAATATCAAAACTAAGTTTCATATCTTTTCTTAAAGGAAATAGTGAGCATGATTCATTTGAGTTCTCTTAATACTTAAATAAAATCTTCACCATCCCATATAGATCCTCCCCGCAACGAGGAAAAATAAATGTGAATCAATAGTACTCTTTCTCCCTCCCCCTTTCCCTTTACCTCTCTTCATTCAGAAATAAGCTGTGAATTTTACATCATTTCTACCCATATTCCACCTTCAACTCCTCCATGCTTCCACTCTACTCAAATTCATTATCTCCTTATTATCTTATTTACACACACATACACACACACACACACACACACACACATACACACACACACACAGTCTCCTGGGTCCATGCTCTTGCTTATACGCACATTTGTTTTGGGCTTAGGACTGACTACTGGATATTATATAAAATCCCAGAGGCTCAGCCCTAGAGAATACTGATCTACCCTTTCTCAGCACCCATTAATTACCTTTAGCTCTTCACCTAAGGACATGGCCTTCTGAGATTTCCTTCATCTATGATGACAGGTCAAGTGATAGTGTCATTGCTCAAATCTTGCTTATGAAAACAAATTATTAAATGTCATGGGTATAGTTTCCCTGTTAAGGAAATAAGCCATAGCAGTTCTCTTTTGGTTCCTTTGTGCTTAAATCTTCCCACCCCATCTTCCAAGATGTTCTCTGAACCTTAGTGCTGGTGCTTGTGTTGTGTATGTATGAATTGATCATCTGATGATTAGTAGTTTTATGTTGTTTGAGCAGTTCCAGATTTCTACAACTATTTCTACTTCTGCTGCAAAAGAAAGTTTCATTGATGAGGGTCAGAGCCATACTTATCTGTGAGCATACTGGTACATTTTGGCCAAAATGTAAACTTTTATTCTAAAATGGTATTATCAGTTCATTTTGTTATGGCAATAAGACACATGACTTATTCAAGACACATTCAATAAACGGAAGTGCTATCAATTAATTATAAGTGTAACAGATTAAAGAATCACTGAGGAGATAAGCCTCTGGTCCAGTTTAGAAGGGATACCAAGCATCAATAATCTTCATTCTGTGATGTGTGCACTAACAAGTAGTTTGCTTTCTGAGGAAGATACAATACATGCAGCTGCAGCAAGATCCTGTCAACATGACTTCCAGTTTATTGAATCATACTTTATCTTATTGCCTACGTTTCAGCAAACCTAAGAATGAAATTCCTTGTCTTCAAGATGTGTTGAGTTTTTATTTTTTAAATATCCATATCACATGGAATTTATGTGGGTAACTCTGTTTCTTGACCCTCGGTTTTCTATACCCCGCTTTTCAGGCATGTTCTTAGCAGTGGATAAGGGTAAAACATTAGAATCAGACAAAATATAAGCAAAACAATAATATCTCATAAATTTGTTTGGGTGATTATATTTTCTTCATCTTGTAATACTGAAAAATATACCAAAGTTGAGTTTACCAAAATCTGTTAAGAGATGAATGTTCATCTCCATTCTATAATTATGTGAATACCGATAGGCAAAAATGTTAGGTGATATGTCAATGGCCATACATATGAGTAAGCAAAGCCAAACTGAATATTTATTTAATCTATCCAGATGTTCTTTTGCCACAATCCATATATGTGTATTGTATTTGTGCACTTTTGATTACACTCAAATCATGGAGTAAAACTTTTATATCAAGTACTACACTAGCCCATGTTCTCTGGGAAAAGCTTTTCCACAGACAGTTTATTTCCTTTTTTCCTTTCTTCCCTCAAGAGCTACATATATTTAGTACAGGTCCCATAATACCAAATATATTTACCCAGGAAGAAAATTTGGTGTTGACTCTTTTTATAATACATGTTCTTTATTGGCAGTAGAGTCCTACCCATGCGGGCCTTGAATTAAAAAGAAATGAATTGTCACATGTGAAAAATCAATAAACTAAAATAAAATATATTTTTAAGAACATAAATTACACTGGCATAAACAAAAATATTTTATGAATGAAAGGTATATAATTTTCAGCATGTGCTCTATAGTAAGTTATGAGATTGTGCTTAAAAAAGGCATGCAGTGTTTTAAAATCACGTTTTACCATTACCCATATGTACTTACAAAAAAATAATTTCTTATTCTTTGCAAAGGAAGTCACAAACTCTATGAACCAGTGTCCAAGATATTTTTTAGTATCCAAAACTAAAAACTAAATTTCCCTCATTACTACAATTGCTTTATCGATTAATACTATTCAGAAATTCATGGAAAGTTCTTAATATACATTTTGATGGAAATTGGATTTTATTCCTTAATTTAAAAACCAGTAGCTGCTCTGCTTCTTGATAACAGAAAGGTTGATTAAACGATAGCCAGCATTATGGTGAATAAACAAGGCTGAATCAGAGAGAGAGAGAGAGAGA
>NC_034591.1:46286129-46287506 GCF_900095145.1 Mus pahari
ATATATATATATATATATATATATATATATATATATACATATACACATATATATGGGATATTAGTCCCCTTTCTGACTTAGGATTGGTAAAGATCCTTTCCCAATAAGTTGGTAGCCTTTTTGTCTTATTGACAGTGTCTTTTGCCTCACAGAAGCTTTGCAATTTTATGAGGTCCCTTTTGTCAATTCTTGATCTTACAGCACAAGCCACTGCAGTTCTATTCAGGAATTTTTCCCCTGTGCCTATATCTTCGAGGCTCTTCCCCACTTTCTCCTCTATAAGTTTCATTGTCTCTGGTTTTATGTGGAGTTCCTTGATCCATTTAGACTTGACCTTAGTACAAGGAGATAAGAATGGTTCAATTCTCATTCTTCTCCATGATAACCACCAGTTGTGCCAGCACCATTTGTTGAAAATGCTGTCTTTGGAGCTGGTAGGAGAGCCATCTTTGCTCAGGTGCATGGCCGGGAAAAGGGAGACATGCAGAAACAACACAGCAGCTAGGACAGAATCCGTTTCTGTCTCCAGACATCCTGCACCTTTCCCTCCAAAGGAGAGGTATCTGCCTGGGAGGGTTCTCACTGCCTGAGCTGGTAAGAGAGCCATCTTTGCCATCAATGTTCTGGTGAGTTACCTCAGGGGTGGCCTGCAGAAGCAACATAGCTTCTGGGAAAGATCCTGTTTCTGTCTCTAGACAAAGGAGAACCTTCCCTGCCAGAGGAGAGGTATCTGACCGGAAGGGCACTCACTGCCTGAGCTGGTTGGGGAGCCGTCTTTGCTCTGGTTCCCCTAGGCTCCAGTTTGCACTCGTGAGACTGTGTACCACAGAAGCTACACAGCTTTGGGCAAACAGAAGCAACCTAGCTTCTGGGACACACCCTGCTTCGGGCTCCAGAAATTTGGGCACCTTCCTCAACAGAGGAAAGATGGCCACCTGTGAGGGCTCTGCCTGCCAGATCAGGTGAGAGAATCATATTGTGCCCAGGGTCCCTCGGTGCCTAGTCTGTGCAGATGAGTGAATAAACTGCAGAGGCAACACATCTTCTGGGACAGGTCCTGTTTTGGGCCTACTTCTTCAGCCAGGAGGCAGATCTGAAAAACAGGCCTCTGTGCACATTCCCTGCTAGAGGAGAGCTTGACTGCAGAAAGTAATCTGACCCCTGAGACTCAGGAGAGAGCTGGAATCCCAGGACTGCTGACAGAGGCTAACAGAATCACAGGAGAAACAAGCTCCAACCAGAGACATCTATAACAACTAACTCCAGAGATCACCAGATGGCGAAAGGCAAACATAGGAATCTTACTAACAGAAACCAAGACCACACACCATCTTCAGAACCTAGCACTCCCACCTCAGTCTGTCCTGAATACCCCAA
>NC_034591.1:46287517-46319158 GCF_900095145.1 Mus pahari
TACCTTCTGTTTCTATTTTGTGGAATAGTTTGAGAAGAACTAGAATTAGGTCTTCTTTGAATGTCTGTTAGAACTCTGCACTAAACTCATTTGGTCCTGGGCTTTTTTAGTTGGGATACTATTAATGACAGCTTCTTTTTCTTTAGGTGATATAGGACTGTTTAGGTTATTAATCTGATCCTGCTTTAACTTTGAAACCTCGTATCTATCTAGAAATTTGTCCATTTCATCCAGGTTTTTTAGTTTTGTTGAGTATAGCCTTTTGTAGAAAGATGTGATGATGCTTTGCATATCCTCTGGATCTGTTGTTATGTCTCCCTTTTCATTTCTGATATTGTTAATTAGGATGCTGTCCCTGTGCCTTCTAGTGAGTCTGGCTAAGAGTTTATCTATCATGTTCATTTTCTCAAAGAACCAGCTCTTGGGTTGGTTGATTCTTTGAATAGTTCTTTTTGTTTCCTCTTGGTTGATTTCACCCCTTGAGTTTGATTATTTACTGCCATCTACTCCTCTTGGGTGAATTTGCTTCCTTTTGTTCTAGAGCTTTTTGGTGTGCTTTCAAGGTGCTAGTGTATGCTGTCTCTAGTTTCTTTTTGGAGGCACTCAGAGCTATGAGTTTTCCTCTCAGGAATGCTTTCATTGTGTCCCATAAGTTTTCGTATGTTGTGACTTCATTTTCATCAAACTCTAAAAATGTCTTTCTTTATTTCTTCCTTGACCAATATATCATTGAGGAGAGTATTGTTCAGTTTCCAAGTGAATGCTGGCTTTATATTATTTATGTTGTTATTGAATATCAGCCTTAGACCATGGTGGTCTCATAGGATGCTTGGGACAATTTCAATAATTTTGTATCTGTTGAAACCTGTTTTGTGAACAATTATATGGTCAGTTTTGGAGCAGTACCATGGGGTGTTTAGAAGAAGGTGTATCCTTTTGTTTTAGGATAAAATGTTCTGCAGATATCGGTTAAATCCATTTATTTCATAACTTCTGTTAGTTTCACTGTGACTCTTTTTAGTTTCTGTTTCCAGGATCTGTCCATTGGTGATAGTGGGGTGTTGAAGTCTCCCACTATTATTGTGTGAGGTTCAATGTGTGCTTTAAGCTTTACTAAAATTTCTTTAATGAATGTGGCTGCCCTTGCATTTGGGGCATAGATAATCAGGATTGAGAGTTCATCTTGGCAGATTTTACCTTTGATGAGTATGAAGTGCCTCCTCCTTGTCTTTTTTGATGAATTTGGGTTGGAAGTCTAGTTTATTTGATATTAGAGTGGTGACTCCAGCTTGTTTCTTCAGACATTTTGCTTGGAAAATTGATTTCTAGCCTTTCACTCTGAGGTAGTGTCTGTGTTTTTCCCTAAAATGAGTATCCTGTAAGCAGAAAAATGTTGGGTCCTGTTTGTGTAGCCAGCCTGTTAGTCTATGCCTTTTTAGTGGGGAATTGAGTCCATTGATATTAAGAGATATTAAGGAAAAGTAATTGTTGCTTCCTGCCATTTTTGTTGTTAGACTTGGCATCCTGTTCTTGTGGCTCTCTTCTTTTAGATTTGTTGAAGGATTACCTTCTTGTTTTTTGTAGGGCATGGTTTCAGTTCTTGTATTTGTCTTTTTCCATTAGTATCCTTTGAAGGGCTGGATTCGTTGAAAGATATTGTGTGATTTTGGTTTTAGCATGAAATACTTTGGTTTCTTCATCTATGGTAATTGAGAGTTTACCTGGGTATAGTAGCCTGGGCTGGCATTTGTGTTCTGTTAGGGTTTGTATAACCTCTTTCCAGGATCTTCTGGCTTTCATAGTCTCTGGTGAGAAGTCTGGAGTAATTTTAATAGGCCTGTCTTTATATGTTACTTGACTTTTTTCTCTTACTGCTTTTCATATTCTGTCTTTACCTAGTGCATTTGCTGTTCTGATTATTATCTGTTGGGAGGAATTTCTTTTCTGGTCCTGTTTATTTCTGGTTTTGTAGGCTTCTTGAATGTTCATGGGCATCTCTTTCTTTAGGTATGGGAAGTTTCTTCTATAATTNTGTTGAAGATATTTGCTGGCCCTTAAAGTTGATAATCTTCATTCTCATCTACTCCTATTATCTGTAGGTTTGGTCTCCTCATTGTGTCCTGGATTTCCTGGATGTTTTGAGTTAGGGTCTTTTTGCATTTTGCAATTTCTTTGATTGTTTTGTCCATGTTCCCTATGGAATCTTCTGCACCTTAGATTCTCTCTTCCATCTCTTATACTCAGCTGCTGATGCTTGCATCTATGGTTCTTGATTTCTTTCCTAGGGTTTCTAACTCCAGAGTTGTCTCCCTTTGGATTTTCTTTATTGTTTCTACTTCCATTTTTAAATCCTGGATGTTTTTGTTCAATTCCATCTCCTGTTTGGTAGAGTTTTCCTATAACTCTCTAAGGGAATTTTTTGTTTCCACTTCAAAGTTTTCTATCTGTTTACCTGTGATTTCCAGTATTTCCTTCTTAACGTCTTCCATCATCATCATGAGAAGTGACTTTAAACCATATCTTGCTTTTCTAGTGTGATGGTGTATCCAGGACTTGCTATGGTGAGAGAATTTGTTTCTGATGATGCCAAGTAACCTTGGTTTCTGTTGCTTCTGTTCTTACACTTGCCTCCTGCAATCTATCTCTAGTGCTTGCTGCCCTCAATATGTCTGATTGAAGCCTGTCCTTCCTACAATCCCAGTTGACTCAGGACTTCTCATATTTCTCTGTGATTCTTTGATTATGGACTCCTGTGAACCTGAGATTCTGTGTGTGTCTGAGTTCTTAGCAGTCAAGCTCCTCTGAGACACTCAAATACTAGTGTGACCCAGCTCCTGTTATCCTGGGATCCTGTTGTCTTAAGATCCTGGGCATGTTACAGTGCATAGAAGTGTTGTCTCCTCTGAGAACTGTGGAGTTTTCTGGTCTGTTCAAAACCAAGGTAAACCAGAACTGATCACAAGGAACCTGAGCCTCTGGTCAGGAAAGGCTTTGGTGTTCTTGTTCCTGCTGTCACAGGCCCATCACTTTTGGATTGGAGCAGATGTTGTGTTCAACTCACCAGTGATCCTCAGGTCGCATGCACAGCTACTAGGGACACTGGGGGTGTCTGCCGACTCTGTGCCCTAGGTGACTGAGTGCTGGTAAAGACTAGAAAGGACTTGTCAAGCAAGTTTTAATTTCAACAACATAATAATGTAAACAGAAATTATGGGGATAAGAAGGTTACACTGCTGTTAAATTGTCAAATTTGGGCAACTGAAATATACTAATTACTGTGACCAGGTCAACCCTAGGAAACTTCAATAATATTGGTAGGAGAATATCTATTTTGTATTCACGGAAATATAAGTTAGATGCCAAATTGTATTTCTGTATCTGTGCCTGAAATTCAAAAGAAGATATCTGAGTATTAAATATAAATTCATGAAGTTAATATGTAGACTGTAAATGACCCAGAGAAGTGTAAAGTGAGATTATGAGCATATGAAATACACAGACTGAGGGAGAAGTAAATACTAAGATAAAAAAGCAAAAACTAAAAAATAAAGAATAAGCTAACAGACAGGGACATAAATCCAGAAGATCATCTTGGACAGGGAGAATATATCTCTGAAGCTGAGTAAAAATGAAGAAGAAAAGGTATGTATTAGCTAAAAACAACAAAGATTCTGATGAAGTTAAAATCAGAATCTTAGAGGAATTGCTTTATTAAAGTTGGGATGCAGAAATCTGAGGAGCTAATGTGAGGTGGCAAAGTACAAAACTGATAGAAGACATCTTCAAGGAATGATATTTTCCCTCAAAACTAAACGAGGCCAGAGTAAACCGATTTGAAGTCAGGTGTGGTAGCCATGTGATACAACTTAGATTCTTCCTCTTACCTGGTGAATAAGTGCCAAAAGATCTAAGCTGCTGAGACTACAGAGGTGGCAGTCCTAGAAAAAATCAAGTTAGTAATAGGTTGAGCTGAAAGTGATGACTAATCTGAAAACTCAGTGGAGTTCTACTCAGAGTGATGAAGATATTCTGTATAATATTGAAGACAATATTGAAATGAATGAGCAAAAAAATCTATTAAATTGTAATGTTACATGAACTATGAATCAATATAAATAGACTTATACCTTCTGCATCTTGCAAACTCTGGTAGTAGCAGGCAAAGTAACACAAGAAACCAAAGTGTCGATGTCACCAATCTACCCCAGGTTATGTCTTGCTAATAACTCCATGAGTTACATATTAAGTTGATAATTTCTGGATTATAAAGGCAGATATTGACTAAATGCCTTACTGTTTACTGTTCACTGCATCAACCATTTCTTTTAAACCTTAAGTGATGCATATATAGGCACAGTGAAAGACATCAATATAGATAACAGAGAAAACTAGAAACATGGTAGAAGTTATAAAGGTTAAGAGGCTATAAGAAAGTGAAAAGTGTAATCAAAACAAAATAGTTAAATTAGATGAGAAATGACTTTGGAAAATAATTTGTTGTCTTTAGAGTGAGTACATGGTAGAATGGAAGTTTGTCAAAATAAAAGAAGAAAGGTGGGTTCAGCAAGGCATGTGAGGCCATGTAGAGTGATTGCAATGTCTAGTATTCAGAAGGTCTGGTCATTCATCAGATGCTTACAATCTCATGTTTGGTTCTGTCAGGTTTAGAATAGTGTGACTAAAAGAATAATGGGTAGAAATACTGTATGTAGATCCAGTTGAATGTAATCTTGATATTGGAAATTTATTAGAAAAATACTATGGAAAATATAGAAGTATATTCTACCAGAAAATATGTTTCTGGTAGAAAAGATTCTTAGGAAGAACATTAAATAGAAGCCTTGCCTCATTAAACTAAGAACAGCAATCCCCAAAATGTTATTTTTCCTTTAAGTTTTCAGAAAATTAACTTAAGCATCTTTGGTAGAATGAGTTTTGTAGGAATCAAAGTCCTTTAACTACTGCCTCTCTGCTCAGACTCCTGACACTTAGACAACTTCCAAAGATTTTGATCAGTCTTCAAGTATGAGCAGAGGCTAGAGTGGGCCGATATTAGGGTACTTTGGAAGATGGACCTGAAGTAAAACTGGCAGAAAGAGGAAGTGTAGGTAGAATCATAATAAAGAAGGCACTGTACTTAAGCTAAAACAGAAATCTTAGTATCTGGAAACCTTACAAATACAGACCTGTATTTATATTTTGTTAAACATTTCAAAACATTAATATCAATGTTGATAAAATTGAGTAAATGATTAAAACTACATAAATGCAAGCAATGTTCTATAAGTTATATCTAAACATAAAATATATAGGAAAATAATTCTCAGATGTGGTATTCTCAATTTTTAAGATATTTAGCATTTTAGGCCTGGCAGTAGAATTGTAGAGAATTGAGTTTTTGTGTGAGAACTCTGTTTTTTTTTTTATTGTGATGAGTCAGCTGCCTCACCATTACCAGCTTTAAAAGTGTTCCACGTTTAGAAAGATCAATGCAATCAAAACTCCAGACTCCACCATTTCAAAGCAAATGCTTATGTTGAATCTTATGCTAGAGGCTGTCAGAATGCAGCTTGCATTATTGAAACATGTGTATCAGCAACCTACTGGTTCCAGCTCCTCAGTTAGGAAAACAGTGACGAATAGGTGATATAAATACAGTGTAAGCCATATTTCACCTAAAGTTCAAAAAATAGACATTTTGAAACCATGACTTTTGAGGACAGAAAGTGGTAGACATTTGGAATGAGGAGATTTCAAATGACAAATTAATATCTATTTGAAATAAGAACATCTACTCAAATAAGAAATTGAAGAAAGTATAATTTTCTTACATTGGTAACACTTCTATTTGACCCAAGTATGATTTTGTCTCATAGTATATTTCATTTTCATCTATGTCTCTGCTGAAACATTGCATTTTCTTGATTTTATTTTTTCTTTCTTATTGGCTTACAGATATGTGCCAAAGTATGGGTGATTATCCAATCAAATTTCTCTTCCCTATTTTCATTCTACCCCTCCCCCCTTTCTGCTTCAGCTGTCCCATTTTCAATATCATATCATATATGTTCAATTAATTTGGTTTTCATTTCTAGCTTAAAGGTTCATTCTTTCCCCACATAGGCTCCTTCTGGTTACCTGTACTCTATATATCTTATACCTATATAAATACAAGTATTTGAAATTAGAAAGTAAGATCTGTATGTGAGAGAGAACACAGTTCACTTATCTTTATAAGCATGTGTTTCCTTGCTTAATATTTCTTTACATCTTATTAATTTTGTAATTTTAAAAGGCACGATTAAATAAAATAACCCTCTTACACCTTTAAATGACACAGGATAAAACATTAGGGTTTTTTTTTTAATTAACATTTCTCTTCTCTTTCCTCTAATTTTCTTTTTCAGCTGCCCTTAATGTTAGCAAAAGCTTGCTATGGGGCACAAGCAAGAAAGTAATTTTGTAAACTAATTTTGCTTATGTCATAACTATTTTAAAGTCTGAATCTATCCTCATATCACAGTTTCCAGTCAGTGATTCCATGTAAGATTTTGTTGTTCTCATATTTATATAAGTTTTTATAAATGAAGCCACTTAGTGTCAAACTTTCTCTTTTATTCCACATACTACCAGTTGTTTACAATTTTTAAATAATTACTGTATCTTTCAGACAAACTGGCATTTGAAACATGAATCTACAGGTCTAATTTAAGTTTTTCTTAGCATCCTCTGTTGTGAGATACTCAGAAGAAATGGAACAGTGGTCAGTGGTAGGTAAAGGTGAAAAAAAATACAAATCATTTCTTGAATTAAAAGTGCAGAAGGGAACTCTTAAAATTCTTACTTGAATTCTGTTCTGTTGTCTTAAAACAAATTTATCAAAATTCTGCTCACTTTCCAAATGAAAATAAAGGATGACTAAGAAATGTCTTGGGTATCTTTGTGTGAATCTAATAACCCACTGAAGTAGCTGAAATGTTGACAGCAACAGAACAACAACAACAAAAAAAGTGCAACAAATAGGAATCATAAACCAAATGCTGAAGTTAACTAATTAATTATTGCTACTATAATATTGCCATGGGGAATTCCATACTCACAGGGATGGTAATAGTTGTCCTATGACTAAAGTTTATGTGAAAGGTTTAGCAATATCTTTATAAAGCATTGGATTCCATCTGATGAAACCATACTGAATTGATCCTATGTAAGAAGCTGAAGTTCAGTGGTAAAATCACCAAATTCACCAAGACTCAAATCAAAGGAGAATAGGAAAATAATGAATTATCTAAAGAGTGTAGAAAGGCCTAAACACATAAATATAAATATAAGAGAGGACTGGGCAATATATAGTCTCCAGTCTTTGGAGAGTATGTATATATATTCATATTACATATCCAAAGTTAATTAATATTTAAGTATATAAATTATATAATTTATAATTATGTAAAATTATACATTGCCTTATATATTATATATTTATAGGACAATGTATATATCTAACACATTGCAAAGATACACCAGTATGGCGGGCTTGAGGAAAGAGTTACCTGATGATACTGGGAGTTACAGGAACTATCATGGGATCGACTTAGTGCAGTTCAGCATAGTTTGGTATCCCTGAAATTTGAATGCAGTAATTGAATTGGGATTAAAAAGGATAATCTAGAGTAGGAGTTGGTTACATGAGCTTATTTACGATTGCATTCCGTTATCTTCAAAGACATGCTTGCCCAAAATGTTTACATTGTGAGAATAAGACTTAGACTTTTAAATGGTTAGTCTGAAAGCTATTTGAAAATGGATTTAGTTTGAGGCAATTTATATCACCTTAGGTCCCTTGATACAATCATATGGTGTTCTGACTGTTCTGCTTTTATCACTCTTTCCACCTTTTAAGTCACAGTACATATCTTTCCTCTATTTTCTTTGGTGACAGGTGACCTGCTTCCCTTGCTCTTCAGTGTACATGAGGTAGCTAACATTACACAAGGTAGTTATATTATGCATTTCCACTTCCCTTTTCTTTTTACCGTTTCATCACTTCTTTTGGCACAGTCAAATATCCTGGCTAGGTAATATAACTCATTTTGCATTTTGCACCTCTAATTTTCTTCCCTTATGGATTGGGCACTCATATTCATTTGGAGATTATCTAGTTTTAAGATGCCCACCCCAGCTGAGGCTCACTTCTTATCCACCATATACTTACATCATGTTTTCCTAACCTGTGGCATTGTACTAAAGTTTAGTCAATCACTAAAGAAGTCCTATATAGCTTTGCTCCTTGATAATGTTAGGAATCTATATATGAAAAGAACATTGAAATTTCATATATTTGAGATATACTGGGGGTTAAAGAAAACTTCATCATATCAGTATGTGCAAAAGGCCAGGGAAACATATAAAGTTAACTGAGAAAATGTATGTAACAGAGTGATTTCTTGGCAGAAACTAGAGTAGTAAATTATATCACTGTGATACATAATCATCTGGAAGAATCATATGACAGATAAAGTATGGAAGCTCTCTCTCTCTCTCTCTCTCTCTCTCTCTCTCTCTCTCTCTCTCTCTCTCTCTCAAGAAACCAGCATCCAGAAGTAGAGACTGAAGTCTCCATGTTGGACATACAGGTCTGAGATTGATATGTCAGAAAATTCTAGCTGAAAAGTAAGTAAACTCCTCTATGAGACCAGGAAATTCAGTGGCAGTCCAAACGCTCCAAGCATTTGCAGGTATCCATCATTGTACAATCAAATATGCCGCCTTTTCCATCAACAGTGACCACACAGTTTCACAATGACGTTTATACCAAAATGAGTGAACTCTATTTATGTTGTCTCAAATTGGCTTCTACTGTTGTAACTTCTAATAATTTGGATAAAGGTATATAAAGACAACTTTTCTTGAACAAGTATCTTCTTTTAGTCCCTATTCAGAGCTGACATGAAAGAGACAAGTCAGTCACGTCAGCTACAACATATACCTAGCATTTATTGTATTTCATGTTTTATTTCTTGTAGTTGATTTGAATTTCATTTATACATTAATTATGAAGCATTTTAGATAGGAATCTTAGAATCTGTCCTTACTAGCATGCAATCCAGCTCTATAATATGTTCTAGTATGTTACATAAGAACTTCACCTCTGCAGTATAAAACCTAATAACCCAAAATGGAATAACTATTTTGTACTGAACTACTTTCAGACCTAACATTCTGCATGAATCTAATTGTGACAAAAATGGGAAAATATGGCAATATAACTAATTACAGCAATGATTATCATCTAATGGGTTTTGCTGCTTAACTGCACTTTGTATACACACTGAACTTTCATGGCTCACATGGTTGATTTTATGAAGCTGAGTAGACATATACACATACGAATTTTCATGGCTTACATAGTTTATTTTGTAGAGCTGAGTAGACATATATACATACACATGCATATATCAAATATATTATCATTAGTTTGACTTAAAGCTGTATACAATATTGCTTCAATAAAAGCCTTAGAAGTTTGGTTTACATTCAGAAATGGATTGCATAGTAAATTCTGAACAAACAATTACCAGTGTTCAGACACACTGGTAAATATTCCCTTGCTATGCTTGGCACTTATTTTCTTGGACATAATACCTTTCAGACATTTAATCATTTCTCTTTTATTCCTTTATTTATTTGTAGAAGAAAAAGATGAATAAATAAATACTCAACTAACTTCATCTCTTATCCAAAGGGTGCATAAACTTCTGTATTGTTTCCTGAATGCCAAATCAATATTTTGAATCCTAATCATTTTTTTTTAAAGAATTCTCTTGTGATTTCCCCTGACTATCTGTTCATCTTTGTCTGAGTAAGTGCGTGTGCTCAGTGAGGCTTGGAATTAAAGACCATTCTATACAGCATATCCTCTCTACTCAGAACCAAGTTCTTATCTTGCTTTGAACCCTCAGGGATCATTGACTTCAAAAGAATATATTATGTTCCAAAGTGGCTCCCTACAGCTGTAGAGGAAGACATAAAATTGGTCCCAAAAGACTAGTTCCTCAATTCAACTTGCTGTTATTTTGCTTTGTGAATGAATAAGTATCCTTTCCTGTTCTACAGTGAGTGTATGTGTGTGTGTGTGTGTGTGTGTGTGTGTGGTGTTCAAACATAGTTAGAAAAACAGAATGATAGTATGTTTTGTGCAATTATTTTAAGGTAACATAATATAGAAGATAATATTATCAAAATAAAAACTCATTCACATTTTATAACAAAGTCTCTTTTTTATATTCTATGATATCTTGAAATACAAAAGAAAAAAATCATTAAGTTGGACAAATATGAAAGAAATCCAAAGCAACAAGGAAACCAAAAAATTTAAGATCAGTTGTGAATAAGTGGTGCATATCTACATGCCTTTTAAAGCAAAACACTTGCAAAATGGCAATTTACTTAATTGATTGAAGACTTTCTGGTAAAGGTGTGCAGAAGAAAATGAAAGTCAACATTAAAACACTCCTGTAGAAAATGGAAGCAAATGTTATACTCATTTACATAAAAAGGGCAGGTGAGCTTAACCATGTATGTGAAAAACATTAATTTAAAATATTAACCTAAAAATAATATTTATGTAGGTTTCTTATGCAACCCATTTTTCAAAGAAATCTGAATTTCTAGACACTGAGAAATCTCATGCCTTTTAATCTGTTAAGTCTATCCTTGCAATTTTATTAAGACTTACATTCCTGTATAAACATATCTTGCAAACTGCATTTCATGAGGAAAGCTATCAATTTGAGGACATTTTGAATTAAAAATATACAACAAATCTCTTTTGTTCACTACTAAGGCTCCTGTATTGTGGTGTAGAAGGCATGAATGGAACAGTTATCCTTGCTAAAGCACATTTGACTCCGGATCCAAAACCACTCCACTATAAGTTCTTGCATCAAGCTGATATTTTGTATGCTTTGTGACCTTGCATAGGTCATACTTATATTTGGTAGCACACATTTCATTTGGTTCTTTCATTTGGTTCATTTGGTTTTCAAGACTTTACATTGAATATTTATACAGCAGGCTCTGCCTGTCTCTGTCTAAAACCCTCATCATGTTGCACTCATTGATATTAGCTATGCCACATTCTGTTACTAGTTTGATCAGTAGAGAAAATTCTGTGAGCCTTGTAAATGTAAAGTTTTCTAAGTATTGATCTTTAATCAAAGTCAGGCATGCTAACATAGAGAATATTTTATTTATATAAAATATCACAATATCCATTGAATACATTGAGAGTACCTTTTGTCCATTTTTGTCTGTCCCCACAATTATATATTAGCAGCCATTTCTTCTTCCTCCTTTCAATGGCAAAGTATATTTAAATCTAATTCTATATTATTGTTTAAAATATGAAAGCCTTTTGATTACATATTATTAGAAATTACAGTAAATGAATTAGTAATATTTGACAAGCAGAATTACATAGATTTTGAAAAACTGCTGTGAATCCAAGAGTACCCCTCCGTATTCCACAATTTTTTTCTCTGTTAACCAGTAGACATTAATTATATTGCTCCTGCCATTTCCTTGTTTTCTGTAAGACACTCAAAAATAATAAGAAGGCACAGAGGATAAAGTTCTTTTAGAAAGAAAGTCGTACTCATAACTGGGACCTCTAATTTTTGAAACTTTACTGATATTTTTTCCCAAATTCTTTAAAATGATGAGCATTTTTACACTTCTTTTCTTGAAAAAAATGTGCACATTAAATACAACATTAAAAAAACAAACAAACTGCATAACATCTCCCCTGCTTATTCCTTTGGATTCATGAGGATAGGTGTTTCGGTTCTATTTTTTTGATGAAAAACAGACTACTAGTTATATAAATATCACATAACAATTATATGATGCTACATAACAAGAAGCAGTATTAAAATGAAACATTCCTGATTCTGGGATAGAGTGTGAATTGAAATAGGCAAAATACTGTCTAAGTTGACCTATGTAGCTATTTCTCAGTGTTTACCGAAGTATGTGTTACTGTTCAAATGTTCTTAGTCCATGAACTGTATTAAATTATACACATGCTATGACTAGAAAGAGTACTTACTGTTATATGAGAAAAAGATACAATGATAATAAAGAAAATCAAGCCTTATGCAATTTCTGTATATGTCTCTATAACTATATTTACATAATTCCACAAATTATATTATTTCAGTTAATGCAATGAAATAAACTATCCTTTTGAGTCCTGTTAATGGGGACTCATAAATCAAAGCAGCAGAATGTAAAACCTTGGTGCTCTGATGCCTACAGACACAACACAAGAATGATAGGAGTGTTTCTAAAATATGTGATGCTTTCTGGAAGTTATATGTTGTTTGCTGAGTGTAAATAATTTTACTGGTAAAACAACCTTTAGTTAGGATTTTAAAGTTGTTCCTTTAAAGTTTATTCTGCAAAATAATAGCATCACATGAAAGGTGCTGCACAATCATTTGTGTATATCACAACAAAAACACCTCACTTAAGATTTGTTAAAACCAAATTGTTGAAAGACAGTAAAACATGTCCAGCAGGTTCTGCTGCTGTCTTATAAATATCTACATACATAATTGAAATACTAATGAGGAATTAACACTGATTGCAGTTTAGAATTTACTTTGAAGTTTATTAGTGTTGTTGTTGTTGTTGTTGTTGTTGTTGTTGTTGTTGTTGTGGTAGTGGTGGTGGTGGTAGTGATGACAATTCATCTCCATTTTTAATATTTTCCATAAAACTTTGGTAAAGCCTCTCCTGATAATCAGATGCTATTCACCAAAATTAGAGACGCTTAGTAATTATTAACTGAGATAAATGTCTACAACCAGAGTCCAATTAAGTTGTGACTTAATGATGTCAGATATAAACACCATCACAGTCTAAGCTCCTTTATCCATGGGTCTCTCATGGTTATAAAATGCTATTGCTGAAGAAGTCAAATAAAAAGCATTTCAATATAGCATAAGACTTTTTCATGACTCGTGTCCCAAATATATTGGGAACCAACTTCAAGTAACAGAACATTGCTCAGTAGTATAAATTGCTTAATAGAGGACTTTAATAGTATTTAATAATGTGGCAACCAATTTCATGAATTTCTAACCAAGACCCTCATCAGTTTCAAACCTCAGAGTTTAGCCTTGAAGTTCCTCCTTATCCATATAATGTACTGTGAGTTTCTGCTACTTCTGTGACAACCTTTAACTATATTTTAACTTACCATTAATTTCCCCATACTTGCTGCAATTAAAATTTGAAATGTAAATAAAGAAAATATCTAGTAAAAAATAAATAAAAAAAATTTTAATCACTATTCAGAGTGACAGGAAAAAAATGAAATGGAATTGTTAATTTACCCTTCAAATTTTGGAATATTGTATAAAACAGAGATATATGACTAGAAGCATTCCAGTGAGATGTGCAATGGCATTGGAAATCAGCACTGTGGGTGTCTAATTTGGAAGAAAGGGGAATGTGTTTTCAGGTTATAGTGTGCAGCTTGTGGCAACTGCACTGGAATTGTTCGAGTGGATTTTATTGAGATCCTTCTGTGTCAGGGTAAAAAGAAACCAGAAGACTGGAAGACTTTGACTGTTGGGTCAGAGAGCACATTGGGGACTCGGATATTGCTTTGACACATATTTTTATCTTGTTACCTTGTTTTCCTGCATCATTTAGATGCAGTCATCATAAAAGAGACCCATGGCCCTGTGCTGAATCTCCTCATGTTTTATTAATGATGCGAAGGCCTTTTTCCTTGCCTTTTAACAGGACTCCACAGGGATATTTCAATGAATTTTTAATCTTCATTTTTACCCTCCTTTAAAGCAGAGCTACAAGTGAGCTTGCACAGAGGGCTCTGCTGAGCAACCAGGTATTTGTCAGGCTGCCACATGAGTCATTTTTTTTTTTTCAATGACATAGCAGGTGGCTGCCCTGGAGGGAACATAAAAGAAATCTCAGTAATCATGGCCTGCTTGAGTTGTCTACACATTGCTGACTCAACAGGCATCTATATACTGAGGAAACAAGGAAGGAGATAAAATATAAACTAATAGCAAAGCAACCAAGGGAAAAAAAATGTCATAAAACCGCCAGTGAAACAATCACTATCCTTTGTCTCTCAGAGAACGATTCTTTAAGCATGCACGCTTTAAATGAAAATCTATAAAACAAATTACCAACAGAAATCTTTTGTACTTTACAGGACATTGAATCTGGTGTTTTCATAGAGGAAAAAAAAAAACCTGCTAGGGGAAAAAAAGTGAAATCACTTAATCTTCAAATCCTTGCTCGTTTGCTGAATAAAATATCTAAGCCCAAAGGAATTCAGGAAGTTCTAAGTTTGATCTCAGGACAAGCTCTGAGTCAGGAATTTATATTCCCTATACTTAGCACATGATTTCCAGCCAGTATAGTTGCATACAAGGAATTAATTAAAGCTCAAGGGCACATGCTGAGTAAATACACTCTTCTTCAAAGAGTGGAAGAGAAATCAATGCGCCCTGTGAAGAACATGGAGCCTGCATAGAACCCACACCATGTTAAGCAGTGACAAAACAGTTTATTGCTAGAAGATTTTCTGCATTTGAGACACTCATTCTTATATAAGACATGTTTCTTTTAAAGAAAGAGTAGTGTTATTGACATAGATATTGAAAGCACATATTTATAGTAACAACTAGGGCACACGTTCTATAGGCCATCTTTTGACAGGAGACTAATAGGTACTGCCATTTCCCCTTTTGAGACTAGAGAAATACCTACCACTGTGTTAATGCTTTGTTTCTGTTCTGGATTTATAGGTCTTTGACATTATATATTACACATACCATAAGGAAAGACACAGCAAGTTCAAGAAATGGGGGAGTGAGTGAGAAAGGGATAAAAGAGAAAAGAGTAGCCAAAATGGTTTCAAAAACTGTAGAGACCATGAATAGTAGCATAGACCTGTCCACCACTGTCAGTCTAATACATAGGAACAGAAAGAATCTTAGCTTGATAGTGGAACAAGTTTTGTTTGGTTTTACTGTGTGTGTGTGTGTGTGTGTGTGTGTGCGATTATTTAAAACTTCCTGACAAAATGACACTTCAAAACTGATCATGAATGCTTGTATTTTTGAATGCTTTGATGGCTGATAGTGAACATAATCTGTAAAGTGCAATCAAGAATCTTGGCGTTTAAGGAATTCAGATCTTTTCCTACTATTATCTCCTCAGTCTTCTTTAAATTTTCCTGCAGGCTACCAGCAGGGCAGATGTGCCTATGATAACTGATTTGCAGTATTTGGATGCCTGTGGATGGTCACAGGGCTCCTTATTCAAATTGAAGATCCTTTAATCCCTGAAAATGTAGTGCTGCCATGTTTACCATTCAGTGTATGCAGTACACCCATATGGATAGACTTCTTCTGTTTAAAAACATCAAATTACCCTAGGTCCCTGGGGAATATCTTATAACCTTTCTCAGGATACCAAACAACCCTTGTTCTCAACCTCTACCACATGTCACTTTTTCATATAATTTGCTTAGTCATATGGTTAATATTTATTCACTGATGTTAACACTTTTATCCCATGATGTGAAGGCCATAGTTTTCTTCTAACAATGTATCTTAGAAACTTTTTACACTTTATATCTGGATGTTTCTATTTTTGCATGCCTTATGCATGGGGGCCAGGAAAGGGTTCAAATCAAAAGGTTTTAAAGTTGCATGTATTTGTTACATGCATAGGTTCTAGGAGACAAAATTTGGTCCTCTGGAAGAACAATACATTCTATTTTCTACTGAGCCATCTCTTCAGAAAATATTTCTAGTTTTAATGACTATCTCCTAACAGAAATACTGGAACAATGAGAACTTATTACATGTTAGTTAAATACACATGATAATTAAACACATATGCTCAATGATAAAGGATAAGTAGTGTTATGAAGGATACTTGTTATTTTAATTACAGTTTCTACCTCCACATGAAACAATTTAACCAAAAGCAAGGTGGGAGGAAAAAAATTAATTTTGCTTACAATTCAACATCACTGTTCTTTATCAAAGACAGTCAGGATAGGAACTGGAGGGCAAGAACATGGAAGTAGAACTTAAGGCAGGCAGGCACCACAGAGGAGTGATGCTTATAGCTTGCTACTATGGGTTTACTAGCTTATTTTCTTTTAGAAACCAGAACTACAAGTCCAGGGGTGTCCCCAAACAATATGGACTGGGAGCTTCCACATCTATCACTGTTTAACAAAATACATTATATACTTGTTTATAATCCAATCTTAGGAATGCACTTTCTCAGTTGAGGTTCCTTCCTCATAGGTGACTCTAGCTTCTGTCAAGCTGACTTAAAAACTAGCCTCTATAAACATTCTTCTTATAAATCTCAACAAACCCAAAAGAATTAGTGTATTAAGTGTAGCACTAAAAAGATATAATCTTTAATCTTAATTTTGAACATTATAGAAGTTCAGTCTAATGGAGATTTCTGTAATGATAAACACATAGTGTCTTTGTCATTTCTGCTTATCTCCATGTGCCTACAGAGCATTTTAGGCATAGTAAGTGTGGTTGAGAATGTGATTGAAAAATCATATTTAATTGGAATTCATTTAAAGTGGTATAGTTACAGGAGGAAGTCAGTACTTTAGATATCACATTTGACAACACTGGAGCATGCATATTAATATGCCTTGTTAGTTTTATGTTTAAAATATGAAGGAATAAAATCAAATGCTAAAAGGAATTCAAAAAGAGAGAAAAATTCAAAACAATGAAACACACTGTTACTTTTATGCTAAGGAAATTCTCCGAGTATTTTAGTGGAAGTGATTTTGAGGTTTTTAAAGGAAGGGCTTGTGGTATTACTAGTTCTCTATGGAATTTTGGGATGTTGGGTGAAATATAAGTAATTGTCACTGTTAATCACAACATATGATATATTTTGTCAGAAGTTAGGGTTTCATGAAAAGTTATCACAATATTTACTCTTAAATGTCAGGTTGTGTACCAGTTTTCTCACAGTACAGGCTAGATCATAAATTTGTACCTCTATACACTTCTTTGTACTCTTTGTACTTCTTTCATTTGGGGGGGGTGGTAAAATGTCAGAACTCAGGTCTCTCTTCATCTGTGTACACAAATTAGATCTTTGTCTATAAAATTCGATTGATGAGGAAAATGGTTGCCCTGCTCACGGCTCAGTGAAAGTCAGAAGAGCACATATCTGTGCTCATGTAACAATTCAATAGCAATATCCATCTGCATAACCCGTGCATCAGGCTCAACTGGATGTCAAGTATAATCCAGCGTGTCTGCTGTGTACATTAACTGGTCACAGCCCAATAGTTACCTGTTCAATGACAGATAATGGGTAGCATGTCATTTTAACATACTCTTCTATTTTGATAAGCAGTTCTCAAAAACTGTTAGTGGGCTGACAGGAAACCAAAGGTTTTTCTATTCTTTAAAGCTTATCTGTCAGTTTCATTAAAGATTCTATATAAGGGGCAATCAGATTCAACTTATTTTTAAAATTTATTCTTCCTTCATACATTAAATCAAGACCACAGTTTCCCTTCCGTCGTCCTCTCCTTTCATCCCATCTACTTGTCTCTCCCTCAGATCCAATCCTCCTTCAGAAAAGAGCAGGCCTCCCCAGAGACACAAACTAAACACAGAATAACAGGTTGCCATAAGACTAGAAACCTCCCCTCATATTAAGGCTGGACAAGGCTTGCCGGGAGGAAAATGGACCTAATAGCAGGAGAAAAGGAGTCACAGACTCCTCCACCCATACTGTGAGGGGTTTTACAAAAATACCTAGCTAAACAACCACAATGTATATGCAGAGGAGCAAGCTCAGACCCTTATAGGCACTATGATTGATTTTTTTGTTGTTATTTTGTTTTGTTTTGTTTTCTATGATCCTTGCTTAGTTGATTTTGTGAGTAATTCATATTATTTTGGTGTCCTTGACCTCTCTGGCTCCTACAATTCTTCCCCTCCTACAGAGAGAATATTTTATGGATGCAGCACCTGTCAATGATAAATCTGATTGCCTATGACTTAGGTAGGAAATAGGAGATGAAACATCCGGGAGGCAGAAAGGATTGTGGGGGAGTGCCAGGCAGGAGATTAGCCCAGAAAGATGTGACAAGACGGATGTATGACAACTGAGAACAGATAACCAACCATGCGGCAGAATGTAGATCAAAATAAATGGGCTATTTTAAATTATGATCGAGTCAGAGAAGAACCTAGCGTTATGGCCAAGGTATTTTTAAATATATTTTGAGTCTAACTCTTATTTCTGGGAGCATGGGTCTGGGAGGAAGAGAGACCTATGTCAATGAATTGTCTTTAATATAAATATTACAGGGAATTAATCCAGCAGCTTTATTTCTTTACCTTATGCCAGCCCATAATAATCACACAGAAAAATCAAGACTTATTTAAAACTGTACCTCAATAGCCAAGCAGCTATATGTTCTATCTTAATATCCTATCCTAATATAGCTATTTGTCAGCTCTATTCCATGATACTTGAATATTATTATTGAGCTAGCTCTTTGGGCTTATGGTATGTTTCCATGGCCTTGAACCCCTTCCTTGTGCTCTAATTACTCCATTCTCCCAGCAAATCTGAATCCTCTCTCTCTCTCTCTCTCTCTCTCTCTCTCTCTCTCTCTCCCTCTCTCCTTCTCTGGCTGGCAGATTCCCTACCCTATTTTCTAGTCTGCCTAGTGATTGGGTGATCAGCATATATGGACAAGGCAGAGAATAAATGGTAAGAATTGTCTACACAAATTTGACAAGGGGATCCTTTGTATAAGCATTACAAAATCCAGACTGAAACAAGCATTTGAAAAACATCAGGGTAGACTTTACACAGTATACAGACCTAACTTCTACAAATGGCACCCAACCTACTGCAATTAAAATCCAAGCTTCCAGCCAGAAAATTCCGGTGTAAAAGGCTGGAAAAAGTCAGGCTAGCTTGACAAGAGGCCTGGTCTCTAAAAAAGAAAAGCAAACTGTAAAACTAACAAAAACAACCAAACCAAATGAAACCAAACCAAATGCGGGGGGGGGGGGGAGAAGCCAAAGCTTCCCAGAACAGAACAGCACAATAGTGCCTGGGAAGGAAGATTCCTAGACAAGGAGCATGAAACTGCACAGAGATAGGATGGAAGGAAGGTTGTCTTTTAAAGAACCCCCTACTAATTTTAGAAGCAGAACACAGAATATGGGGCTTCTCCAAAGGGCAGAGTGCAGGAAGAGCTAAATGCAGCAGTAGGTGTCAAACCTGTGGAAACGTCCCAGAGTGCACACCATGGGAAAAGCCACTTCAGGTTCACCCAAGCATGGAATGACAAATCAGCCCAGTCATGTCCTACTGCTCACATGGTGTAAGGAAATAAAATAATAGTAGATTGGCTGCTAGGACCGGAAGGACCAGAAACAGGGTGGTGGTGGCTGAAATGTCTCTTCTTGTGAACAAAAAGACAGGGGCATGACAAGGTACAGCACAGCATCTAAGCAATTATAAGAAGACCCTTGTCCCATTACCTTAAGTTGGGGAAGTTTTTTGTTTTTCTTTTTGTTTTTGTTTTTCGTTTTATGAGTTACAGATATGTTGTCATTTTAGGGGATGATTAAGAATAAGTGTGCTCTTCAACAGGGAAAAAATGAGATAGGGAGCTTAGACTCAAAGATTTCTATGTTCCCTTCTCTTTTCTCAGTCCTTCTTTCTTAGATAAAGGGAAAGAATTGAGAAGAAAACGGGGAAATACAGAATCATCATTTAGAAATTATAGAATAAAAGGGTAGGCTGGGCAGTGGTGGTGAATGCCTTTAATCCCAGCACTGGGGAGGCAGAAGCAGGCAGATTTCTGAGTTTGAGGCCAGCCTGGTCTTCAGAGTGAGTTCCAGGAAAGCCAGGGATAAACAGAGAAACCTTGCCAGAAAAAAAAAAAAAAAAAAGAAAGAAAAAGAAAAAGAAAAGAAAAGAAAAAAGAAAAACAAACAAACAAACAAAAGTTAGATTATTGAATCTACTCTTCAATTTAGAGCTATTGTTATTCTCAAATAAGTTTATCTTTTATACACTGGTACAGAATTTTGTATCTTGATACATAAATAAGGTTATTTTTGATACATTGGTATAGATTATTTTATATTGATACAATTTTACAGTTAATTTTGAAACATATGATAAATATATGTTTTCAATATTTATGTGAGAAAGTATATCTATGTAATTTTTAAAGATGTAATTTAAAGTTCTAGTCATTTTCAAAGCTGTTATGAATTGTTAGGGACAAATAAGACATAAAAATTAATATTCAGATAGTCATACACATAGTCATAGTTGATGCTAATTTAGTTTACCATAATGGGATGTTTTCAAGGTTACTCCCAAAATAGCTAAGAATTAACAATATTTGAAAATTCACATATACTATAGATAAATAGAAGGTCTTCAAATACCTCAGAGAGTCACAGAATATGGCATTTAAAGATGGTTTTATTAATTTGTTTCCTTTTGTCATTGATGTCAGCTTCTGATAGTGCCTCCATTCTACTTCAATAAAGATTATTAATATCAATAACCTCCATATGGAGCTGCTTCAATTATAGCAAGCTAGCCACTGACAAAGACAATGTACATGCTGCAACTGTATACAAAATGATGTCCGATAAGAGTAAATGGATTCAGGGATGTTGACTGCCAAGTTAGGCCAAGACAGAGTAAGCAAGTCTCTAATGATTCCTGTTTCACAAAGGTCTGTCAAGTGTACTGGGCCAGAAGTCTGAGGATATACGCTTCAAAATTATAGCAACAATTCTGGGAAACTGTTCAGGGAGCCAACTTTATCTGTCTTTAAGATAATGTTGTAAGCTGCTTGACTGCAATTCCTACTTAGTTGGGTAATATTCTTTCTCAGATCTCTGAAATGCTTGAAGGCTAGGCATAATCTCACAACTAAATGTTAGTTGTTTGGGACTTGAAAATATGTTTTTAGGTTGGTAATGCAAATTATGGTAGAAATTAAGTACAAAAGGTTAAACGTGAAGATAGGATAGATAATAAGATATTTTCTAAAGTTGCCAAATACCATGGATCTAACATTATGAATATAAATTTTACCTAATAGTTTTCATCATTGTCTCATAATTGTTATAATCAAATTCAATTTATGTTTAAAAGTAATTAGGGAAGACATAGTACCCCTCACAATACCACAAATAAAATAAAATACCTTGGTGTAACTCTAATGAAACAAGTGAAAGGTCTGTATGACAATAACTTCAAGTCTCTCAAGAAAAAAATTAAATCAAAGAAGATCTCAAAAATGGACAGATCACTCACGGATTTGGTAGGATTAACATAGTAAAACGTGCCATCCTACCAAAAGCAATCTATAGATTCAACACAATCCCTAGGAAAATTCCAACATAATTCTAAAAAACTTAGGAAGAGCAATTCTCAATTTCATCTGGAAAAACAAAAAACCCAGGATATTGATAACTATTCTTAACAATAAAGGATTTTCTGGGGCAAATTAGCATCCCTAACCTTAAACTACTGAGCAATAGTGATAGGCATACATGGTATTGGTACAGAGGCAGACAGGTAAATCAGGGAAATAGAATAGAAGACCCAGAAATGAAACCATACAGTCATGGACACTCGATCTTTGACAAAAAAAAATAAATAAAAATAAAAAATAAAAATTAAAAAAAAAGGCAAAAATATACAATAGAAAAAAAGAAAGCATCTTCAATAAATGGTGCAGATCTAACCAGATCTAATTGGCAGTCTGTATGTAGAAAAAATGAAAACAGATCCATATTTGTCACCTTGCACAAACCTCAAGTCCAAGTGGATAAAGGACCTTAAAATAAAACCAGATACACTGAATCTAGTAGAAGTAAGAAAGATTCTTGAACTCATGGGCATGGGGGGAAATTCCCTAAAAAGAACTCAAATGGCTTAGGGTCTAAGATCAAAAATTGACAAATAGAACCTCATGAAACAGAAAAGCCTCTAAGTCAATAAGACAATTTGACAACCTACTGATTGGGGAAAAAACCTTCAATAACCCCACAGCTGTTAGAGGACTTATATCCAAAATATAAAAAGAACTCATGAAGTTAGCCTCCCAAAAACCAAACAACCCAATCAAAAAATCAGTATAGAACTAAACAGAGAATTCACAACAGAGGAATCTTGAATAGAGAGAGAAAAGTTAGCATGACGTTTTGATGCTATACATATTTATATTACAACATAAAAACCTTTAAAATCATATTAGGAATGTTGTTTGTAACTTTTTGTCATTAATCAAGAATAGATTTTCACATAATGTATGGAGGACAATCAGAAAATCTCTTGACCCAATTCTATCAATCAATGTAACTATGATCTACTTGTGTTTTTGATCAATATAGTTTTAATACCCCATTTATCAAAACATCTGGATATGATTGTTCCACTCTGATTCAAAAGGACAAACAGTATAGTTTTGACATGTGAGCAAGTTTGTACAATTTTCATCTTTACATAGTGGGCATACTTGGCTTACACAGTTTTCTCCAGGTCTATGTATGTTTTTGAGGATGCAGATTGTCTTTTTTTCTGGGTTAATAATATCACACTGTTTATGGATTAGCAATCCTGTTTTCATTCTTTGTTCATTGACGTATAGCTTGAATTTGTATCTTGGCTGATGTGAATAACACTGTAATAAACATGCAGTCTGACTGTCTCTTCGACTAGTTTTTTATTGTTTTACATATATATTATTTTACATATATATTCAGTAGTAAGTTTGCTGCATGTTATGGATCTTGAGAAGCCTAAACATGTTTTCCAAAATACAGGAACTAATTCCTATTCTAACATACATATATCTTTATTCAACAGGTTTGCTAGCTCCATGTTCTTCTGTCTTTTTGAAAATAGCCATCTGGGAAATATGAGACACATTTTTGATTTGTGTTTCTTTGATGAATACTGATTTGAATACATTTTCTTTACAAATAATTTGGTTCTTAGCTTTTGGGAAAAATGTCACACTCTTTACATTGTTTTTAATTAACTCTTTTTCTGCCCTTATATATTTTGATATTAGTCCCTTATCAGATATATAGTTTATAAATATTTCTTCCATTCAATTTTCTGAGTTAATGATTTCTTAAAATTTAAAGTATGATCACATCAATTTCCTATTCACTTTTCCCTTCAAATTACTTCTATGTACTCTCACATCCTTTGGTCCCTATAGAAATCATGTCCTCTTTGCCTTTAATTCACACTTAAAACACACACACACACACACACACACACACACCCTATTCAGTCTGTTTAGTGCTACTTGCATGAATATGATTTCAGAGTTGGCCATTTGATATTAGACAATCAACTGGAGGCTCACCCTGGAGAAGGCCATTTTTCCTGGTCTCAGCATTCTTCTATTGCTAGTAGTTCTCTGTCTAGGGTAAGGCCAGATGAGATTTCCCTTTTCCATGTTAGCATGTCTGTTGTATTGCTCAGGGCTTGCTTAAGCAGCTGTGTTGTTGAGGGATTGTGAGAGTTGGAACCCTCTATTGTGCAGAATCCTTTCAGTGTTTTGTAACTCCAGTTTTTCCTTTTGCTTTTGATCCTCAGAGCTTTGGAATCAGATTTAAGAATCCATCATACAGACTAAAGAAACAGAATACTGTCTTCTAACATTTTCTAAGAGTTACATTGTTCCCCCAGAGCTCTTGTTTCTAGCTGCATATATAGCAGAGGATGGCCTAGTTGGCCATCAATGGGAGGAGAGGCCCTTGGTCTTGTGAAGATTCTATGCCCTAGTATAGGGGAATGCCAGGGCCAGGAAGTGGTAGTGGGTGGGTTGGGAAGCAGGACAAGTGGGGAGGGTATAGGGGATTTGGGGGAAGGAAACTAGGAAAGGGGATAACATTTGAAATGTAAATGAAGAAAACATCTAATAAAAAAAAAAAGAGTTACATAATTTACTTCACCAAACTTAAGATTTTACTTATTACAAGGATTGTTTTAAGGGTTGTATAAATTTTAGTTTGTTGTCGATTTTAATGCTATACTCTCAGTCCCATTAGAATACTTATTCCTTTTTTTCTCATATTTTTCTGATTTTTGCACTTTTTGAGAAACTGTTATTGAAATTATATATAGAAATTTTTCCTCAATTCTTTTTTGAATATTTGTGGTAAGTTTTATGTAATTTTATCAGGACACTTCTTGCTTGATTTTAAAAATTTGGTTATTTTCTTTATTAATTCTTGCTTTGGTTACCTCCTGTGTCCCCCCCTTTTATCAAACCACTTAGGAGTATTTTTGTGAAGTTGGATGGGCATCTTTGTATGGTTATTTGAGAATTTGGGAGATGGTTCAGTTGGTAAAAATCTAATTTGGCAAGTTTAAATGTCTGTCTAAAGTAGAACAGTGTATCATGCCATTGAACACAGAACTTTTTAGGGGAGACCAGAGATAGAAACAGGACAATCTTGAAATCTTGTGATC
The DNA here is from genome assembly GCF_900095145.1 of Mus pahari. Taxonomy (NCBI): domain Eukaryota; kingdom Metazoa; phylum Chordata; class Mammalia; order Rodentia; family Muridae; genus Mus; species Mus pahari. The sequence goes on from NC_034591.1 coordinate 46,312,115, forward strand.
AGCTATTCAGGCATATGCAGTGTGGAAAAAAAGACCATGTTTCAACACCAGATAGAAGACAAGGCCTAATACAAATATGCACATACATAAACAAATGCACAAACAGGAACATAAATGTACATACATATACATATGCACATATAGAGACATGCACACATAGGCATGCACATACACATGCAAAAGTATACTCATGCATGCATGCCTACACAAAGGTATAGGTGAACAAGAGGTGCTCACATGTTTTCAAAAATGAACACACACAGAAACAAACGCACATGCATGCACACACATATTCATGTAGGGACACACAATGAATAAACACATTAGTGGACATACATACAAACACACACACATGAACACACACATGAACACAAACATGCACACAGATGCATATCATAGGAAAAGAAACACATATGCACAAACATGCATCTACATAGACTTATATGTACATAACTATATATGGATATACTCATAAATACATACATGAATACATGAAAGAACCCATGTATATATGTATATATATATATATATATATATATATATATATATATATATACATATACACACACATATAAATACACAGAAAAGACATGCACATATGGACTTTTATACACACATATATGCATGTATGCATGTATACACACATGGTATATACTAGTTTAAAGGGTTAATTAGAATCATTTATTTGTAGTTCTGGTAATGACATATATCCCATTTGTTCTTATTTCTTATGGGAATATTCAGTTACCATAGCCATGGAAAAAGTACACAATTATTCCAATCTCTGAATATGAGTCTGTCCAGAATTGTGGTGCTGGTTGTTTGGCATGGTCAAGTGTCCAAAGCCATTGTGAAGCTGGACCATCCTAAAAGCTTGAATTTACTTTTTCCAAGCACAGCTGTCTTAGTCAGAGTTTCTATTCCTGCACAAACATCATGACCAAGAAGCAAGTTTGGGAGGAAAGGGTTTATTCAGCTTACACTTCCACACTGCTGTTCACTAAAGGAAGTCAGGACTGGAACTCAAGCAGGTCAGCAAGCAGGAACTGATGCAGAGGCCTTGGAGGGATATTACTTACTGGCTTGCTTCCCCTAGCTTACTCAGCTTGCTTTATTATAGAACCCAAGACTACCAGCCCAGAGATGTCACCACCTACAAGGGAACCTCTTGATCACTAATCAAGAAAATGCCCCACAGCTAGATCTTGTGGATATTGGAGATAATTATTTATTTGGTGTTAATAATGTTCTCCTGTGAGTAGAACAAGGAATGAGTCAGCACTCGGATTATTTCCTGTAAACCTTCTTCCCACCTTAATTTGTAAAATAAAGGAGAGCAGATAGGAAGGTGGAGTGGAGGGTGGGAGAAAGAGGAAGTAGAAAATGGGAAGAGGGAGAGGATGCAGAGGAGGAAAAAGAAGAAAAGTGAAGCAGAAGCACATGGCCTGGAGAAACTGCAAGTTATAAGGGGTTTCATAAGCTGTGGAAGATGGTAGTATAGTGTGGGGCAATGGGCAATGCAAAGATGGCCTAGTCTCCAGCTGAGCTGAGGTCTGAACCCCAGGAGAACCTGGTGGTGATAATTCACCTACATGTCTCCTGGATGCAAGGCTCCTGCCTAAGTTACTGCCCCCCCCCCGCCCTCACGGGACAAGCTGTGGCTAGTAGTCACATAGACAATGTCCCAAGCTTCTGACCTTCATGCTAGACCCTGCCTTTCTACAATAAAGCTCTAAAACCATAGACTGTCTCTGTTCATCAAGACCTTCTGTGCTTGGATGATGGGATAAGCTTTCTCCTAACTAGCCATTTCTAATCTGATGGAAGGCCTTCCTGTGCTCCAGCCACAGACCAGATTAAGGACCCTCACCTGCGTGGGAACCTCTCTCCCTCTGCCCTTTCTCCCATAACTCTGGGGCTGAGGGTGTCACCCCAGGGCCCCTAGTATTGGGGGATGCCCCTTGGCCACCCGCCCCTGAGTGGGGTCAGTGGTTTAGATGCCCACCTGGGGCTGAGTGGAAAGCATCTGGCAGGCCTCCCGCATCCTCCTGCCCAGAGCACAGGCACAGGCATTATCTCCCTAGCCCTTCCTTCCCCTACTCCCTTTACCCCAGAATATAGCAATAGATCTGGTCAGTCTAGGCACGCAGCATGTAATCATATTAACTGTGTTGTGATTTCATTGCCAGGGCATATTTGGGTGGAGGTTTACTGCCAACAGGATCTCATGGCAGCAATTCTCCAACTGAAGCTCCTTTCTCTGTGATAACTCCAGCGTGTGTCATATTGACACACAAAACCAGCCAGTACAACCGCTGTGGTCAAGAGTTATCTTAAGCCTGCTGTATTTTATCTTGTGCTAAGCAAATCCAGAGCTTTTAGTCAGTTAGCAAGTACCAGTAGTGACATGGATCAGTAATCACTTTGATGCTTTAAGCTTGAATCCAGAGACAGTGTGGTTCCCCTCATGCCAGTAAGTCACTGAAGGAACAATCTGCATTAAGAGATGGAAGCTAGATTTATTGCCGCCTTTGAGTATTAAGTTTTATTATGTTGACTGGGATTGGGATCAATGACCCAGGATTATGTTCATTTCTGCCTCTCCATCTACTATCTCCTTTTATACTATATTGATTGGGACTGAAGAATGAGGGTAGTGTGGAGGAGTGACATAAAACTCCCCTTCCTGCCATTTTCAGTGCATCTTCTCTATAATTGTGCTATACATGTTTTATGATTTTAAGCAGTTTACCTATCTCTTGTTGATAGAGTTTGTGTATAATTAGATGTTAAAACTGGTGGTTTTGTAAGTAAAGTTGGTAGGGCCTACTCTGACATCTTGAATTACCACTATGTAGACTAATTTACTTGGCTATAGAAAACATTCAAATCAATCTTTAATTTCATTTTGACTTGTAATTTTCTACACCCCCAACAAAACTTAATAAAATTTGGTTTAATAGCTATTCAAATATATCATATTGACTATTGATTAAATATGCCAATATTTAGCCATATATACTTATTATAAACTTGAATTTTTAAATCCAGATCACATATCATAATTTTGTAGTCACTGAAAAAATGTGAATGTTATACTATCTTTTGGATACACTATAGACACATTCTGAAATATTTAGTATAAGCAATGCATATAAATGATATAACATTTTAAAGTATTTATATGATAAAATATTTGGGTATCTTTGAATATTTGTTTGATTTCATGATATTTAAAGTATGTGAAAGTCAAATGGAGTAAGGAACAGGAATTTTATATTGTATACCAAGTGAAAGTTCTCCCCTTAGGGATTCCTAATCTTGGTGGGTTAGGACCCTTTCAATCTATGGTGCCTTTGATAATGTGCAGTCGTCAGTAGCAACTGAAAAGTTAGTTTCACAAATAATGCAATACTTGTAAAAATGTTCTGAAAATAATATACAATAACAAATAATTATATAGTCTCTGAGTCAGGGTTTATATTGCTGTGACAAAATATCATGACAAAAAAGCAGGTTGGAATGGAAAGGGTGTATTCTGTTTACACTTCCAGATCACAATCCATCATCAAGAAAGTCATGACAGGAACTCAAGCAGGGCGAGAACCTGGAGGCAGGAGCTGATACTCAGGCCAGGGAGGGTGCTGCTTATTGGCTTGCTTCCCATGGCTTGCTCAGCTTATTTTTTAATAGAACCTAAGACCACTAGCCTTGGATGACACCACCCACAGTGGGCTGAATCTTCCCCCATTCATCACAAACTTAGAAAATACCTTACAGCTAGGTCTCATGGAGGCATTTTCTGATCTGAGGCTCCTTCTTCTTTGATGACCCAAATTTGTGTCACTTTCATGCCCAAACAGCAAATGCATATATTCAGTTCATAGTTTGAGTTTTATGCAATTGGAAAAATAGTAACAATTATAATTTGAAACTATCCATCATATTGAATAACAAGTATAAACCATTTATTAACATGCTTATTTTGCACCAAACTTGAAGATGAGGCTATAAACTCATGGTCTGCAGTGTAAATCAAAGCCCTCATAGGTAACATTTAGTATAATATCATCATAAACTTAAATTTTTATTTCATACTTTGTCATTTCTATATCTGTACCTGATTTCATCACATCAAGTTTTCCTAAACTCTGGTGTAGCAGTAAATGCATGCATCAGTTGAAAATCACTCTGTTTTAAAATAGTAGGAAAACACTACTAGCAAAATCAATTTCTAATATTTCTTATGAGTAATTAAAACTAAAATTCCCAAGTGAGTTTCATATTGGGTCAGCTTCTATGTAGCTCCTTTCATGAGAGAGAGAGAGAGAGAGAGAGAGAGAGAGAGAGAGAGAGAGAGAGAGAGAGAGGAAGAAGAAGAAGAAGGAGGAGGAGGAGGAGGAGGAGGAGGAGGAGGAGGAGGAGGAGGAGGAGGAGGAGGAGGAGGAGGAGGAGGAGGAGGAGGAGGAGGTGGAGGAGGAGGAGAGAGGGAGGGAGGGAGGGAGAGAGGGAGGGAGGGAGGGAGGGAGGGAGGGAGGGAGGGAGTCTGTGTGTCAGTGTCTTGGTTTGTGGGAGCTTCTGGCAGGAGTATTCTATGACAGAACAGTGTTCACAGTTGATCTAGAGCAGAGCGCTTGCCTAGTATAGCAAAGCCCTGGTATCAATGCTCAGTAACTCATGCTTCTTGACTTCCTAATTATAAAATTCAACTTTTAGGTAAATCTTGCTGATCAAGTTATTTACCTTGAGTCTAAAGCTATGATTGCTTTGTGAACAACAACTGACTACCCAGAGCTAACCATGGTCTTTACCCTACTTTAATCACTAACTCAATCTGACTGGATTGTCGTTACCCTACTTTAATCATTAATTCATTCTGACCAGATTGTAACAGAAAGCTCTCTTCCTTTAAAACAGAAGCTGACGACTTTTCAAAATATAATGTAGTGTTTTTCTTCTCTGAAGTCCAAAGTTTTCATGAATCTACTTGAAACCCAGAGATATTTTCTGAGGCAGCTGTCAGTGTTACACATCCCTTTCATCTCTCCTTTGGGCTTCTGACCTTTGTTAGTAATGCCTTTTTAAGTAGCAGTACTGTTTGGTGAGATGGGCAAGGTCAGATGGTGACATTATGTGCAGGAGCAGGGATGGAAAACACTCTGTAGGATCTGATGAGAGATGATGGGGAAAAATTGACATGAAGACTTCAAAAGGTTTTACGAAGTTGTTTCTGACCACTGGCCAGAATGCTGGGTAGCCTGACATCTTTCTTACAGTTCTTTGTCAATAAATGTAGTTTAATTCCAGTATGATGATGCTTTCCTTTCCCTCCCATGTCATTCTTTGAAATCATAACAAATTTTAAGTGACAATAACCACTAAAGTAAGATCAAAATGTTTCATTCAGAAAATGTATTGTCTATTATGTACGCATTTTGTCAATACGAGTTTGTAACCTACTTGGTAATTTCATAATATAACAAGATGGCATTTTATTTAAAAATTAGTTTTGAAAGTATGAGAAAAGTTAGGATATGCATGGACTATTATAATTTATGTAAATTTTTTTAAAAATTCAGAGATGCTACATTCTAATGTAGCATATAATATGTCTAAATAATTTTACTGTATTTAATTTTATATTATTTAAATTCTTGAGAATTTCTTTTATAATTGAGGTTTATTGGGTATTATAGGTTATTATCTATCATTCCATTTATAATTTTTGTAGGATATAATATCTTCTGTAAATACTTATGTGCTTTATTTTCTTTTCATTTATGATTCCATTTTTTAATTCTCTAGTTATGTCAGTGGAATTTACAGAATAATGCCCACTAATAGTGGCAATGGTTAAATATATGATTTTATAGTTCATTCAAGGGTTAACAATACTGATATTAAGTTGCTAATTATTGCTGACTTTAGTCATTTCTATTTAGTGTCTTGTGCTTATCTGTGTCAGCATGTCTGTGAGTCAGAGAGCTTATGTTTTTCACTTCTCTCATTATAACAGTTTATTGCTTGACAGAATTTGTATTGAATTTCTTCTTTGTATGATGGAGATTTATATTTTAATATACACTTGATTTTAATTTTATAACAAATATTCTACAAATAAAATATGCAAATTAATTTCTCTTGGACAGGGTGCTAGAGAAAATGATGAATTGTATCTGATTCTGATTGTTGTCTTTCAATTTCTAGTATAAAATTGTCAAATAAATCAAATTATCATCGAAAAGGAATTCACCTTTAATTTTATGTATAAAATTTAACTATTTAAAAAATAGTACTCATGTGATTGTTTTGTTTTGTTTTATTGAAAAATGATTCTTCTTTCATACAATACATCCTAATAACATGAATAGAGGGTGGAGAAACTGTACCTCCTGTCTCCCCCCACATCTAGTCCCAAACATTTCCTCTTTAGAAACGAGTGAGCCTCCAAGAGACCACAGACAAATAGAACAAAACAAGCTACAATCTGACACAGCAAAAGCCCTCCTATTGAGGCTGAACAAGACAACCCAACAGGAGAAAAAAAAAAGAGTCTCAAGGGCAGACAAAAGAGTTAAAGAAATACCCATGTCCTTACTGTTAGCAGTCCCACAAAACACCAAGCTAACAGCCACATCATATATATGTTGGGAACAAAATAAAATAAAAAGGGGACCAGGGGGGGTGGGGGAAGTTGTGAGGAAAAAGATGCCAGAGTTTCTCTATTCTCTGGTCAGTCAGGCGTGGGAAGACTGCCAGGTGCTTTCCATTTGGCCCTGGGTGGGCATTGCTTCTGACCCACACAGAGCCGTGGTGGAGAAGGGGCGGTCCTGACAGGGAACCCCCTGGTGCTACCTTGCTATCACTCCTGTGTTGTGGGACAGAGGGGATAGGGAAAAAGTTCCCAACAATGAGCAGTGTGCACAGCGGGGCCTTGATGGAGCAGAGCAGAGACTTTATGGTTTAAGAGCTTTATTATAGAAATGCAGGGAGAAAGAGAGTAGGGGGAGAGAGAGAGAGAGAGAGAGAGAGAGAGAGAGAGAG
>NC_034591.1:46319330-46320442 GCF_900095145.1 Mus pahari
AGAAAGAGAAAGAGAAAGAGAAAGAGAAAGAGAAAGAGAAAGAGAAAGAGAAAGAGAAAGAGAAAGAGAAAGAGAAAGAGAAAGAGAAAGAGAAAGAGAGAGAGAAAGAGAAAGAGAGAGGAGAGAGGAGAGAAGACAAAGAGAAAGGGAAGAGGAGAGAGGAGAGAAAAGTGAGAGGACAAAGGAGTAAGAGGGTTAGAGTAAGAGAGCATGGTGGGGTTGAACACCCCTTTTTATCTTCACTGTTGCTAGGTAACTGGGGAGGAGTTTAGCCTGAAGATCAGAAGCTTGGGCCATTGCTTAAGTGACCACCGGAGGTGGTACCTTAAGCAGGGGCCAGAGTTCCAGGAGTTTGAGGGAACGCCTACCATGTCATGAGGGTGAATTATGGCCATCGGGGTTCAGACCTCAGCTCAACTGGATACCAGCCTGCAATTCCCCTCATATATAGAGATGACCTGGTTTAGGACCATGTAGACCTTGTGCTTGCCATTTTAGTCTGTAGGAGCCCATGTGAGTCCTACTAAGGTGAATAGGTGGGCTGTGTTCTCCTGGTATCATTCAGTCCGTTTGACTCTTTCCTTCCTCTCAGTACTGGGCTCTCAGTCTTGAGCAGAAGGACCTAATGGAAATATACCTACAATGTAGATTCTCTTTATAATATCTGACTTAGGTCACTGAAACCACTCCCATATGAGGCTATGATGACTGGACAAGCACCTATAAGTATATCAGAATATTATTTCAAATCATTTCATTTCATTTCACTGTTTTAATCTATTCTTTTAACAATCCTTGTTTGGTTCTACCATAGATCTCTTGGCTAAACAGTTTTCTCTCTTGACATGGGCCTCAAGTTACACCAAACATTGGCTGTCTACTTCCACAAGTTCTGTGCCACCATTGTGTCAGCTTATCTTACAAGCAGCACATATTGTAGGTAGAAAGTTTGTGGCTTCTTGGGATCCAGATTTCTCTTTCTGTAGCTTGCTAGCTGGACTTCTCTATGTACAGTGATCTGTGTGGATATTCTTCCCCAAATGGGAACCCAGTTGTCCCGCGCTACCTTCCCGCCAGCAAGAAATGACGCGGCACACAAACAGGATCCTTCT
>NC_034591.1:46320453-46332034 GCF_900095145.1 Mus pahari
AGATCGCCGCCTAGGACGTGTAACCCTCTGGTTGGCGGCCTGCTGTTACCCCAGATGACGCCACGGGAAAGGCAGGGCACAAGGGAGTGGAAATCTACCCAGCACATGCGCAGNTGCCTTGTTTGTTTGTTAGAGCACAGGACAATCAGCGCTATCTTGTAATGGCAAATGTGAGGGCGGCTCCCCACACCCAGTGTTGGTATTCAGAGAATGTTCCTATGTTCTACCATGAGCCCGGTTTGTTTAAGGATCTGGCTGGAACTCCCTCGGCCAACAACTCAAATGAATATAACCTAGAATAACCACTGGGAGTTTTGTTTCTACAAAAAGTGCCTAAAAAGAGCCAGCCAGATCAAAAAACATATCCTATATTTCTAGGAGACCTCACTAAATTCACCTTTATAGATTCTAAAAAGTTTTCACTACACAAGGCTTCTACATCCGCAGTAATCTCCAATTCCAGCTGTCTCACCCTGTGTGTTATCCCTTCATTTTCCCATCAATACCTGCTGCAGTATACACACAAAATTTATTCTGTTTCTTCTTCCCAAGGAGAACCATGGAACCTCACTAAAGCCCTTCTCATTACCTAAACTCTCTGGATCTGTGGATTGTAGATTATCATTTACTTAACAGCAAATTTTCACTTATGAGTGAATACATACTGTATCTTGCTCACCATGCAATACCTCACTAAGAATGATATTTTGTTTCTGGTTGCATTTATTTGCTTGAAAACTTCATGTCAACTATTTTACCATCTCTGAAATACTAGATTGACTAAATGTACATCTCCTCTATTGATGGAGATCCCTAAATATTATTAGATCCCTGGGTTGTTTCTGGTTTCTGGCAGCTATGAAAATAGTTGAAAAAGTATCCATTTTGTAGGGAGGACCATCAGTTCCAAATTTTCTGAATAACCACCATATTGACGACCAGGGAAGCTGTCAAAGGTTGCATTCCCACCAGCAGTGGTGGAGTGTTTCCCCCTTTCCATATGCTAGCCAATATGAGCTGTCACTTGTGTTTTGTATCTTAGCCATTTTGACAGGTACAAAATGAAATTTTAAACTAGATTTGATTTGCATTTCTTTGAGGGTTAAGGACATTTAACATTTCTTTGAGTCAGTGGGTCACAACTTGTGTGGGTCATGGCCCTTTGGGGACTTTAATAACCCCTTCCAAGGGGTTTCCCAGGACTATCTGCATATATGATATTTACATTACAATTCATAACATAAATACAAAATTACAGTTATGAAGTAGCAACAAAAGTAATTTTGGTCAGAAGTAACCTTATCATGAGGAATTGTGTTAGGGAGTGTACTGGCTAGTTTTGTGTCAACTTGACATAACTGGAATTATCACAGAAAAAGGAGCTTCAGTTGGGGAAATGCCTCCATGAGATCCAACTATAAGGCATTTTCTCAATTAGTGATCAAGGGGGGAGGTCCCTTGTGGGTGGTGTCATCTCTGGGCTGGTAGTCTTGGTTCTATAAGAGAGCAGGCTGAGAAAGCCAGGGGAAGCAAGCCAGTAAAAAAAAAAATCCCTCCATGGCTTCTGCATCAGCTCCTGCCATCTGACCTGCTTGAATTCCAGCCCTGACTTCCTTGGTGATGAACAGCAATGTGGAAAATGTAAGTGGAATAAACCCTTTCCTCCCCAACTGCTTCTTGGTCATGATGTTTGCGCAGGAATCAAAACCCTGACTAAGACAGGGAGTTACAGCATGAGGAAGGTTGAGAACAACTGCTTAGTGTTTATCAGCCATTTAATATTCCTCCATTGGGAATTCTCTATTCATATCTGTACCCCATTTTGTTAATCAGATTATTTGGTTTATTGATGCCTAATGTCTTGAGTTCTTTATATATTTTAGATAATAAACTTCTATTGAATGTGGAGTTGGTAAGAAATCTTCTCCATTCTCCAGGCTGCTTCTTCATCTGATTGACAGTGTCATTTAACTTACAGAAACATTTCAATTTCATGAAGTCCCATTTATTAATTGTTTACCTTAGTGCCTGAGCTATATTTGTTCTGTTCAGAAAGTTGCTCCCTGTGCCCATAGGTTCAAGATTGTTTCCCAATTTTTCCTCTATCAGGTTCAGTGTGTCTTGTTTTATGTTGAGATCTTTGACTCACTTGGATTTGGGTTTTGTGCAAGGTGATACATAAGGATCTACATGCATTCTTCAACTTAGAGATGTCCAATTTGATCATCACTGATTGCTGAAGATGCTGTCTTCTTTTTCAGTGTACACTTTTGGCTTCTATATAAAAATTCAGGTAGTCATAGATGTGTGCATGTATGTCTGGGTCTTAAAGTAGATTTATTGATCAATGTTTCTATTTTTAAGCCAATACCATATGGTTTCTTATTACTATAGCTCTGTGATACAACTTGAATCAGAAATAGTGAGAACTCCCGCAGTTCTTTTATTGTTCAGAATTGTTTTAGCTATCCTGTTGTTATTGTTTTGTTTTTCTGTAAGAAGTTGAGAATTGTCCTTTCAATCTCTATCGAGAATTTCATTGGAATTTTAAAGGAGTTTGTGGTGAATCTTTAGGTTGCTTTTGGTGGGGTGGACATTTTTGATGTTAATACTGCCAATTCACAAGGATGAGAGATCTTTTCATTTTTTGATATCTTTTTCAATTTCTTTCTTCAAAGAGTTGTTAACATACAAGCCTTTCAATTGCTTGGTTACAGTTTCCTCCAAGATATTTTATATTATTTGAGGCTATATGAAAGGAGTTGTTTCCCTGATTTCTTTCTCAGTCTGCTTGATATTTGCATATAGGAGGGCTTCTAGTTTTTTTGTTGTTGTGGTTTCAATTTGTTTTTGGTTTTTACTTAATCTTGGGTCTAGCTACTTTGCCAAAAGTGTTTTCTTTTTCATTTGATTTTTACCAAATGGTTTCTTCTAAAGTATTTCTTTTCTCTTTTACTGAAATTTATCAATTGATTTATTTTGACTCCCCAAAAAATCTAATACATTTAAGCAAATATTTTTTTTTTTGAATCTTACTATATACCGTAAACCAAGGGACTTTAAACAACCACTTCATTAAGGCATGTTTATGTTCATCATAAACTTGAGAAGGGCTCGGAAGAAAAAGAAACATCAAGTTCTAGCCTTGCCTTTCTTCTCACATGACTGCCTCCTTTGCTGCCCTCTCCCTCTACCCCTCATCTTCCCCTCCCTGCTCCCTCCTTTTCCCTTTCTTTCTTCCCCTCCTTTCTTTCTCTCTCTTTCAGGTTGCCATGCAGCATTGCTGCTCCCAAAATTGCTGTCTATTGCAGCATGATAACTTCCTACAGTAAGTTCTTTTTCACAGAGCTTGGTTTCTCCTAGATGGATGTTTCAGAGAATAAAATGTGGAAATGTCAAGTATGTATAGGTTCACTTTGGCTTTTCTTCTATTGGTAAAAACAATCTGATCCTTACACTTGTCACCTAGTTGAAAAATTGGAAACACACTTGTGGCTCATTTTATTATGCTACCACTTCTTCAGCATCATTTACTTCTCTTATATTATTAGTTCTGTCTTATGATTTATAGTTCTATGCCTCTTCTGTTCATTGTCCTGCAGGTTATTTGAAGCAGGGTTATTCTCTCTTTTTTATTTAACGTTCTACCCAAGTGTTTATTTTCAATATATCATTTTAAAATAATGTCTGTTCCAAGTCATCTAATAAAATATGGCCTACATAAAATTAATCTTTTAATTTTTAAAAACGGTCCATATAAATTTATGTTTGCTGTTTTATTGTTTCTAAATCAAATTGGTTTATTGATCTGTTAATTCTCATGATTTCATTGATTTCCCTTTATTTTAGGCACTTACTTTTGATTCTTTTGATTTTTTTAAGTTAATTTTGACTGGTTTATTTATAAATAACCCAATTATTCCCTAATGTGATACATTATTGACAACTTTACTTAGTAATATTAAGATCTATCCTTTCCTTATTTATTTTGTTTTGAGTCATTTCTCATATTGGGCAGGCTGTTTTTGAGCTCCTAGTTGTCTTCATAATACAGTTTCCCAAATGCTGCATTGTAAAAATATATCTTCATACTATCTATCATAATATATTCTACAGAGAATTAATTATTTACCTACCTCTTTTATTTGAAATGTTATCTTTCGAGTGACTGACCTTATTACTTATTTTTCTGTTTACATAAAATGCATACCTTCATGTAAATTAAATTAGCTATTCAAAACATTTTTGATTGTTAGAGAGATGGCTCAGCAATTAAGATCACTGACTGTTCTTCCTGAGGTCCTGAGTACAATTTCCAGCAACCACATGGTGGCTCACAACCATCTGAAGACAGAGACAGTATACTATAAGTAAATATCTTAAAAAATTTTTTGAAAACATGAATATTTGATCTAGTGAGAAATAATCAAGTGGAGAACATAGAAAGATTTAATTAATATTTAACAACTGTCTTACTAAATATTTTACTTTAATTATAATTTCCAATTTTTAAAAAATCAAAATTATAGCTGCTTTAATAATATGATTTCTATTTCTAATTTTAAAAATACTATGGCATCACAAAGTCTGAGTTCCAAATTTGAATGTAAGTAAATTATCTACTATAAATAGATATTTTAAAAATCACATTTTTCTGAATACATTTTTTAATTAGAGAAAGAATGAATTTAATGGGATATGAGTAAAGTGCTTACAATTAGTAAAATTTCTTTCTAAAAAAGTGAGTATACTTATGACTTTAGGATGACTTAACTAGAAAAGCATGCAAACTACTTGAGAGTTTTTTTCATTTAAAAATATTTTAATATGATTCCTATATGCATACAGACACAGAAATACCACTTTGTCCTTAGCAGATTTAAAGTAATTGAACGCAAAATTCTCAAACATTCTTGCATGGGTGATGAACATTTAACCTACTATGTGAATTCAAAACCCATCATCGAAGCTGGTGCAGTAAAAATTAAGGTAAATATCACCTTGAACTAGTATGTCAGTGTGGGAGCAGGAGATCTATTACAGGAAGAGGAGTATGGTAGATAGAAGAGAGCAAATAAGAACACAGAAAAGCAAAGTAATGGAATGTTGCAGTAAATCTCCTCCCAATATGCCCTAGCAATGAAAACACAACATAGTTAATATGATTACATGCTGTGCACCTAGATTGGGCAGATCTACTGCTACACTACCATCTTCCACATCTATGAAACCCCTTAGAACTTGCAGTTTCTCCCGGCCATGTGCTTCTGCTCAGCTTTTCATCTTCCTCCTCCTCTACATCCTCTCCCTCTTCCATTTTCTCCTTCTCTCCCTCACCTTCCACTTCATCTTCCCTTTTATCTGCCCAAGCATCAGGTCTCCTTTATTTTACAAATTAAGTTGGGAAGCAGGTTTACAGGAAATCACCTGAGTGCTGACTCATTCCTTGTTCACAACCACTCACAGGAGAACATTATTAACATCAAATATAATTAGGCTCAGGGCTATCCACAACAATAGGATGTGAAATAAAAGGCATATTTGAGTGAAAAATATATCAACAAGATAATATTAAATAAAAACATATGATAGCCAAACTCTTCGTGTGGCTTATATGTTAGTGTATCTTGTACTACAATACATATTGATATTTATCTGTACTTAATAAACCAGTAGCATCTTATCTCTAGAATTTGTTTGTTTGTAGAATTAAGGCTTATTCTTCAACATCTTTCTTACTTCTACTTGATGTTTTGGCATTAACAACTCAACCCAAGATTAACAATATCTGCTATGAAACTGCAAAGATTACAGAGAGAAACTTTGGAGATAAATGTGGTCTCCAAACTGTATGTCTTCAAATTTAAACACAAGATATGACACCAAGTGCGAAAAATGAGGGGAAACAGCCAGAATGCTTTCATGTAGCTAGTAAGATAAGAAATGGATTTGATTATTGTGTTCTCCACAAAGACTGCCTGCTAATCCCACGTAAGAGTGGTTTACTGTATATCCTTATATAAGAAATAAAAACCCATAATCAGGAGGCAGCAGTCACTCATTAAGGAGCAGACTGTCTTACTTCAGTAATCTTGTTTTCAATCCTTTGAATTTCTGGGCATCTGTTATTGTCCCTGAAGCAATCCCATGGGGAAAAGTGCCATTTGTTGGCCACTACTTCTAAAGAGAGACTTCTAAAAGGGTACTTTGAGATAATGTAGTTTCTGCAGGACAAATTTCTAGATATCCATACCTGCAGTTTTGTAATAGCCAACAGTGCGTGCCAGTCTAATGCTCACTAAAGGAAGCATAGAGGCACAGGGAACTGCTCTAAGAACATTCCCTTCTCTTTGATAGGGAGGGAGACTTGGAGCTTTGTTTTGTTTATATAGAGAAAATTGAGATGCATTTGGTTACCACAGAAAAAGCCCAAGCTGCTTCCTCACGGAGAGGAATACTCACTGCATGTTCTTCCTCCCAGCCAGGATACAAGGTTCTTTTATATATTCTTCTCATGCCATGCCTTTGTTGCTCTACTGGAGTGTAACTTCTATTGCATTTTAATACTGAGAAGATAACAAACCTTTATCAGTATGACTGTGTCATTCTGATTGTAGATACATGTTGTTGGCTTAATGTTCTCTCCAATTAAATACTGTCCCACTCTTAAATTTTAATATAAAAACAAACAAAAACAAACAAACAAACAAAAACCTTATCTTAAAATTACTAATTTGGATTTCTAAAACCCCTACTACTTTGAGTTTTGATATTTATTCATAGGTTCATCATATCCTTTTCCCTGAAAATTTAGATATTAATCTCATCAGCCCTTACCATTCTGAAAACAATGCTCCTAACTGTACCGTTCTTTTGCCCACATTCTCTTAGCATCATTATCCTGAATGGTTTCTACCAACATTAAAACAAAAATTTATTCATAATCTGTTTCAAAATGTGAACCAAATGCCTTCCTCTTGTTATTTACACACTAGCCTTCTGGTTCTATATTGAAGACTTATAAAGGATTAGTTGATGTGCCGATACAGTCCTTTCATTCTTTCTGCCTTCATCTCCCTCGATCTAGACTACAACTACATGCCTTAATAGACATCAGCAGTCATTGGCGTAACTGAGGACTTCTGGATGCACTCAGCTTTACACATGAAGAATTTCTCTATAGTTTACTTTTGATTTATAAATGCCTTTATTCTGATTTTCTGAGAGTTTGTCAATTTTTTAGTATATACTGAAGACTCACAAATTCAGGGAGGTATCTACTATTCTAACATCCAGCCTGAGAACCACATGTCCAGGAATCCACTTCCCGTTTTTACTCACATACCTAACAGATACCACACATACACATGTACACACACAAGTGCACAGCACACAGCCATACTCTTATTCCTTTCATGTTATTCTATATCTGCACACTGCTTACCACTCCTTAGCTCCCTAAGCCTGTGTCTGATATACCCAGTTTTCTTAATTTTTCTGTCCCAGTGATTACAGTTATATATCCTTTATACTCAGTAATTAACATAATTCTGAAAAATTGCTATTGAGAAACTATTATCTCGATTACTGCAATGATAGTCATGTATCTCTTATGAAGAATGAAGAAGTCTAACCTTCATATCATGAAAATCACTGCTTGGACTACTTTCTGCATCTATTGTGACCTCATTCTACCCAGCCATACCTACCTTGTTATCATAATCTTTTATCTGATATTGTGTGGTAAGTGAATTCAGTTGAAGGAAAGCGAGTTGAAAATTCAATTTCAGCCTTAAAAACAGAATCCATAATCCAATACTCATATTTTGGATGACACAATTCCTATTACTTAATTCATGAGCTTCATTTTATTTGGACACTGAAGGAAAGTATAACTTTTGCCTTTCAAAATTCAAATATTAGAAATATTTATGAAGATTTGATTGTTTTATAGAACACAATTACATTAATTTGAAGTAAAACATTCATGGTATTGACCTGTGTTATATTTTTAGGTCTTCACTAATATTAAAGTCTCATTTAAGCTTCTTTGTTCTGATTACACTAGTGTATCACATTAGCGATCAGTACACACTAGATATTGTACTAAAAGTGTTATACTGTCTCATGTCTTCTATGTTCCCTTACTCTTTGTTAAGGGAAATGCTTAAATGTTTTATAACATCCTACCTAATAAAATTAATAGGTTATTCCTTTCATTTTATTTTTCATGGCTATACTATATAATTTAGTTTGGAAAACTTACAATTCACACCATTATTTATACTCTGAACTTAATTTTATTTCTTGTTTTAAACACTGAGTTAGAGAAAGGACTGAAGGACCTGAAGAGGTTTGCAACCCCATAGAAAGAGCAACAATATCAACCAACAACACCCCACCCTCTCCAGAGCACCCAGGGACTAAACAACCAACCAAAGAGGGACTTGTGACTCCAGCTGCATATGTAGCAGAGGATGGCTTTGTAGAGCATCAATGGGAGGAGAGGCCCTTGGTACTGTGAAGGTTTGATGCTCCAGTGTAGGTGAATGCCAGGGCAGGTAAGCAGGAGTGGGAGGGTGGGTTGGGGAACAGCTTCATAGAAACAGGGGGAGAGGGGACAGCATAGGGGCTTGGGGGTATGTGAATTGGGAAAGGGGATAACTTTTGAAATGTAAATAAAGAAAATATCTAATTAAAAAAAGCAGGATTTAACTAATTCTTTTGTAACAGTACTTTTCTGTTCAACTTTCTTATATCTGGTGGATTTTGTGTGTTTTTGAGGAATCTAGTCACAATTTTAAAATATTTAACCTACTTTGAGTGAAATCTGAATACATAAAAATAAATGAGAAAGATCCAGATATAATGAATATGTTTATTGGAACTGAGGTCTAAGAAATATCTGATCAAGGTTCCATAATCTATACCTATACTCCCAGGATTTGAGAGGTGGACACAGTAGGGTCACATATGCAAGGTCAGTTTGGACTATATAGAAAGATCCTGTATCCAAAAAACAAATGAATTACCACAAAATAATAGAGTAAAATTATTGTTTTATGCTGCAATTTAATTTTTAAATTTAAAGAATTTAATTGAAACATATAGGTTCAGTACTTGGGCATATTTATGGAGCATTGTGTGATGTTTCAACATGTATATAATGCAGAGTGTTGAACTCAGGGCATCTAATCCATCTATTCTGACAAGTCTTATTTGCTTATGCCGAAAACATTCTAAATCATGCCTTTCAGCTTTTTGGAATGCATATTATGTTATAGTTATCTATACCCATGCTGGTTTTTGTTCAGTCTTACTCCATCAACCTGCAATTTAGAACCTGTCTTAGTTTCTTTTCTTATTGCTATGAGACTATAAACCATGAAAGAGGCAACTTAAGGGGTAACAAGTGTATTTTGTCTCATAGTTCAAGGTTATAGGCCATCATTTAGGAGAAATATGGGTTATAGCAACAGGAGCTCTGGCTAGCTAGTTATATCACAACTTCTGATACACAGTAAAGAAAGAGACAAATGCATGCTAGTGTTCAGTGCATATTCTATATTTAATATAGTCCAGCACACTTTGTCCAGAAAATAGTCTTGCCCACAGTAGGTGGGTCTTTCAATCTCAATTAACTACAGTTCAAATAATCAACCACAAACATGCTCAGCAGCCCATCTCCCTGTTAAATTGACAAACAACAGGAAGCCTCAAGAGAAACATATTAATCTATGTTCCTACATTTTCCCTCTTCCAGCATTCTAGAGACTCTGGTCATCACCACACTATATTCAAATTCTACAAGAGTGAAACTTGTGCAGGTTCCTCATATAAGGAAAATCACATGAAATTTAAACCTCTCTTCTTTAACACAGGACCTGTAATTGTGATTACATTGTTGCAGAGAATGGAATTTCATTTGTTCTGCTGAATAATGTCTCATTCTATTTCTATACATTTTCTTTATCTTTTCATGAGGTCATTCACATGTACTATTTTTTTGTACTTCTTGCTTACTCTGAATAGTGTCACAGTCATCACTGCAGCACTAATAGAATTGCAACAAACAAATTTTGTTTGCTATGAATATATTTTCATGAGTAGAATTGCTGCACTATATAACAAATGTTTATTATTATTATTATTATTATTATTATTATTATTTTACTTCTACGGGACTACCATACTGTTTTCCATACTGGCTATATTTTTCCCATTAATTAAATAATTTATTTGTTCTCTTTATATTCCCACCCTTTTCCTACAACTATGAGAAGGGGGAAGTTCCCCATGGGTTTCTACCCACCCTGGCACCTCAAGTCACTATAGGACTTGATCCTCTTTCATTGAGGATAGACAAAGTAGACCAGTTAGGGGAACAGGATCCACAAGTAAGCAAGAGATTGTACAGCCCTTGAAGGCTAATCTTACAACCAAACATAATAGCTATCTTCATTTAACTTCTCAACAATAGTGTGGAAGAATTCACTGCTATCTACATTCTCACAAGAAATGGTTAATTTAATTATTTGATCGAAAGACATTTAACACAGGTGGGATGGTATAGATCATTCTGTTGTAATAGCATCTTTCTGATATTTACTAATATTACCAGTTTACCCTTCTACTTCTGTGCACATACAAGCCTTGAACTGCAAAATGTCTGTTTTGATTTCTTGTCTTGAAAATTCATATTTCATAAAAGCTCTCCATCTACATCCTCCTTTTTGTCTGGTAATCATTATCCTACTCTCAACTTCTATGAGATCAAGTCCTATAGATTCATCTCTGACATCTGTTTTTTGCCTGTGTTGTTTAAGTACTCATAAATTCTTAAAATTAACTGTTGTTAGAAGTGTAACTAACAAACCTACCATTTTACTCTGTGCTTACTGTATGGATTCCCCTTTGCCCACCCCTGTTGCAGTAAATCTCCTCCCAAATATACCCCAGCAATGAAAACACAACACAGTTAATATGATTAGATTGGGCATATCTACGACTACATTACCACCTTCCACAGCTTATGAGACCCCTTAGAACTTGCAGTCTCTCCAGGCCACGTGCTTCTGCTCTGCTTTTCTACTTCTTCCTCCTCCTCTGTGACCTGTCTTCCATTTTCTCCTTCTTCAATCCCCCAACTTCTGCTCCACCTTTCCTTTTATCTGCCCAATCATCAGCTCTCCTTTGTTTTACAAATTAAGGTGGGAAGCAGGTTTACAGGAAATCACCTGAGTGCTGACTCATTCCTTATTCACAACCCCTCACTGTAAGAACTGAATTAACATCAAATATAATTAGTCCCAGGGCTATTCACAACATTTCCTCCTTTCTGTCCAATTAAAAGACTATTTTATCTCAGATATAATTGAACATAACTATTACTAGTTTATAATTTATAAAGCACATTATCCTTATTTAAAAGACTTATAATTCTACATCTGGTTATGTCTTGGCTTTAGATTGAATGCCCTCTGAAAACCATCCTTCCCTTCCCTTCCCTTCCCTTCCCTTCCCTTCCCTTCTTCCCTTCCCTTCCCTTCTCTTCCCTTCCCTTCCCTTCCCTTCCCTTCCC
>NC_034591.1:46332214-46351271 GCF_900095145.1 Mus pahari
TTTCCTTTCCTTTCCTTTCCTTTCCTTTCCTTTCCTTTCCTTTCCTTTCCTTTCCTTTCCTTTCCTTTCCTTTCCTTTCCTTTCCTTTCCTTTCCTTTCTATACCTGCTTATAAGAAGCAGCTTGTCAAAACATAATTTAAACCCAAAATTCTCTTGGAGCCCACTTTAGACAGAATGTGAGTATCCTGTAAGACTCATTAGGGTGCTCTCTACCTTGAGCCACAGACATTTATTTAAGAAATCCCCATTATAATGTCTATCTGTTATGCTCTCTACCTGGAGTCACAGACTTCTATTAATTAATACCTGTTCATAGCAGGTGATTATCACTGCTCTCTCTACTTCTAGTCAGTGACTAATATTCCCTATCTAATTCTGAATGTGAAATTTCTCATAATTAATAAACTCGCTGTCTAGAGCAGCCATCCTGTCTGTTGTGCTCTCTACCAGGAGCCACTGACATTTATTTATACCTTCTATCTGTTATGCTCTCTACCAGGAGCTGTAGACATTTATTTAATTGATACCAATTATAGTATCTATCTGTTATGCTCTTTACATAGAGCCACAAACTTCTATTAATCAATACCTGTTCATAGCAGGTGATTATCACTGCTTTCTCTACTTAGAGTCAGTAACTAATATTCCCTATCTGGTTCTGAACCACAGGTGAAATTTCCCATCTTTAGGTACTACACCTACTTATAAGAGACAGCTTGTCAAACCAGGATTTAACCCAAAGTTCTCTTGGAGCCCATGTTTGACTGAATATGCATATCCCATAAGAC
Source organism: Mus pahari (assembly GCF_900095145.1). Taxonomy (NCBI): domain Eukaryota; kingdom Metazoa; phylum Chordata; class Mammalia; order Rodentia; family Muridae; genus Mus; species Mus pahari. The sequence goes on from NC_034591.1 coordinate 46,333,004, forward strand.
TTATTAGAGCACAATATCTTTATACCTTCTTCAAGTATCAAAAAGTTATATTTCTCTCTTTATAAAAATGAATTACCTGGTCCAGAGTCCTTTGTACCTTTGTCTCCCAATTATTTATTCACAGGGAGAAGTTGAGTGTAAAAAGATCTGAGTTCTCTGTGTCCCTCTTTGCAGACGGGGGAGGCAGGGTGGGGAGCGAAGGATACAGGCAAGACACAGAAAGACTCTCTCAGGCATAGATGGTTTTCTGATGTTCTATGTAGACCCCTTAAATCTAGTCAGCTTCAAACCCATACTGTTACAGCCTACGTCACTGCCCAAGCCCCATTTAGGGGTTGGGGGGCATCAGTGAATTTTTATCTCAGGTTAGCTGAAAAATCAATACATTGGTTGGGCACCATTTTGTTGCAGTAAATCTCCATAACACACACACCCACATTTTTTTTTTCTTTCTTCTTTTTTCTTTCTTTCTTTCTTTCTTTTTTTTTTTTTTCCCAGTCACTGTGCATAGAACTTTTGGTTTGGAAGGAACTGAGTTCCTGCTTCTCATCTTCAAGTTAAACACATATATGTTAAATCCATTTGGTTCATAACTTCTATTAGTTTCACTGTGTCTCTGTTTAATTTCTGTTGTCCATTGATGGGAGTGAGGTTTTGAAGTCTCCCACTATTATTGTGTGAGGTGAAATGTATGCTTTAAACTTTTAGTAAAGCTTTTTTTATGATTATGAGTGTCTTTGCATTTGGAACATAGATGTTCAAAATTGAGAGTTCATCTTGGTAGATTTTTCCTTTGATGAGTATGAAGTGTCCTGACTTATCTTTTTTTTGAAAACTTTGGGTTGAAAGTTTATTTTATTCGATATTAGAATGGCTAATCCAGGTGTTTCTTGGGATCATTTGCTAGGAAAATTTTTTCCATCCTTTTATGACAAGGTAGAATCTGTCTTATTCAGTGAGGTGTGTTTCCTATATGGAGCTAAATGCACATAGATTCATTCTTATCTTTCTACAAAGCTCAAGTCCAAGTAGATCAAGGACCTCCACATAAAACCAGATACACTGAATCTAGTAGAAGAGAAAGAGGTGAAAAGCCTTAAACACATGGGCACAGGGAAAATTTTCCTGAACAGAACACCAATGGCTTATGCTCTAAGATCAACAAATGACAAATTGGACCTCATAAAATGGCAAAGCTTCTGTAAGGCAAAGGACACTGTCAATAGGAGAAAAGGACAACCAACAGATTGGGTAAATATCTTTACAAATCCTATATCCAATAGAAGGCTAATATCCAATATATACAAAGAACTTAAAACATTAGACTCCAGAGAACAAAATAACCCTATTTAAAATGAGGAACAGAGCTAAACAGAATTCTCAACTGAGCAAACTCGAACAGCCAAGGAGCACCTAATGAAATGTTCAACATCCTTAGNCATCAGGGAAATGCAAATCAAAATGACTCTGAGATTCCACTTCACACCATTGAGAATGACTAAAATCAAAAACTCAGGTGACAGCAGATGCTGGCATGAATGTGGAGAAAGAGGAAAACTTCTCCATTATTGGTGGGATTGAAAGCTTGTTCAACCACTCTGGAAATCAGTCTGGTGGTTCCTCAGAAAACTGGACATAAAGCTATCTCAAAACCCAGCTATAACACTCCTGGGCATATAACCAGAAATTGCTCCAACATGTAATAAGGACATATGCCCCACCATGTTCATAGCAGCCATATTAATAATAGCCAGAGGCTGGAAACATTCCAGATTTCCCTTAACAGAGAAATGGATACAGAAAATGTGGTACATTTACACAATGGAGTACTACTCAGCTATTAAAATCAATGAATTCATTAAATTCTTAGGCAAATGGACGGATCTAGAAAATATCATTCTGAGTGATGTAACTCAGTCATAAAAGAACATACATGATATGTACTCATTCGTAAGTGAATATTAGATGAAGAGCATGGAATACACATGATGCAACACTTGGACCACATGAAGTTCAAGAGGAAGGTAGACCAGAAACTGGATGCTTCAATCCTACTTAGGAAGGGGGAACAGAATAATCAAGGGATGTAGTCAGTGGGAGGGAGTTGGGAGGAAGAGAAGAGGGGAAGGGGAAAAGAAGGGCAGAATCAGGTATGGGAGGAGATGGAGGAGATGTACAAAGGCTTAGGAAATTGACGAGAGTTGTGTAGCAATGAGCTATGGGGAACTGGGGGTAGCAACCAGTCCCAGTTGCCAGGGAAGCAAGAGCCTCTCAGGTCCCCAGGGGATGACATTTGCTGAAATACCCCACAAAGGGGAGGGAGAAACTGTCAAGACTTTTTCAAGAGGTTAGGCATGCCCCACCCCCCAGTTGAGGGATGGGTCACCTACCCACCTCCAAAATTTTAACTCAGAATTATTCCTGTCTAAAGGAAATGCAGGGATGAAGATTGGAGCAGAGACCAAAGGAAAGGCTATCCAGAGACTGCCCCATTAGGTGATTCCCCAATGCAGACTCCAAACCCAGACATTATTGTGGATGCCAAGAAGTGCTCACTGACAGGAGCGTGATATAGCTGTCTCTTGAAAGGCTCTGTCATATTCTGACTAATACAGATGTGGGTGCTTGCAGCCAAACATCAGACTGAGCACAGGGACCTCCAATAGAGGAGTTAGGGGAAGGACTGAAGGAGCTGAAGGTATCTTATCTGGCAGCAATGGGAGGGGAGGCCCTGGGTCCTTTGAAGGTTTGATGTCCAAGGGTAGAGTAATGCTAGGTGATGTATGGGGTGGGTGGCTGTGTGGGGGAGCACACTCATAGAAGCAGGGTAAAGGGGGATGGAATAAGGGGTTTGTAGAGGGGAAATCAGGAATAGGGATAACACTTAAAATGTAAATAAATAAAATATCCAAGTTAAAAAATGAGGACATCAAGAGTTTTACAGGCAAATGCTAGAGCTAGATAAAATCATTCTGAGTGAGGTAACACAGACCCAAAAGGACATGCGTGGTATGTACTCTCTAATAAGTGTATATTAGCCAAAATGTACAGAATACCCAGGATACAATCCACAGAGCTCTAGAAGGTTAACAATCAGAAGGGCCCAAGTAAGGATGCTTCAATCCCAATTGGTAGAGAGAAGAAAACAATCACAGGAGGCAAATTAAAGGAGGGAGAAGAGAAAAAAACAAAAAACCAAAACCATAATCAATTATTTGGGACAAACAGAAATGAAGCCATGGGGGGTAGCAGAATGAATGGAAATATGCAACTCCAGGAGTTGAATATTGGGGGACCCTCTAGAATGTTGCAGAGACCTGGAGTTGAGAAACTCTCAGGATTCAAAGGGAGAGACCTTAGATGAAATGCCCAGCAGTGGGGGAGGGAACTCATATAGTCCACTTCTAGTAGAAAGGCAGGGCATCAGGTGGAGGGACAGGGTTTCCAGCCCACAGTCAAAATCTCTGAGCTAAACTTGTTCCCATCTAAAAGAATGGCAGAGACAAAAATGGAGAGGAGCCTGAGGGAAAGGAGTTTCAGTGACCAGTCCATCTTGGAATCCATATCAAGGGTAGGCTCCATGGCCTGACACTATTATTGATGCTCTGGTGTGCTTATAAACAGCACCCGACCATGGCTGTCCTTTCAGAGTCTCAAGAAGCAGCTGCTTGAGACAGAGGCGGATACTTACACCCAACTAATAGACTGAAGTCAGGGACCCCTGTCGTATAACTAGGGAAAGGCAGTAAGAAGTTGAGGAGGAAAGCAACCTCATAAAAAGACCAGCAGTCTCAACTAACCTGGACCTCTGAGATCTCTCAGACACTGAGCCACCATCCTGGCAGCATAAAGAAACTGATCTGAGGTCACCAACACATGTTCAGCAGAGGACTGTCTGGTCTGGCCTTAGTGAGAGAAGATGTACATAACACCTGAGAGACGTGAGGCTCCAGGGAGCAGGGAGGCAGGGCAACATGGGGTAGTGGGGACAACCTCTTGGAGGCAAGGGGGAGGAGGAATGGGATGAGGAACTGCCAGAGGGCAGACATATTGACTGGACTATATAAAAAAATATAAAGATAAATTTTTTAAAAAAAATAAGAACATTGAAACTACACAATGCCTTGCACATTGCTGATTTAAGCATGTTGTCAATATTCAACAAATTTATATTGAATGACAAGATGCAAGGAGCTGCATAATTGTATTAATTTTAGATAATTCACAGCTTGTTAAATTATTAAGAAAACAAATTTTAGATGAAAGACAGATATAAACTGAAAAAAACATAGGAGGCTTAAATTTTGTGATGAATTTAGAGATAATCTTTTTCTCATATATTTAATTTTCTCTTTCATCTGATGTTGTTATTCATTTTTATTACTTAAAAACATGACTTTAAGAAAGTACACATAATCAGTTATAAAATATTGCATAAGGAAAAGACTCAAAATCCATATATGAAATGGCTATGGCATTTTTGAACTTTTAAGATTCTGTCAGTGAAAGCAAAATATTACAAAATATATTACAAAAATATAAAGGAGTCTTTTTCTCTTCTTGCTCCTCTCCATCACACAAATAAATAATAAATAAATAAATAAATAAATACATACATACTTTTAAAGTAAGTGTATATAATGTTTAGATGCTTTAATTCTAGAAAGTATGATTTAAAAGAATGGCTTGCTCACCTAATATATAAAAGAGCAACATTGAGATGTTCATACTATTTAGTATAATAGTAATACATGTCAACTGTCTACATATATCACACAATACTGATTATTATTGAAATGATAAGAAAACAAAAATCAACAACAAGAACAACAACATCAACAACAGAAAAGCAGGTCTGGTGAGAGGACTCAGCAGGAAAAAAGGCTTTTGTGACCAAACTTGCTGATCTGTTTTGATTCATGGGATGTATATTGTAGAAAGGAAGAACAGATTTGGATTAGGAAAAATTGTGCTCTGACCTCCAATTATATATTGTAGGACCTGTGTGAATGCTGTCACACTATAAAAAATACATATGTAGATGCAATATTTTTAAAAAGGTAACTATGAACTCAACTATATTTTTATTATAAAAATTGCATTCCCACTCTGGACTAGGCTAAATTCATCAACAGTGACTAATACTAGAATAGTTTACTGGAGATGATCAGAAAGAAACACAAAAGATGATATGAAGTATGATTCTATTTATAATATATTCAATAATCTGGGGAACAAATCTGCAGTCTTAGAGACAGAATATTTATCTGTTAAGAGGGGATTAATATGCATTGGAAGTGTTTTTGATTGAGGAATAGCAACCCCAATCCCCTTACTTGATGCTTTGACTTTCTACGGGAGGTGGACTCTACAAGGTCCCTCTCCACACTGTTGAGCAATTGTTTCTCCCTTTGAGTCCTAAGCGTCTCTTACTTTACCTCCCAGGTCTCTTGTGCATTCTAGAGGGTCCAGCCATCTCCTGCTCCACGGATGTTGAAGATTTCTATTCTTTCTGCTGTCCCTCAGGGCTTCTCTCCTGCTCACCCCCCTGATCATGCTCCCCTCTTCTCCTCTTCCTCCCCTCCACTGCCCAGGGCCTGGTCTGGCCTCAGTTAGAGAAGACTTCACTTACCCTCTAGAGGGAATGAGAAGGCCTGGCAGGGGGTGGCAGTGGGGACATTCTCTTGGAGACAAGGCAGAGGAGGAATGGATGTGGAAATATCAGGGGCACACCAAGAGGAGGTAATGACTGGACTGTAAAAAATAAAAGCAATTTTTTAAATGAAATAAAATCAGAGGTATTAGAAGAAATACAATGGAACTTTCTGAGAGGATTAGCATAGTGGATGTTGAGTAGAGTTTTTATTCCAGGTGTGGATATATATGTGTCAGTATAGTATATGTGTGTAAGTGTACTCATCAAATTGTACCCTACATATAATACTTTATATTAAGTTTTAATCTTAAAGCTAATACAATTAATAAAAGGAGTATATTGTGCAAGTTATGCATGATAGTTAATAATTTGAAAAGATTTTGTCTTCACTCCCCCCTAAGACACCATTTGCCATGAAAGTTACCTAGCTACAAAATATTTGACTATGAAAGTTAAACATTCTCTCTTCAAAGCAAAGTTAATGCACTGTACACATAGATACTGCTATCTGTACTACAATATTGATCAAAACTAGGTCCTTCCTCAGACCATCAGCCTTGCTACTATCTTCCCTATCTTGTCCTTTATCCATCTGGGAGAGAGAGAGAGAGAGAGAGAGAGAGAGAGAGAGAATAAAAGAAGTGAAAGATTGGAAGAGCTTAGGCAACAAAAAGGCAAATATTCACTGAATAAAAATAGAACAGAAGGGAATGAAATGTTCTGTGGCCTCATTTGAGTTGCTGTCTTTCATACTTGGTACTTTGATAAATACATTTTATATATTTATGTGTACATACTCAACTCAAAATTTCCTGTTCTGTTTGAAAAATGGTCAAAGCTTGCTTGTGTACTCTGCATTGTTTGTTTGTTTTTTCTCTCAGAACAAAACTGAATAAATTGTATCTGTCATGTTTGAGATTCTCATTAGAATTTGTGTTACATGACAATTTGTGACAAAAATCTCCTTCCTTTTCCAATTTGTTTCTCTGTAGATTTACAATTTCTGGGAGACAGTTACCATAGGAAACACTTGCTGGCCTATCTTCTTAATTGTTCATAGATGATGCAAACAATTCTACTGTTGAAAAGAACAGTTTTAGAAAGACTAGTGGCTGATGATTTATCGCAGAGAGAAAAGATTGTGGTACTGAGTGTGGTAGAACTCAGTTACAAAATAGTAATTATTCTCTCAGAATGCCTTGCTGGAGCAAAGAGTGGCCTTATTTACATCACAAAGGATAAACTGATTATAATGAAAAGCCCTGGCTATTGTCAAATCATAATCACATATCTAAAATTGCAGGGGATTAAAGGATTTATGATTTATATTTTGATCATTATTATTGTTATAATACTATTATTTGTAGAAAGAATTGTTTCTCTGCATGCCATCGGACGACAGAACATATTTCAATAACCCAGGTAGCTTCCTTCATCAGGACGTTGCATTTAAGTTTAACCTTAAGATACTAAAGAATTTTAAAAATCTTCAGTGGCATGTGTTTATTTAGTGAATTTTATTAAGACACATTTTAAAATGTAAAGATTAGTAGAAAGTGATTTAAAATTTATGATGTAGTTACTTTGATGTCTGGGAAAACATCCCCAAAACTCAGCACTGAGGACTCTATCAAGTTTCAACATATATTACAGGACAAGTGCTTTATAACTTTATCAATTATATTTATATTTTGATTTCAAAGGGTGATGTTAACGTTTTTTCATTTCTCCAAACTGTGTTTCCCTTCTCTTTCTTTCCTCTCCTGAGTCCTTTTTTTCTTCCTCCTCCTCTTGACCAGGATTCTCAGGGAGCCTGGATGCCTTCAAACTTCCCTTGCTTGTATAGATGACCTTAAGCTGCTCCTGATCCTGCTGCTGCCATATTTTAGTGCTGGGTTTGTGAGTATGTACCACTACACTCAGTATATAAAGTGCTGGGAATCAAACCCAGGGTGCCATGTGCACTAGGAAAGTCTGTCAACTGAACTATATTCCCATCACTAGTTTGACTTCTTAAGGTCATTTATGGTTCTATAAGAAAACACCAATTCAGTTTTTTCCAATGTTAATTCCTATGCATCAAGACCACTATGCACATATATTGCTCCTGAGTTTGCGCTACCATCTCTGGTTATGCTGGGCATCCCGGTAGGAAAGAACAGACCTGAGAAGTGATACTTTCTTTTCATGTAGGTATAAACCACTATCTGATATTTACCTGTAGTCAGTATCCTAGGGTTATTGTGGAATGGTGTTGCCAAATTGATTCCTACCTATGAGCCAACTATCAATATAAGAACCACAGCTGTGCCTGAAAATGAATACATAAACTTGCTTCAAAAAAGGAAAGTGAACTGTATGATATAGTTGTGAGATGAGAGAATATTTATTATATGAAAAGTAATAATTTCCAAAAGTAATGGTGCACCTTACTCTATTATTCATTTTAATTGCCTATATTTATACTTATCAACAAAATGAAAAATGAAAAACCTGGAAAGTAAAATTTTTATTAAAATATTTTTATACATTTATAAATGTATTTTAAAAAACATACAATTTGAGGGTTCAAGTACAAAATCCAATTGAAAAATTTCACAATATCCTTTGAGGTATATATGCTCTGAAAATATCTTATAAGAAATCCATATTAGGATTCATGTTGGGATGCGTTCAGAATAGGATCAAATGAAGGTGATAGGACTCTATGGATAGGTTTAGGATTTGGTAGCTGGATGGGCTATTTGTTTGACATAGTGCTCTAGGGAAAACAATGACCTCAGCAAGCCAGGTATTGTATCTTGTTCACAGATTGGTCAGACACTGTAACAATAAGGTAAGGGCTATGCCCTTTGCAACAGAACCTGTTTTTGGCAATGCCTCAACTTGCTCACAATACTATGCACATTGAAATTTGGAAAATTAAATTCTAGGTCTTTTCTTTATACATAATTTCTAAGCTTCTAATGCTTCAAAGAATTAGATAAACCCATCATGTCTGCTAAAACATATTGACGTATTTATTCACTATTCAATGGAAATTCAAGCTGTTCTTTTAGCTCAAATGCCTTACTAATTTTGTTTCCTTAGAAAGAATATTAAGACACCCAAGTTAATAGAAGAGTTTGAGAGCAGCGTAAGTATAACCTTGAGGATTTTAGTGCCTTTTGTCATAAGCAAAAATAGTAAAGTGTTTAGTGAAGGGAGAGAGTGTCAGATTGTCAAAGAACTCCTGCAATATCACTCTTCAAAGTCACTTTGTCAAATGTGTTTGAGGGGGGAAAAAGTCTTTCTAAGATTGTGCTTTGTTAAATAAGCAAAAGCTATTTTCAATCAAAATCTGCTCTGAGAAATGTTGGCTTTATCCCACTTCAAAGACAATTTTTTTTTTTTTAATGTACCTGGCCTATTTGCATTTTGAGATTCAAGACAGAAAACAGCAGCCAAGTGACATAAGAGAGTTTGGAGGGGAGCTGCAAACAGGTTGGCATTTCAACTTACAGCTCTGCATGAGACAATCTTCACTTTAATTGTTTACTGTGGGATTTCTGGCTACGTGATTTTAATTGGGGGGAAATTCTAGAATGAGCTCAATTTTAATGTTCAGTTTTAGGATATAATATATAAAATATATTTTTATTGACATAATTTTTTTGACTCCTAATACCCTTGTCTTTAGAGCTCATTTCTAACAAATATAGCACACAATTTCTATATAATACACAATTGTATATGAATTTATATGTTTCTTTAAAAGGTTGTTTCATTCTTAAAACCATGGTTTGCTTCAAATATACTGAGTATATTCTACCCACAAATGTACAGTGCAATCTATCAGATTCCTGGCTCATACACTTCCTGGAATCCTTGTTCTGTATCCCTCACAAGTGTTTCAACTCTCCTTCTCTGGAACTCTCTACCCTCCACTGAGATTTAATTTCTTTTCTTGATTCTGTGAGCAAATAATAACAAAAGCATGAACTATGTGGGTGGGCTATAGTTTATGAGGACAAACTCTATCATAAACAGAAGACATGCCAGAATTCATGGCTTTCAGATCATTTTTATAGTGTCACACTACAGGATGGCATCACAGTTCTTCTCCCTATATTTCTGCTCTGTCTTTGTCCCATCCTCCCTTCCCCAGTGCACCCGACATATTAGATATGGCAGGGTAGATCTTTTGTTTTTAGACACTGGTTTGACATTTTGGGAGATTTTGCTTTTACATTTTTAAATACATTTTTAACTAAAATATAATTACATCACTTTACCCATTCCTTTTCCTTCCTCAATCACTTACCTGCCACCCTCCCTCCAACTCTTGCCATATCTCACACTCTCAAAATGCTAGATTCTTTTTTGATTATTATATCACATACACGTGCATGTATATTTGTACACATTGTATAAATAAAATCTGCCAAGTCTGCCTTTTTAGTGTGTGTATGTGTAAGTGTGTATGTGTGTGTGCATGTGTGTGGGCATGTGTGAGTGTGTGTGTGTGTGTGCTTTCAGGATTGAGTACATAGTATTGAATACCTATTAAGAGGGGCTCATCCATGTTCAGGGCGAATTCTCCCCCTCTCAGAAGTAATTAATTGCCTGTACTTTGTGCAGGGGTGGGACCTTATAAAAAAATTTCCCTTTCCAGATTAACATGTCTATTGATATTGCTATTTTTCTAATCTTGTTTATGCACATATATTTTGGAAAGACTGTTTCCTAGCAGAATTTTTGGTATTTTGCCTCTTATCGTTTCTACAATCTCTCCTGAGATGTTCCCTGAGCTATAGACACAAGAGCTGTGATAGGAATATCCCTACTTTTGAGGGGCTTACCAACATCCATTGATTCCCTGCCTTGTGTGCAGTTGTAATGTTCTGTGATACTTTCTATCTTCTTTAAAGAGAAGCTTCATTCTCATGCTGAAGTATACTTCATGAGAAGAATCTTTCTCTTTTGAAAGAAAATTGCCATTAACTTTCCACCTCGTTAATTGTATCATACACACACACACACACACACACACACACACACAACCATATATATCTGATTTATTAAATGCTACAATTTCTTAAAATTCATCTGTGGCCTAACTCCTTCAAAACAAATTCCATAAACTGGCCCATGAGTTCCTAAATATGACTTTTAATTAAAATATATTTTGTTTTCTCTTTAAACAAAATGATAAATGAATATTTTAAAATTCAACCTGTGTTTAAAAAAAACACAAGAGTAATTTCCCTGCTACATTATACATCTGCATTTTGATTCTAAGGAATAGGGTTTGAGTTTAAAAATCAGAAACTCTATGGATAATATTTAAATTCAAGGCCTTATTAAGATTTGTTTAAGAAAAAATAAAATGTTGGCAAAAATATGCTAATAGCATTCAGGATTTTATTGTTATATTTTTAAGGTTATTATAGAATCACATCCTTCCTCCTTTCTCATTTTCACTCCAAACCATCCCAAATAGCATTTATTGCTCTCTTTCTAATTCATTTTTATTAATTGCTGTTATATGCACACTACACACACACACACACACACACACACACACACACGTATTAGTAAGGTTTCTCTAGAGTTACAGAAATAATTATGGATAGTCTCTATATCATAAGGGAATTTGTTGATGAGTTACAGTCTGTAGTCCAACTCCCAACAATGATCAGCAGCAGCTGTGAATGGGAGTTCAAGAATCTAGCAGTTGCTCAGTCCCACAAGGTAAGCAGTCAAAGAAAAGAGAAAGTCAATCTTCTTTCTTCCAATGTCCTTATGTAGGCCTCCAGCAGAAGACCTAGCCCAGATTAAAATGTGTGTGACACCATGCCTTTAATCCCAGATGACATTGAACTTGGAGATCTCCCTGTCTTCTGGAATTCATAGCCACTATGACTCGAGACCTCCATGCAAAGATCTAGGTCAGGATCTTCTGATTCCTGCCTCCAGATTAGGATCACTGGTGAGCCTTCCAATTCTGGGTTGTAGTTCATTCCAGATATAGTCAAGTTGACAACCAGGGATAGCCACTGCAATACATATTCCTATTATATAACCTTCTCAGTCTACATGTTACCTGTATGTATGTTTTCAGGACTGACCTTTGGTATTGAATAACTATTTTCTCAACTATTGGTGTAAGATAGTTTTCTGTAGTTTTGTGTGTCGTGTTGAAGCATCTTTGTCTTTCCTTGTCCACTTTTTCAACTCATGTATAGGCAGTCATGTTGGTAAGATTTTATAAGTGTTACAAGTAGAACTGGTCTTATATCAAATTCAGTAAACCTCTGACTTACAATCTTCCCACCCACACTCCTTCTACAACATTTCCTGAGCCTTATGTGCAGTAGTTATTTTGTAGATGAATTCATTGAGATTTGACTCCAGAACTCCGTATTTAAATTGGTGGTGGTCTTCTCCAATTGTCTCCTTTTGTTGCAAAGGGCGGTTTCCTTGATGATGGATTATACTTACCTATAGATATAAAGACAAATATTTTGAGTGTTTTAATAATTATGCTTGCTTTTTTTTAAATTGCTGTTTAATGATTCTCCTCCCAGATCTATAACTTCATTAGTAGTCCTAGGTATTTGACTAAATTTTCAGAACTAGGCATGCTTTTCTTCATTTTTTTTGAATACTATTTATTTATTTATTTATTTATTTAAAACCCTAGATATTATTTTCCTCCTGGTCCACCCTCTGACCTTTCTATATCCCATACCTCTTCCTGACCCCTGTCTCCACAAGGATGTCCCCACTCCATATCTCCACCCCACCAGACCTCTAAACTCCCTGAGGCCTCCAGTCTCTTGAGGGTTAGGTGCATCTTCTCTGACTAAACACAGACCTGGCAGTCCTCTACTGTATATATTTGGAAGCCTAATATCAGCTGGTGTATTCTGCCCGGTTGGTAGTCCAGTATCTAAGAGATCTCTGGGATCCACGTTAATTGATATTGTGATCTTGTTACAGGGTTGCCCTCCTCCTAAGCTTCTTCCAGCGTTCCCCTAATTCAACCACAGGGGTCAGCAGATTCTGTCAGTTGGTTGGGTGGAAATATCTGCATCTGATTCTTTCAGCTGCTTGTTGGTTCTTTCAGAAGGCAATCATAGCAGGCCCCTTTTTGTGAGTGCTCCATAGCCTCAGTAATAATGTCAGGTATTGGGGCCTCCCCTTGAGCTGGATCCCACTTTGGGCCTGTCACTGGACCTTCTCTTCCATTCTCAATGCTCTTCTCCATTCCCATCTCTGCAGTTATTTCAGACAGGAACAATTATGGGTCAGAATTTTGACTGTGGAATGACAACCCCATCCCTCACTTGACGTTTTAGGGATCAGAGAAATGCAAACCAAAAATGACCCTGAGATTCCACCTCACACCAATCAGGATGATTAAGATCAAAACGTCAGGTGACAACACTCCATTGCTGGTAGTATTGCAAATTGGTACAACACTCTGGAAATCAACTGGAGGTTCCTCTGAAAATTGGAAATAGATCTCCCTGAAGACGCAGCACTACTGCTCTTGGGGATATACCTAAAAGATGCCAAACCATGCCACAGGGGAATGTGTTCCACTATGTTCATAGTGACCTTGTTTGTGATAGTCAGAGTTTGGAAACAACCCAAATGTCACAAGACAGAAGAATGGATACAGAAAACGTGATTCATTTATTCAATGTAATACTACTCATCTATTAAGAATGAGGAGATCCTGATTTTTGCAGGCAAATGGATGGAACTAGAAAATATTATCCTGAGAAAGGTAACTCAGACCCAAAAAGACAAGCATGGTTTGTACTTACTGGTAAGTGGCTATTAGAAAAAAAAAAGTGCCAAATACCCAAGATACAGCTCACAGAACTCCAAAAGGTCAACAAGCTGAAGGGCCCAGTTGAAGATGTCGCTCCCACTTGGGAGAGAGAAGGAAGCAACCACAAGGGGGGAAAGAGGGACCTGGGAGGGAAACAGGAATGAGGGGGTGGCAAGAGGGGTACATGATCTCTTATTGGGTGGGGGGAAAGGACTGAAATCCCTGAGCGCCAACAGATAGAATGGAAACATGAACACTCAGGAAGTAGGAGGTTGGGGGGACCTTCCAGAATATACCAGATACCTGGGAGGTGAGAAGCTTTCAGGACACAAAGAGAGGGACCTTAGATGAAATGCCCTATATTGGGGAGAGGGAACTTGTAGAACCCACCTCCAGCAGAAAGACAGGGTTTTTCTTCATTTTTAAAAACAGTTTTAAGTCGAATTGCAGATTTTTGGTTACCACTAAGGTACATGTACCCCCATTGAATCCATAGGGCTATTATGCCATATGTGTTGTTATTGTGGTTCATTGGTGTCACACCTGGATAGAATTATTGGTTTCTTCCTGCCTTTGAAAGCATGCATGGAAATTTCTGGTGCCATGAAATCTAATTCTCACAGAGGATGCTTTCAGGTAAGGTTCAGCTTAGAGGCCTCTAAGCCTTATTTCTGCAGTATATCGTGTCTTCATCAATAGTGACTACCTTCCGGAAGATATATATATATATATATATATATATATATATATATATATATATATATAGTGCTTTTTATGTCTATGCTATATGTAAGGAGGTAAGCAGGTGAGCAATCATACTCACCTTTTTTTTTTTAACTAATTTCTTATAATCTGTATCCTGTGTTTATAACACTTGAGTGTTATGACCAAACTCTTGAAAGGAAACAAATTAAGAGAGGATGGGATTGTTGTGATTTACAGTTGGAGAAAATATAGCTCACTGTAACAGGGAAGGCATGGCAAAGGAACTGGACACGGGTGGGCATACTGCATCTCCAATTGGGAAGCGGAAAAGGAGGATAGCAGTACTGAATTCAATTTTTCCTTTCTTTCTTTCTTTCTTTCTTTCTTTCTTTCTTTCCTTCCTTCCTTCTCTCTCTCTCTCTCTCTCTCTCTCTCTCTCTCTCTCTCTCTCTCTCTCTCCTCTCTCTCTCTCTTTTTCTACCTAACTTGTCTATGTGTATATATTGGTTGTGAGGATTCATGCTATGTTGATATTGTGTGTCTGGCAGCATGTACATGGGTGTATTGAAAGCTGTGCATTAGACAAAAATCAATTAGTGGTGTTATTTTTCAGTAAGCATCCACTTTGGTTTTCAAGATGGGGTATTTCACCAAGACCTAGGATTCAGTTTGGCTGGGTAAGCTGTCTACTGAGCCTGACTGGGCCTCTCATCTCTGCAATAAGAGTACTGGTATTGCAAATGTATTTCTAACTTTCCTGGAGGTGCTGTGGCTTGAACTCTAAAGGTGTACCTATGGATATGGCCCAAGATGTATCCTTTAATTTTAATGGATTGAATTTTTATAAAGATTGTGCATCAAGGCTCTTTAGTTTCTCTCCTCTAGAAAATACTCAGAGACCTAAATCTATGTGTGGATTATTTTTAAACATTCACATGTTTAACAACTGGCACAACAAAAGAAATATAAGTTATAAGTTACCTCTGTGGTAGCTTGGAAGATAAGTGATGATAGGCTTGAAAGGCAGGCCACCACATTTTCTACAGAACACCAAATACCCAAGTGTGTGTGTGTGTGTGTGTGTGTGTGTGTGTGTGTGTGTGTGTGTGTATGTGTGTGTGTCTGTTTATAAGATTTCAAAAGTTCTATGTAATTACATGCTTTATATACTTCAATGCATTTTTATGTTTTTATTTTAACTGTATCTTGCCCTTTAATGCCTTTTTGAGCAAGCCATTGTAAGACAGTCAAAATAATGAGGGTGACCACTGATCATAACGTTCATATTCTAATATAAAGTTGTTTAAGAAGAAATGCTTCTGTATTTGTTGCTACCTTTTCTAAATAGACACTCATATAAATTTGTATTTGTACAGCAAGTACTTACAACATCCTTTTCTTATTTTAGATATCATTTTACTTTGAAGTGGAGAAAATTTTTCTGTATAAAATAGATAGACATTCATAAGATGCTACTATGTTTTAACTTAGGATACTATTAATTTTCCTACACATATTAATTTGTGTGTGTTTAGATAGATTAATTTTGTGTTCCACTAGCCACATCTTTTTCATAGGTAGTGAAACCTATTTGTAAGCTCTGTAGCTTAGAGATTGTGGTCTACTACCAATGGAATAGGAATTAAAAATATCATCAGCTAAGACTGTATGTACTAACTCAGTTTGATTATCACCATGCTAAAAGCAACTCATGCAATCAGGCAGAGGGACGAACAGTAATTAAAGTATAATTGCTTGGCAAAATCTTCTACTAATTTTCTGACTTTCATTTTATGGAAATGGTGTGATTTTCTTAAGCTGAATTATAAGAATCTGGGTTATTTAATAATTTCAATACTACAAGTTCATTAATCAGTTCACCTTACATCTAGATAATATAATATGCAGGTAAAATGACTAAAGAAAAATAAGTAGGAAATGTTGGATTTAGCAAATTTCATAGGGTTCTTGGCATCTTGGGAAAATAGAGTTATGAGACTAGTCATTTATGAGATATCCAATATCTGTACTATGGTATCAGATGTTGCTATATCCCTATTTATCTTATATCACCTAAATGCATATCATCAGTAATGTTTCAAATATGTATGTGTGTGTGTGTATGTGTGTGTGTATGTTGTTAATGGATATTTTAAAAATAGTTTTAATGTAGTGTTAGGATTCTCATGCATATATAGGATAATTTGCTAGGAAAGTAAATTATATTATATACTCTATCTGCAATAATAACAAGGCTTAACTTTATCTTATAATGTATACTTCTGGAAATTGTTCTTTTATGTCAATGTTAATAAGCTATCTTGTAATGGCACAGACAATTCCTCCATAATTAATATGCCTATATATAAACTTAATAGTCCATAAATGTAAAAACTCAATGAAGAAAATTAATAAATATAAACAAATTTAAGTAAATTTGAATAACAGTTTAAATTTCAGAAAATCTCCACAAACTTAGTTCTGTTTTGACATTACTTTTTTTGTAAGTAAAGTATATCCACTACATTTTGTGGAGGAGCACCAATATTCTGTCAAAAATTTTGGCATGGTTATAAGCATGCAATCTGTATAGAGTTGGCATGAAAGAAATATTGAGCTTGGAAAGTTGACTGGGCATTGAAGATCTTTGGAAACAACAGCATTATGTCTTTCCCTGCACTTATTTATGGAAAATACTACTCCCAGAGTCTAATTTTTCATATTATAAAAATCATCTTTCCTCTAAAACTAAATATTTCATTCTATTCTAGGAAAGCTTGTTTGAACCAGACTTAATTTTCCAAAACATGCTTCTCAGTGGCCCATAACTTGGATAGGAACGTGAACTAATTTCTATCCAATTATTTAAACAGGTTCAAATGATATTAGATTGGCAGTTCTTATTGTTATGGCTTTACAGTGCCCAGTGACTTGTCTTTGTTTCATAACTTGCCTCAAAACATGCTCTTATGTTATACTGATCGACATGCACACTACCATTAGTATTGGACTTATGCTGTTTTCATTCTCCTTTTTCTGTAAATTTTGATTTACAAATAAATCCACATATTTAAAGTATATAAGATGATGGTTTATTATATATTATGAAATGATTACCACAATAAATTAAATATGTTAGCACATATTGATCTTTATATAATGAAACATAAGAACCCAATGTAGCTGGGTGGTGGTGGTGGTGAACGCCTTTAATCCCAGCACTTGGGAGGCAGAGGCAGGCTGATTTCTAAGTTCGAGGCCAGCCTGGTCTACAAAGTGAATTCCAGGACAGCCAGGGCTCTACAGATAAACCCTGTCTCGAAAAACCAAAAAAACAAAACAAACAAACAAACCAAAAAGAACCCAATGTAGCAAATTTCAAGTATGTAATATACCATTGCTAGGTTACTACTCCATGCATTAAGATTTAGAGAAAATATTTATCTCCTAGGTAAGAAATTTGACTAATACCTCTTCTTGTTTCCTGTACTCCTGACTCTTATACTCACTAGTTACACCATATTTCTATTAGAGTTTTAGTTTAGGTTACACACAGGCTTAGAGAACATTATATTGAAGCTTTTGGCATTTACTAGTATTATATGCTTGGAATCAGAGTTCACCTAGCACATATGCCTTAAAAATTTTAAAAACTATCGAAAATATATTTCCACAATTTTAGTTATATTATCACCCAATCCCCACTATTGTCAGAACAGTGAAGCATCTATATTATTGCACTAGCCAAAATGTGATTCCTTTTTATAAGTCTGTTTATGTTGGTCTCTGCTTTGTCTGTCAGTTATACCAACTGTACTTCTGACAGAGGTGCCTGAAATAGTTAGCTTTCTTATTCCCGGGTCTCCTTACCTTAATTGCCATGTCCCATTGACATTTCTATGAGATTGCTGCAAAGCCTTTGAGGTGCAACTTCAGCTATGATACTGCCATACTGTCCCTTGTCATAGTAATCTCTGTATTTCTGTCTCTGTACATCTGTCTCTCTCTTTGTCTCTGCCTCTCTCTCTCTCTCTCTCTCTCTCTCTCTCTCTCTCTCTCTCTCTGTGTGTGTGTGTGTGTGT